>NC_083570.1:126446634-126769307 GCF_027579695.1 Neoarius graeffei | reverse complement strand
GGTGTTAGTCAGTGGTGTGTGTGTGTTATTAATATGCGCATACCTGCAGTGGTGTTAGTCAGTGGTGTGTGTGTGTTATTAATATGCACATACCTGCAGTGGTGTTAGTCAGTGGTGTGTGTGTGTTATTAATATGCGCATACCTGCAGTGGTGTTAGTCAGTGGTGTGTGAGTGTGTTATTAATATGCACATACCTGCAGTGGTGTTAGTCAGTGGTGTGAGTGTGTTATTAATATGCACATACCTGCAGTGGTGTTAGTCAGTGTGTTGTGAGTGTGTTATTAATATGCTCATACCTGCAGTGGTGTTAGTCAGTGGTGTGTGTGTGTGTTATTAATATGCGCATACCTGCAGTGGTGTTAGTCAGTGGTGTGAGTGTGTTATTAATATGCACATACCTGCAGTGGTGTTAGTCAGTGGTGTGTGTGTGTGTTATTAATATGCACATACCTGCAGTGGTGTTAGTCAGTGGTGTGTGAGTGTGTTATTAATATGCGCATACCTGCAGTGGTGTTAGTCAGTGGTGTGTGAGTGTGTTATTAATATGCGCATACCTGCAGTGGTGTTAGTCAGTGGTGTGTGAGTGTGTTATTAATATGCGCATACCTGCAGTGGTGTTAGTCAGTGGTGTGTGTGTGTGTTATTAATATGCGCATACCTGCAGTGGTGTTAGTCAGTGGTGTGTGAGTGTGTTATTAATATGCGCATACCTGCAGTGGTGTTAGTCAGTGGTGTGTGTGTGTTATTAATATGCGCATACCTGCAGTGGTGTTAGTCAGTGGTGTGAGTGTGTTATTAATATGCACATACCTGCAGTGGTGTTAGTCAGTGGTGTGTGAGTGTGTTATTAATATGCGCATACCTGCAGTGGTGTTAGTCAGTGGTGTGAGTGTGTTATTAATATGCACATACCTGCAGTGGTGTTAGTCAGTGGTTGTGAGTGTGTTATTAATATGCGCATACCTGCAGTGGTGTTAGTCAGTGGGTGTGAGTGTGTTATTAATATGCGCATACCTGCAGTGGTGTTAGTCAGTGGTGTGTGTGTGTTATTAATATGCGCATACCTGCAGTGGTGTTAGTCAGTGGTGTGTGAGTGTGTTATTAATATGCGCATACCTGCAGTGGTGTTAGTCAGTGGTGTGTGTGTGTGTTATTAATATGCGCATACCTGCAGTGGTGTTAGTCAGTGGTGTGAGTGTGTTATTAATATGCACATACCTGCAGTGGTGTTAGTCAGTGGTGTGTGAGTGTGTTATTAATATGCGCATACCTGCAGTGGTGTTAGTCAGTGGTGTGAGTGTGTTATTAATATGCACATACCTGCAGTGGTGTTAGTCAGTGGTGTGTGTGTGTTATTAATATGCGCATACCTGCAGTGGTGTTAGTCAGTGGTGTGTGTGTGTTATTAATATGCACATACCTGCAGTGGTGTTAGTCAGTGGTGTGTGTGTGTGTTATTAATATGCACATACCTGCAGTGGTGTTAGTCAGTGGTGTGTGTGTGTGTTATTAATATGCGCATACCTGCAGTGGTGTTAGTCAGTGGTGTGTGTGTGTGTTATTAATATGCACATACCTGCAGTGGTGTTAGTCAGTGGTGTGAGTGTGTTATTAATATGCGCATACCTGCAGTGGTGTTAGTCAGTGGTGTGAGTGTGTGTTATTAATATGCGCATACCTGCAGTGGTGTTAGTCAGTGGTGTGAGTGTGTTATTAATATGCACATACCTGCAGTGGTGTTAGTCAGTGGTGTGAGTGTGTTATTAATATGCACATACCTGCAGTGGTGTTAGTCAGTGGTGTGAGTGTGTTATTAATATGCGCATACCTGCAGTGGTGTTAGTCAGTGGTGTGAGTGTGTTATTAATATGCACATACCTGCAGTGGTGTTAGTCAGTGGTGTGAGTGTGTGTTATTAATATGCGCATACCTGCAGTGGTGTTAGTCAGTGGTGTGTGTGTGTTATTAATATGCGCATACCTGCAGTGGTGTTAGTCAGTTGTGTGTGTGTGTGTTATTAATATGCACATACCTGCAGTGGTGTTAGTCAGTGGTGTGTGTGTGTGTTATTAATATGCGCATACCTGCAGTGGTGTTAGTCAGTGGTGTGTGAGTGTGTTATTAATATGCTCATACCTGCAGTGGTGTTAGTCAGTGGTGTGTGTGTGTTATTAATATGCGCATACCTGCAGTGGTGTTAGTCAGTGGTGTGAGTGTGTTATTAATATGCGCATACCTGCAGTGGTGTTAGTCAGTGGTGTGTGTGTGTTATTAATATGCCATACCTGCAGTGGTGTTAGTCAGTGGTGTGTGTGTGTTATTAATATGCGCATACCTGCAGTGGTGTTAGTCAGTGGTGTGTGTGTGTGTGTTATTAATATGCACATACCTGCAGTGGTGTTAGTCAGTGGTGTGAGTGTGTGTTATTAATATGCGCATACCTGCAGTGGTGTTAGTCAGTGGTGTGAGTGTGTGTTATTAATATGCACATACCTGCAGTGGTGTTAGTCAGTGGTGTGTGAGTGTGTTATTAATATGCACATACCTGCAGTGGTGTTAGTCAGTGGTGTGTGTGTGTGTTATTAATATGCACATACCTGCAGTGGTGTTAGTCAGTGGTGTGAGTGTGTTATTAATATGCGCATACCTGCAGTGGTGTTAGTCAGTGGTGTGAGTGTGTGTTATTAATATGCGCATACCTGCAGTGGTGTTAGTCAGTGGTGTGAGTGTGTGTTATTAATATGCGCATACCTGCAGTGGTGTTAGTCAGTGGTGTGTGTGTGTTATTAATATGCGCATACCTGCAGTGGTGTTAGTCAGTGGTGTGTGTGTGTTATTAATATGCACATACCTGCAGTGGTGTTAGTCAGTGGTGTGTGAGTGTGTTATTAATATGCTCATACCTGCAGTGGTGTTAGTCAGTGGTGTGTGTGTGTGTTATTAATATGCGCATACCTGCAGTGGTGTTAGTCAGTGGTGTGAGTGTGTTATTAATATGCACATACCTGCAGTGGTGTTAGTCAGTGGTGTGTGTGTGTGTTATTAATATGCGCATACCTGCAGTGGTGTTAGTCAGTGGTGTGAGTGTGTGTTATTAATATGCACATACCTGCAGTGGTGTTAGTCAGTGGTGTGTGTGTGTGTTATTAATATGCACATACCTGCAGTGGTGTTAGTCAGTGGTGTGTGTGTGTGTTATTAATATGCACATACCTGCAGTGGTGTTAGTCAGTGGTGTGGTGTGTGTTATTAATATGCACATACCTGCAGTGGTGTTAGTCAGTGGTGTGTGAGTGTGTTATTAATATGCACATACCTGCAGTGGTGTTAGTCAGTGGTGTGTGTGTGTGTTATTAATATGCACATACCTGCAGTGGTGTTAGTCAGTGGTGTGTGTGTGTGTTATTAATATGCACATACCTGCAGTGGTGTTAGTCAGTGGTGTGAGTGTGTGTTATTAATATGCACATACCTGCAGTGGTGTTAGTCAGTGGTGTGAGTGTGTGTTATTAATATGCGCATACCTGCAGTGGTGTTAGTCAGTGGTGTGTGTGTGTGTTATTAATATGTGCATACCTGCAGTGGTGTTAGTCAGTGGTGTGAGTGTGTGTTATTAATATGCACATACCTGCAGTGGTGTTAGTCAGTGGTGTGTGTGTGTTATTAATATGCACATACCTGCAGTGGTGTTAGTCAGTGGTGTGTGTGTGTTATTAATATGCACATACCTGCAGTGGTTAGTCAGTGGTGTGTGAGTGTGTTATTAATATGCACATACCTGCAGTGGTGTTAGTCAGTGGTGTGTGTGTGTTATTAATATGCACATACCTGCAGTGGTGTTAGTCAGTGGTGTGTGAGTGTTATTAATATGCGCATACCTGCAGTGGTGTTAGTCAGTGGTGTGTGAGTGTGTTATTAATATGCACATACCTGCAGTGGTGTTAGTCAGTGGTGTGTGTGTGTTATTAATATGCGCATACCTGCAGTGGTGTTAGTCAGTGGTGTGAGTGTGTTATTAATATGCACATACCTGCAGTGGTGTTAGTCAGTGGTGTGTGTGTGTTATTAATATGCGCATACCTGCAGTGGTGTTAGTCAGTGGTGTGAGTGTGTTATTAATATGCACATACCTGCAGTGGTGTTAGTCAGTGGTGTGAGTGTGTTATTAATATGCTCATACCTGCAGTGGTGTTAGTCAGTGGTGTGTGAGTGTTATTAATATGCACATACCTGCAGTGGTGTTAGTCAGTGGTGTGTGTGTGTGTTATTAATATGCACATACCTGCAGTGGTGTTAGTCAGTGGTGTGTGTGTGTGTTATTAATATGCACATACCTGCAGTGGTGTTAGTCAGTGGTGTGAGTGTGTTATTAATATGCACATACCTGCAGTGGTGTTAGTCAGTGGTGTGTGTGTGTTATTAATATGCACATACCTGCAGTGGTGTTAGTCAGTGGTGTGAGTGTGTTATTAATATGCACATACCTGCAGTGGTGTTAGTCAGTGGTGTGAGTGTGTTATTAATATGCACATACCTGCAGTGGTGTTAGTCAGTGGTGTGAGTGTGTTATTAATATGCGCATACCTGCAGTGGTGTTAGTCAGTGGTGTGTGAGTGTTATTAATATGCACATACCTGCAGTGGTGTTAGTCAGTGGTGTGAGTGTGTTATTAATATGCACATACCTGCAGTGGTGTTAGTCAGTGGTGTGAGTGTGTTATTAATATGCACATACCTGCAGTGGTGTTAGTCAGTGGTGTGTGTGTGTGTTATTAATATGCACATACCTGCAGTGGTGTTAGTCAGTGGTGTGTGAGTGTTATTAATATGCGCATACCTGCAGTGGTGTTAGTCAGTGGTGTGTGAGTGTTATTAATATGCACATACCTGCAGTGGTGTTAGTCAGTGGTGTGTGTGTGTGTTATTAATATGCACATACCTGCAGTGGTGTTAGTCAGTGGTGTGTGTGTGTGTTATTAATATGCACATACCTGCAGTGGTGTTAAGTCAGTGGTGTGAGTGTGTTATTAATATGCACATACCTGCAGTGGTGTTAGTCAGTGGTGTGAGTGTGTTATTAATATGCACATACCTGCAGTGGTGTTAGTCAGTGGTGTGAGTGTGTTATTAATATGCACATACCTGCAGTGGTGTTAGTCAGTGGTGTGTGAGTGTTATTAATATGCGCATACCTGCAGTGGTGTTAGTCAGTGGTGTGTGAGTGTTATTAATATGCACATACCTGCAGTGGTGTTAGTCAGTGGTGTGAGTGTGTTATTAATATGCACATACCTGCAAGTGGTGTTAGTCAGTGGTGTGAGTGTGTTATTAATATGCACATACCTGCAGTGGTGTTAGTCAGTGGTGGTGTGTGTGTGTTATTAATATGCACATACCTGCAGTGGTGTTAGTCAGTGGTGTGTGAGTGTTATTAATATGCACATACCTGCAGTGGTGTTAGTCAGTGGTGTGAGTGTGTTATTAATATGCACATACCTGCAGTGGTGTTAGTCAGTGGTGTGAGGTGTGTTATTAATATGCGCATACCTGCAGTGGTGTTAGTCAGTGGTGTGAGTGTGTTATTAATATGCTCATACCTGCAGTGGTGTTAGTCAGTGGTGTGTGTGTGTGTTATTAATATGCACATACCTGCAGTGGTGTTAGTCAGTGGTGTGTGTGTGTGTTATTAATATGCACATACCTGCAGTGGTGTTAGTCAGTGGTGTGAGTGTGTGTTATTAATATGCGCATACCTGCAGTGGTGTTAGTCAGTGGTGTGTGTGTGTTATTAATATGCACATACCTGCAGTGGTGTTAGTCAGTGGTGTGTGTGAGTGTGTTATTAATATGCACATACCTGCAGTGGTGTTAGTCAGTGGTGTGTGAGTGTTATTAATATGCTCATACCTGCAGTGGTGTTAGTCAGTGGTGTGTGAGTGTTATTAATATGCACATACCTGCAGTGGTGTTAGTCAGTGGTGTGTGTGTGTGTTATTAATATGCGCATACCTGCAGTGGTGTTAGTCAGTGGTGTGTGTGTGTTATTAATATGCGCATACCTGCAGTGGTGTTAGTCAGTGGTGTGTGTGTGTTATTAATATGCGCATACCTGCAGTGGTGTTAGTCAGTGGTGTGAGTGTGTTATTAATATGCACATACCTGCAGTGGTGTTAGTCAGTGGTGTGTGTGTGTGTTATTAATATGCTCATACCTGCAGTGGTGTTAGTCAGTGGTGTGTGTGTGTTATTAATATGCACATACCTGCAGTGGTGTTAGTCAGTGGTGTGTGAGTGTTATTAATATGCACATACCTGCAGTGGTGTTAGTCAGTGGTGTGTGTGTGTTATTAATATGCACATACCTGCAGTGGTGTTAGTCAGTGGTGTGTGTGTGTGTTATTAATATGCTCATACCTGCAGTGGTGTTAGTCAGTGGTGTGTGTGTGTTATTAATATGCACATACCTGCAGTGGTGTTAGTCAGTGGTGTGTGTGTGTGTTATTAATATGCTCATACCTGCAGTGGTGTTAGTCAGTGGTGTGTGTGTGTTATTAATATGCACATACCTGCAGTGGTGTTAGTCAGTGGTGTGTGTGTGTTATTAATATGCACATACCTGCAGTGGTGTTAGTCAGTGGTGTGTGTGTGTTATTAATATGCACATACCTGCAGTGGTGTTAGTCAGTGGTGTGTGTGTGTGTTATTAATATGCTCATACCTGCAGTGGTGTTAGTCAGTGGTGTGTGTGTGTTATTAATATGCACATACCTGCAGTGGTGTTAGTCAGTGGTGTGTGTGTGTGTTATTAATATGCTCATACCTGCAGTGGTGTTAGTCAGTGGTGTGTGTGTGTGTTATTAATATGGCACATACCTGCAGTGGTGTTAGTCAGTGGTGTGTGAGTGTGTTATTAATATGCGCATACCTGCAGTGGTGTTAGTCAGTGGTGTGTGTGTGTTATTAATATGCACATACCTGCAGTGGTGTTAGTCAGTGGTGTGTGTGTGTGTTATTAATATGCTCATACCTGCAGTGGTGTTAGTCAGTGGTGTGTGTGTGTTATTAATATGCACATACCTGCAGTGGTGTTAGTCAGTGGTGTGTGAGTGTTATTAATATGCACATACCTGCAGTGGTGTTAGTCAGTGGTGTGTGTGTGTTATTAATATGCGCATACCTGCAGTGGTGTTAGTCAGTGGTGTGAGTGTGTTATTAATATGCGCATACCTGCAGTGGTGTTAGTCAGTGGTGTGAGTGTGTTATTAATATGCACATACCTGCAGTGGTGTTAGTCAGTGGTGTGAGTGTGTTATTAATATGCACATACCTGCAGTGGTGTTAGTCAGTGGTGTGAGTGTGTTATTAATATGCACATACCTGCAGTGGTGTTAGTCAGTGGTGTGTGTGTGTGTTATTAATATGCGCATACCTGCAGTGGTGTTAGTCAGTGGTGTGTGAGTGTGTTATTAATATGCGCATACCTGCAGTGGTGTTAGTCAGTGGTGTGTGAGTGTGTTATTAATATGCGCATACCTGCAGTGGTGTTAGTCAGTGGTGTGTGTGTGTTATTAATATGCACATACCTGCAGTGGTGTTAGTCAGTGGTGTGTGTGTGTGTTATTAATATGCTCATACCTGCAGTGGTGTTAGTCAGTGGTGTGTGTGTGTTATTAATATGCACATACCTGCAGTGGTGTTAGTCAGTGGTGTGTGTGAGTGTTATTAATATGCACATACCTGCAGTGGTGTTAGTCAGTGGTGTGTGTGTGTTATTAATATGCGCATACCTGCAGTGGTGTTAGTCAGTGGTGTGAGTGTGTTATTAATATGCGCATACCTGCAGTGGTGTTAGTCAGTGGTGTGAGTGTGTTATTAATATGCACATACCTGCAGTGGTGTTAGTCAGTGGTGTGAGTGTGTTATTAATATGCACATACCTGCAGTGGTGTTAGTCAGTGGTGTGTGAGTGTGTTATTAATATGCACATACCTGCAGTGGTGTTAGTCAGTGGTGTGAGTGTGTTATTAATATGCACATACCTGCAGTGGTGTTAGTCAGTGGTGTGAGTGTGTTATTAATATTGCACATACCTGCAGTGGTGTTAGTCAGTGGTGTGAGTGTGTGTTATTAATATGCACATACCTGCAGTGGTGTTAGTCAGTGGTGTGAGTGTGTTATTAATATGCACATACCTGCAGTGGTGTTAGTCAGTGGTGTGTGAGTGTGTTATTAATATGCGCATACCTGCAGTGGTGTTAGTCAGTGGTGTGTGTGTGTTATTAATATGCACATACCTGCAGTGGTGTTAGTCAGTGGTGTGTGTGTATGTTATTAATATGCGCATACCTGCAGTGGTGTTAGTCAGTGGTGTGAGTGTGTTATTAATATGCACATACCTGCAGTGGTGTTAGTCAGTGGTGTGTGTGTGTTATTAATATGCACATACCTGCAGTGGTGTTAGTCAGTGGTGTGTGTGTGTGTTATTAATATGCACATACCTGCAGTGGTGTTAGTCAGTGGTGTGTGTGTGTTATTAATATGCACATACCTGCAGTGGTGTTAGTCAGTGGTGTGTGTGTGTGTTATTAATATGCGCATACCTGCAGTGGTGTTAGTCAGTGGTGTGTGTGTGTTATTAATATGCACATACCTGCAGTGGTGTTAGTCAGTGGTGTGTGAGTGTTATTAATATGCGCATACCTGCAGTGGTGTTAGTCAGTGGTGTGTGAGTGTGTTATTAATATGCGCATACCTGCAGTGGTGTTAGTCAGTGGTGTGAGTGTGTGTTATTAATATGCACATACCTGCAGTGGTGTTAGTCAGTGGTGTGAGTGTGTTATTAATATGCACATACCTGCAGTGGTGTTAGTCAGTGGTGTGTGAGAGTGTTATTAATATGCGCATACCTGCAGTGGTGTTAGTCAGTGGTGTGTGAGTGTGTTATTAATATGCGCATACCTGCAGTGGTGTTAGTCAGTGGTGTGAGTGTGTGTTATTAATATGCACATACCTGCAGTGGTGTTAGTCAGTGGTGTGAGTGTGTTATTAATATGCACATACCTGCAGTGGTGTTAGTCAGTGGTGTGTGTGTGTTATTAATATGCACATACCTGCAGTGGTGTTAGTCAGTGGTGTGTGTGTATGTTATTAATATGCGCATACCTGCAGTGGTGTTAGTCAGTGGTGTGAGTGTGTGTTATTAATATGCGCATACCTGCAGTGGTGTTAGTCAGTGGTGTGAGTGTGTTATTAATATGCACATACCTGCAGTGGTGTTAGTCAGTGGTGTGAGTGTGTTATTAATATGCTCATACCTGCAGTGGTGTTAGTCAGTGGTGTGTGTGTGTTATTAATATGCACATACCTGCAGTGGTGTTAGTCAGTGGTGTGAGTGTGTTATTAATATGCACATACCTGCAGTGGTGTTAGTCAGTGGTGTGTGTGTGTTATTAATATGCACATACCTGCAGTGGTGTTAGTCAGTGGTGTGTGTGTGTGTTATTAATATGCGCATACCTGCAGTGGTGTTAGTCAGTGGTGTGAGTGTGTTATTAATATGCGCATACCTGCAGTGGTGTTAGTCAGTGGTGTGAGTGTGTGTTATTAATATGCGCATACCTGCAGTGGTGTTAGTCAGTGGTGTGAGTGTGTTATTAATATGCGCATACCTGCAGTGGTGTTAGTCAGTGGTGTGAGTGTGTTATTAATATGCGCATACCTGCAGTGGTGTTAGTCAGTGGTGTGTGTGTGTGTTATTAATATGCTCATACCTGCAGTGGTGTTAGTCAGTGGTGTGAGTGTGTGTTATTAATATGCGCATACCTGCAGTGGTGTTAGTCAGTGGTGTGTGTGTGTGTTATTAATATGCGCATACCTGCAGTGGTGTTAGTCAGTGGTGTGTGTGTGTTATTAATATGCTCATACCTGCAGTGGTGTTAGTCAGTGGTGTGTGTGTGTGTTATTAATATGCTCATACCTGCAGTGGTGTTAGTCAGTGGTGTGAGTGTGTTATTAATATGCACATACCTGCAGTGGTGTTAGTCAGTGGTGTGTGTGTGTGTTATTAATATGCACATACCTGCAGTGGTGTTAGTCAGTGGTGTGTGAGTGTGTTATTAATATGCGCATACCTGCAGTGGTGTTAGTCAGTGGTGTGTGAGTGTGTTATTAATATGCGCATACCTGCAGTGGTGTTAGTCAGTGGTGTGTGAGTGTGTTATTAATATGCGCATACCTGCAGTGGTGTTAGTCAGTGGTGTGTGTGTGTGTTATTAATATGCGCATACCTGCAGTGGTGTTAGTCAGTGGTGTGTGAGTGTGTTATTAATATGCGCATACCTGCAGTGGTGTTAGTCAGTGGTGTGTGTGTGTGTTATTAATATGCGCATACCTGCAGTGGTGTTAGTCAGTGGTGTGTGTGTGTGTTATTAATATGCGCATACCTGCAGTGGTGTTAGTCAGTGGTGTGTGAGTGTGTTATTAATATGCGCATACCTGCAGTGGTGTTAGTCAGTGGTGTGTGTGTGTTATTAATATGCGCATACCTGCAGTGGTGTTAGTCAGTGGTGTGAGTGTGTGTTATTAATATGCGCATACCTGCAGTGGTGTTAGTCAGTGGTGTGTGTGTGTTATTAATATGCGCATACCTGCAGTGGTGTTAGTCAGTGGTGTGAGTGTGTTATTAATATGCACATACCTGCAGTGGTGTTAGTCAGTGGTGTGTGAGTGTGTTATTAATATGCGCATACCTGCAGTGGTGTTAGTCAGTGGTGTGAGTGTGTTATTAATATGCACATACCTGCAGTGGTGTTAGTCCGTGGTGTGTGAGTGTGTTATTAATATGCGCATACCTGCAGTGGTGTTAGTCAGTGGTGTGAGTGTGTTATTAATATGCGCATACCTGCAGTGGTGTTAGTCAGTGGTGTGTGTGTGTTATTAATATGCACATACCTGCAGTGGTGTTAGTCAGTGGTGTGTGAGTGTGTTATTAATATGCGCATACCTGCAGTGGTGTTAGTCAGTGGTGTGTGTGTGTTATTAATATGCACATACCTGCAGTGGTGTTAGTCAGTGGTGTGTGTGTGTTATTAATATGCACATACCTGCAGTGGTGTTAGTCAGTGGTGTGTGAGTGTGTTATTAATATGCGCATACCTGCAGTGGTGTTAGTCAGTGGTGTGAGTGTGTTATTAATATGCACATACCTGCAGTGGTGTTAGTCAGTGGTGTGAGTGTGTTATTAATATGCGCATACCTGCAGTGGTGTTAGTCAGTGGTGTGTGTGTGTGTTATTAATATGCGCATACCTGCAGTGGTGTTAGTCAGTGGTGTGAGTGTGTTATTAATATGCACATACCTGCAGTGGTGTTAGTCAGTGGTGTGAGTGTGTGTTATTAATATGCGCATACCTGCAGTGGTGTTAGTCAGTGGTGTGAGTGTGTTATTAATATGCACATACCTGCAGTGGTGTTAGTCAGTGGTGTGAGTGTGTTATTAATATGCACATACCTGCAGTGGTGTTAGTCAGTGGTGTGAGTGTGTTATTAATATGCGCATACCTGCAGTGGTGTTAGTCAGTGGTGTGAGTGTGTTATTAATATGCACATACCTGCAGTGGTGTTAGTCAGTGGTGTGAGTGTGTGTTATTAATATGCGCATACCTGCAGTGGTGTTAGTCAGTGGTGTGTGTGTGTTATTAATATGCGCATACCTGCAGTGGTGTTAGTCAGTGGTGTGTGAGTGTGTTATTAATATGCACATACCTGCAGTGGTGTTAGTCAGTGGTGTGAGTGTGTTATTAATATGCGCATACCTGCAGTGGTGTTAGTCAGTTGTGTGTGTGTGTGTTATTAATATGCGCATACCTGCAGTGGTGTTAGTCAGTGGTGTGAGTGTGTTATTAATATGCGCATACCTGCAGTGGTGTTAGTCAGTTGTGTGTGTGTGTGTTATTAATATGCGCATACCTGCAGTGGTGTTAGTCAGTGGTGTGAGTGTGTTATTAATATGCGCATACCTGCAGTGGTGTTAGTCAGTGGTGTGTGAGTGTGTTATTAATATGCACATACCTGCAGTGGTGTTAGTCAGTGGTGTGAGTGTGTTATTAATATGCGCATACCTGCAGTGGTGTTAGTCAGTTGTGTGTGTGTGTGTTATTAATATGCGCATACCTGCAGTGGTGTTAGTCAGTGGTGTGAGTGTGTTATTAATATGCACATACCTGCAGTGGTGTTAGTCAGTGGTGTGAGTGTGTTATTAATATGCGCATACCTGCAGTGGTGTTAGTCAGTGGTGTGAGTGTGTGTTATTAATATGCGCATACCTGCAGTGGTGTTAGTCAGTGGTGTGAGTGTGTGTTATTAATATGCGCATACCTGCAGTGGTGTTAGTCAGTGGTGTGAGTGTGTTATTAATATGCTCATACCTGCAGTGGTGTTAGTCAGTGGTGTGAGTGTGTGTTATTAATATGCGCATACCTGCAGTGGTGTTAGTCAGTGGTGTGAGTGTGTTATTAATATGCGCATACCTGCAGTGGTGTTAGTCAGTGGTGTGAGTGTGTTATTAATATGCTCATACCTGCAGTGGTGTTAGTCAGTGGTGTGTGTGTGTGTTATTAATATGCGCATACCTGCAGTGGTGTTAGTCAGTGGTGTGAGTGTGTGTTATTAATATGCACATACCTGCAGTGGTTAGTCAGTGGTGTGAGTGTGTTATTAATATGCGCATACCTGCAGTGGTGTTAGTCAGTGGTGTGAGTGTGTGTTATTAATATGCACATACCTGCAGTGGTGTTAGTCAGTGGTGTGTGTGTGTGTTATTAATATGCGCATACCTGCAGTGGTGTTAGTCAGTGGTGTGTGTGTGTGTTATTAATATGCGCATACCTGCAGTGGTGTTAGTCAGTGGTGTGTGTGTGTTATTAATATGCGCATACCTGCAGTGGTGTTAGTCAGTGGTGTGAGTGTGTGTTATTAATATGCACATACCTGCAGTGGTGTTAGTCAGTGGTGTGTGTGTGTGTTATTAATATGCGCATACCTGCAGTGGTGTTAGTCAGTGGTGTGTGTGTGTGTTATTAATATGCACATACCTGCAGTGGTTAGTCAGTGGTGTGAGTGTGTGTTATTAATATGCACATACCTGCAGTGGTGTTAGTCAGTGGTGTGAGTGTGTGTTATTAATATGCACATACCTGCAGTGGTGTTAGTCAGTGGTGTGTGTGTGTGTTATTAATATGCACATACCTGCAGTGGTGTTAGTCAGTGGTGTGTGTGTGTGTTATTAATATGCACATACCTGCAGTGGTGTTAGTCAGTGGTGTGTGTGTGTGTTATTAATATGCGCATACCTGCAGTGGTGTTAGTCAGTGGTGTGTGTGTGTTATTAATATGCGCATACCTGCAGTGGTGTTAGTCAGTGGTGTGAGTGTGTGTTATTAATATGCACATACCTGCAGTGGTGTTAGTCAGTGGTGTGAGTGTGTGTTATTAATATGCACATACCTGCAGTGGTGTTAGTCAGTGGTGTGTGTGTGTGTTATTAATATGCGCATACCTGCAGTGGTGTTAGTCAGTGGTGTGTGTGTGTGTTATTAATATGCACATACCTGCAGTGGTTAGTCAGTGGTGTGAGTGTGTTATTAATATGCACATACCTGCAGTGGTGTTAGTCAGTGGTGTGAGTGTGTTATTAATATGCGCATACCTGCAGTGGTGTTAGTCAGTGGTGTGTGAGTGTTATTAATATGCGCATACCTGCAGTGGTGTTAGTCAGTGGTGTGAGTGTGTGTTATTAATATGCTCATACCTGCAGTGGTGTTAGTCAGTGGTGTGAGTGTGTGTTATTAATATGCTCATACCTGCAGTGGTGTTAGTCAGTGGTGTGTGTGTGTGTTATTAATATGCGCATACCTGCAGTGGTGTTAGTCAGTGGTGTGAGTGTGTGTTATTAATATGCACATACCTGCAGTGGTGTTAGTCAGTGGTGTGTGAGTGTGTTATTAATATGCGCATACCTGCAGTGGTGTTAGTCAGTGGTGTGAGTGTGTGTTATTAATATGCACATACCTGCAGTGGTGTTAGTCAGTGGTGTGTGAGTGTGTTATTAATATGCGCATACCTGCAGTGGTGTTAGTCAGTGGTGTGAGTGTGTGTTATTAATATGCACATACCTGCAGTGGTGTTAGTCAGTGGTGTGTGTGTGTGTTATTAATATGCACATACCTGCAGTGGTGTTAGTCAGTGGTGTGTGTGTGTGTTATTAATATGCGCATACCTGCAGTGGTGTTAGTCAGTGGTGTGAGTGTGTGTTATTAATATGCACATACCTGCAGTGGTGTTAGTCAGTGGTGTGTGAGTGTGTTATTAATATGCGCATACCTGCAGTGGTGTTAGTCAGTGGTGTGAGTGTGTGTTATTAATATGCACATACCTGCAGTGGTGTTAGTCAGTGGTGTGTGAGTGTGTTATTAATATGCACATACCTGCAGTGGTGTTAGTCAGTGGTGTGAGTGTGTGTTATTAATATGCACATACCTGCAGTGGTGTTAGTCAGTGGTGTGTGTGTGTGTTATTAATATGCACATACCTGCAGTGGTGTTAGTCAGTGGTGTGTGAGTGTGTTATTAATATGCACATACCTGCAGTGGTGTTAGTCAGTGGTGTGTGTGTGTGTTATTAATATGCACATACCTGCAGTGGTGTTAGTCAGTGGTGTGTGAGTGTGTTATTAATATGCACATACCTGCAGTGGTGTTAGTCAGTGGTGTGTGTGTGTTATTAATATGCGCATACCTGCAGTGGTGTTAGTCAGTGGTGTGAGTGTGTTATTAATATGCGCATACCTGCAGTGGTGTTAGTCAGTGGTGTGAGTGTGTTATTAATATGCACATACCTGCAGTGGTGTTAGTCAGTGGTGTGTGTGTGTTATTAATATGCACATACCTGCAGTGGTGTTAGTCAGTGGTGTGTGTGTGTTATTAATATGCACATACCTGCAGTGGTTAGTCAGTGGTGTGTGAGTGTGTTATTAATATGCACATACCTGCAGTGGTGTTAGTCAGTGGTGTGTGTGTGTTATTAATATGCACATACCTGCAGTGGTGTTAGTCAGTGGTGTGTGTGTGTTATTAATATGCACATACCTGCAGTGGTGTTAGTCAGTGGTGTGTGAGTGTTATTAATATGCGCATACCTGCAGTGGTGTTAGTCAGTGGTGTGTGAGTGTGTTATTAATATGCGCATACCTGCAGTGGTGTTAGTCAGTGGTGTGAGTGTGTGTTATTAATATGCACATACCTGCAGTGGTGTTAGTCAGTGGTGTGTGAGTGTTATTAATATGCGCATACCTGCAGTGGTGTTAGTCAGTGGTGTGTGAGTGTGTTATTAATATGCACATACCTGCAGTGGTGTTAGTCAGTGGTGTGTGAGTGTTATTAATATGCGCATACCTGCAGTGGTGTTAGTCAGTGGTGTGTGTGTGTTATTAATATGCACATACCTGCAGTGGTGTTAGTCAGTGGTGTGAGTGTGTTATTAATATGCTCATACCTGCAGTGGTGTTAGTCAGTGGTGTGTGTGTGTTATTAATATGCGCATACCTGCAGTGGTGTTAGTCAGTGGTGTGAGTGTGTTATTAATATGCACATACCTGCAGTGGTGTTAGTCAGTGGTGTGTGTGTGTGTTATTAATATGCACATACCTGCAGTGGTGTTAGTCAGTGGTGTGTGAGTGTGTTATTAATATGCGCATACCTGCAGTGGTGTTAGTCAGTGGTGTGTGTGTGTGTTATTAATATGCGCATACCTGCAGTGGTGTTAGTCAGTGGTGTGTGAGTGTGTTATTAATATGCGCATACCTGCAGTGGTGTTAGTCAGTGGTGTGTGTGTGTTATTAATATGCGCATACCTGCAGTGGTGTTAGTCAGTGGTGTGAGTGTGTTATTAATATGCACATACCTGCAGTGGTGTTAGTCAGTGGTGTGTGAGTGTGTTATTAATATGCGCATACCTGCAGTGGTGTTAGTCAGTGGTGTGAGTGTGTTATTAATATGCACATACCTGCAGTGGTGTTAGTCAGTGGTGTGTGAGTGTGTTATTAATATGCACATACCTGCAGTGGTGTTAGTCAGTGGTGTGTGTGTGTGTTATTAATATGCACATACCTGCAGTGGTGTTAGTCAGTGGTGTGTGAGTGTGTTATTAATATGCGCATACCTGCAGTGGTGTTAGTCAGTGGTGTGTGTGTGTGTTATTAATATGCGCATACCTGCAGTGGTGTTAGTCAGTGGTGTGAGTGTGTGTTATTAATATGCGCATACCTGCAGTGGTGTTAGTCAGTGGTGTGTGAGTGTGTTATTAATATGCGCATACCTGCAGTGGTGTTAGTCAGTGGTGTGAGTGTGTGTTATTAATATGCGCATACCTGCAGTGGTGTTAGTCAGTGGTGTGTGTGTGTGTTATTAATATGCGCATACCTGCAGTGGTGTTAGTCAGTGGTGTGAGTGTGTGTTATTAATATGCGCATACCTGCAGTGGTGTTAGTCAGTGGTGTGTGAGTGTGTTATTAATATGCGCATACCTGCAGTGGTGTTAGTCAGTGGTGTGTGTGTGTGTTATTAATATGCACATACCTGCAGTGGTGTTAGTCAGTGGTGTGTGAGTGTGTTATTAATATGCGCATACCTGCAGTGGTGTTAGTCAGTGGTGTGTGTGTGTGTTATTAATATGCGCATACCTGCAGTGGTGTTAGTCAGTGGTGTGTGAGTGTGTTATTAATATGCGCATACCTGCAGTGGTGTTAGTCAGTGGTGTGTGTGTGTTATTAATATGCGCATACCTGCAGTGGTGTTAGTCAGTGGTGTGAGTGTGTTATTAATATGCACATACCTGCAGTGGTGTTAGTCAGTGGTGTGTGAGTGTGTTATTAATATGCGCATACCTGCAGTGGTGTTAGTCAGTGGTGTGAGTGTGTTATTAATATGCACATACCTGCAGTGGTGTTAGTCAGTGGTGTGTGTGTGTTATTAATATGCACATACCTGCAGTGGTGTTAGTCAGTGGTGTGTGAGTGTGTTATTAATATGCGCATACCTGCAGTGGTGTTAGTCAGTGGTGTGTGTGTGTTATTAATATGCACATACCTGCAGTGGTGTTAGTCAGTGGTGTGTGTGTGTTATTAATATGCACATACCTGCAGTGGTGTTAGTCAGTGGTGTGTGAGTGTGTTATTAATATGCGCATACCTGCAGTGGTGTTAGTCAGTGGTGTGAGTGTGTTATTAATATGCACATACCTGCAGTGGTGTTAGTCAGTGGTGTGAGTGTGTTATTAATATGCGCATACCTGCAGTGGTGTTAGTCAGTGGTGTGTGTGTGTGTTATTAATATGCGCATACCTGCAGTGGTGTTAGTCAGTGGTGTGAGTGTGTGTTATTAATATGCGCATACCTGCAGTGGTGTTAGTCAGTGGTGTGAGTGTGTTATTAATATGCACATACCTGCAGTGGTGTTAGTCAGTGGTGTGAGTGTGTTATTAATATGCACATACCTGCAGTGGTGTTAGTCAGTGGTGTGAGTGTGTTATTAATATGCACATACCTGCAGTGGTGTTAGTCAGTGGTGTGAGTGTGTGTTATTAATATGCGCATACCTGCAGTGGTGTTAGTCAGTGGTGTGTGTGTGTTATTAATATGCGCATACCTGCAGTGGTGTTAGTCAGTTGTGTGTGTGTGTGTTATTAATATGCGCATACCTGCAGTGGTGTTAGTCAGTTGTGTGTGTGTGTGTTATTAATATGCGCATACCTGCAGTGGTGTTAGTCAGTGGTGTGTGAGTGTGTTATTAATATGCGCATACCTGCAGTGGTGTTAGTCAGTGGTGTGAGTGTGTTATTAATATGCGCATACCTGCAGTGGTGTTAGTCAGTGGTGTGAGTGTGTTATTAATATGCGCATACCTGCAGTGGTGTTAGTCAGTGGTGAGTGTGTGTTATTAATATGCACATACCTGCAGTGGTGTTAGTCAGTGGTGTGTGTGTGTTATTAATATGCGCATACCTGCAGTGGTGTTAGTCAGTGGTGTGTGAGTGTGTTATTAATATGCGCATACCTGCAGTGGTGTTAGTCAGTGGTGTGAGTGTGTGTTATTAATATGCGCATACCTGCAGTGGTGTTAGTCAGTGGTGTGAGTGTGTTATTAATATGCGCATACCTGCAGTGGTGTTAGTCAGTGGTGTGTGAGTGTGTTATTAATATGCGCATACCTGCAGTGGTGTTAGTCAGTGGTGTGTGTGTGTTATTAATATGCGCATACCTGCAGTGGTGTTAGTCAGTGGTGTGTGAGTGTGTTATTAATATGCGCATACCTGCAGTGGTGTTAGTCAGTGGTGTGAGTGTGTGTTATTAATATGCGCATACCTGCAGTGGTGTTAGTCAGTGGTGTGTGAGTGTGTTATTAATATGCGCATACCTGCAGTGGTGTTAGTCAGTGGTGTGAGTGTGTGTTATTAATATGCGCATACCTGCAGTGGTGTTAGTCCGTGGTGTGTGAGTGTGTTATTAATATGCGCATACCTGCAGTGGTGTTAGTCAGTGGTGTGAGTGTGTTATTAATATGCACATACCTGCAGTGGTGTTAGTCAGTGGTGTGTGTGTGTGTTATTAATATGCGCATACCTGCAGTGGTGTTAGTCAGTGGTGTGAGTGTGTTATTAATATGCGCATACCTGCAGTGGTGTTAGTCAGTGGTGTGAGTGTGTGTTATTAATATGCGCATACCTGCAGTGGTGTTAGTCAGTGGTGTGAGTGTGTTATTAATATGCGCATACCTGCAGTGGTGTTAGTCAGTGGTGTGTGTGTGTTATTAATATGCGCATACCTGCAGTGGTGTTAGTCAGTTGTGTGTGTGTGTGTTATTAATATGCACATACCTGCAGTGGTTAGTCAGTGGTGTGAGTGTGTTATTAATATGCACATACCTGCAGTGGTGTTAGTCAGTGGTGTGAGTGTGTTATTAATATGCGCATACCTGCAGTGGTGTTAGTCAGTGGTGTGTGTGTGTGTTATTAATATGCACATACCTGCAGTGGTGTTAGTCAGTGGTGTGAGTGTGTGTTATTAATATGCACATACCTGCAGTGGTGTTAGTCAGTGGTGTGTGTGTGTGTTATTAATATGCGCATACCTGCAGTGGTTAGTCAGTGGTGTGAGTGTGTTATTAATATGCACATACCTGCAGTGGTGTTAGTCAGTGGTGTGAGTGTGTTATTAATATGCACATACCTGCAGTGGTGTTAGTCAGTGGTGTGTGAGTGTTATTAATATGCGCATACCTGCAGTGGTGTTAGTCAGTGGTGTGTGTGTGTGTTATTAATATGCACATACCTGCAGTGGTGTTAGTCAGTGGTGTGAGTGTGTGTTATTAATATGCGCATACCTGCAGTGGTGTTAGTCAGTGGTGTGAGTGTGTGTTATTAATATGCACATACCTGCAGTGGTGTTAGTCAGTGGTGTGTGAGTGTGTTATTAATATGCGCATACCTGCAGTGGTGTTAGTCAGTGGTGTGAGTGTGTGTTATTAATATGCACATACCTGCAGTGGTGTTAGTCAGTGGTGTGTGTGTGTGTTATTAATATGCACATACCTGCAGTGGTGTTAGTCAGTGGTGTGAGTGTGTGTTATTAATATGCACATACCTGCAGTGGTGTTAGTCAGTGGTGTGTGTGTGTGTTATTAATATGCACATACCTGCAGTGGTGTTAGTCAGTGGTGTGTGTGTGTGTTATTAATATGCGCATACCTGCAGTGGTGTTAGTCAGTGGTGTGAGTGTGTGTTATTAATATGCACATACCTGCAGTGGTGTTAGTCAGTGGTGTGTGTGTGTTATTAATATGCACATACCTGCAGTGGTGTTAGTCAGTGGTGTGAGTGTGTGTTATTAATATGCACATACCTGCAGTGGTGTTAGTCAGTGGTGTGAGTGTGTGTTATTAATATGCACATACCTGCAGTGGTGTTAGTCAGTGGTGTGTGTGTGTTATTAATATGCACATACCTGCAGTGGTGTTAGTCAGTGGTGTGTGTGTTATTAATATGCACATACCTGCAGTGGTTAGTCAGTGGTGTGTGAGTGTGTTATTAATATGCACATACCTGCAGTGGTGTTAGTCAGTGGTGTGTGTGTGTTATTAATATGCACATACCTGCAGTGGTGTTAGTCAGTGGTGTGTGAGTGTTATTAATATGCGCATACCTGCAGTGGTGTTAGTCAGTGGTGTGTGAGTGTGTTATTAATATGCACATACCTGCAGTGGTGTTAGTCAGTGGTGTGTGTGTGTTATTAATATGCGCATACCTGCAGTGGTGTTAGTCAGTGGTGTGAGTGTGTTATTAATATGCTCATACCTGCAGTGGTGTTAGTCAGTGGTGTGTGTGTGTTATTAATATGCGCATACCTGCAGTGGTGTTAGTCAGTGGTGTGAGTGTGTTATTAATATGCACATACCTGCAGTGGTGTTAGTCAGTGGTGTGAGTGTGTTATTAATATGCTCATACCTGCAGTGGTGTTAGTCAGTGGTGTGTGAGTGTTATTAATATGCACATACCTGCAGTGGTGTTAGTCAGTGGTGTGTGTGTGTGTTATTAATATGCACATACCTGCAGTGGTGTTAGTCAGTGGTGTGTGTGTGTGTTATTAATATGCACATACCTGCAGTGGTGTTAGTCAGTGGTGTGTGAGTGTTATTAATATGCGCATACCTGCAGTGGTGTTAGTCAGTGGTGTGAGTGTGTTATTAATATGCACATACCTGCAGTGGTGTTAGTCAGTGGTGTGAGTGTGTTATTAATATGCACATACCTGCAGTGGTGTTAGTCAGTGGTGTGAGTGTGTTATTAATATGCACATACCTGCAGTGGTGTTAGTCAGTGGTGTGTGAGTGTTATTAATATGCGCATACCTGCAGTGGTGTTAGTCAGTGGTGTGTGAGTGTTATTAATATGCACATACCTGCAGTGGTGTTAGTCAGTGGTGTGAGTGTGTTATTAATATGCACATACCTGCAGTGGTGTTAGTCAGTGGTGTGAGTGTGTTATTAATATGCACATACCTGCAGTGGTGTTAGTCAGTGGTGTGTGTGTGTGTTATTAATATGCACATACCTGCAGTGGTGTTAGTCAGTGGTGTGTGAGTGTTATTAATATGCACATACCTGCAGTGGTGTTAGTCAGTGGTGTGTGTGTGTGTTATTAATATGCGCATACCTGCAGTGGTGTTAGTCAGTGGTGTGTGTGTGTTATTAATATGCGCATACCTGCAGTGGTGTTAGTCAGTGGTGTGTGTGTGTGTTATTAATATGCACATACCTGCAGTGGTGTTAGTCAGTGGTGTGAGTGTGTTATTAATATGCACATACCTGCAGTGGTGTTAGTCAGTGGTGTGAGTGTGTTATTAATATGCACATACCTGCAGTGGTGTTAGTCAGTGGTGTGAGTGTGTTATTAATATGCACATACCTGCAGTGGTGTTAGTCAGTGGTGTGTGAGTGTTATTAATATGCGCATACCTGCAGTGGTGTTAGTCAGTGGTGAGTGTGTGTTATTAATATGCGCATACCTGCAGTGGTGTTAGTCAGTGGTGTGTGTGTGTGTTATTAATATGCACATACCTGCAGTGGTGTTAGTCAGTGGTGTGTGAGTGTTATTAATATGCACATACCTGCAGTGGTGTTAGTCAGTGGTGTGAGTGTGTTATTAATATGCACATACCTGCAGTGGTGTTAGTCAGTGGTGTGAGTGTGTTATTAATATGCGCATACCTGCAGTGGTGTTAGTCAGTGGTGTGAGTGTGTTATTAATATGCTCATACCTGCAGTGGTGTTAGTCAGTGGTGTGTGTGTGTGTTATTAATATGCTCATACCTGCAGTGGTGTTAGTCAGTGGTGTGAGTGTGTGTTATTAATATGCACATACCTGCAGTGGTGTTAGTCAGTGGTGTGTGTGTGTGTTATTAATATGCACATACCTGCAGTGGTGTTAGTCAGTGGTGTGAGTGTGTGTTATTAATATGCGCATACCTGCAGTGGTGTTAGTCAGTGGTGTGTGAGTGTTATTAATATGCACATACCTGCAGTGGTGTTAGTCAGTGGTGTGTGTGTGTGTTATTAATATGCACATACCTGCAGTGGTGTTAGTCAGTGGTGTGTGTGTGTGTTATTAATATGCACATACCTGCAGTGGTGTTAGTCAGTGGTGTGTGAGTGTTATTAATATGCGCATACCTGCAGTGGTGTTAGTCAGTGGTGTGTGAGTGTTATTAATATGCACATACCTGCAGTGGTGTTAGTCAGTGGTGTGTGTGTGTGTTATTAATATGCCCATACCTGCAGTGGTGTTAGTCAGTGGTGAGTGTGTGTTATTAATATGCACATACCTGCAGTGGTGTTAGTCAGTGGTGTGAGTGTGTTATTAATATGCACATACCTGCAGTGGTGTTAGTCAGTGGTGTGTGAGTGTTATTAATATGCGCATACCTGCAGTGGTGTTAGTCAGTGGTGTGTGAGTGTTATTAATATGCGCATACCTGCAGTGGTGTTAGTCAGTGGTGTGTGTGTGTGTTATTAATATGCGCATACCTGCAGTGGTGTTAGTCAGTGGTGTGTGTGTGTGTTATTAATATGCGCATACCTGCAGTGGTGTTAGTCAGTGGTGTGAGTGTGTTATTAATATGCGCATACCTGCAGTGGTGTTAGTCAGTGGTGTGAGTGTGTTATTAATATGCACATACCTGCAGTGGTGTTAGTCAGTGGTGTGAGTGTGTTATTAATATGCACATACCTGCAGTGGTGTTAGTCGGTGGTGTGTGTGTGTGTGAGCGTCTGGTGGGAGCTGAGCAGCTGATGGTCTGGCAGATCTTGAGTTCAATCCATCTTCTCCTGGACATGCTGCTGTTGCTATAATGCACTTGTAGTCCTGAAACTCAACCGTAACACACTTGAATACAAACGTGGGTTCAGCTGAACTCACTGAACGCATCTACACACATCTGAACACACCTGAAGTGCTACAGCTCCACCTTATCCATTATTAATGTCTCAGGTGTAGTGTGTCACAGAAGAGATCGATCGCGATCACCCACCTTTAAATATAATATAATACAGGGGGCAGATGCACTTCCTGGTTGGAAACTACTCTCCATAATACAGAGTGACAGTTGTGTATTATTAGGGAACTGACAAACCTGTCGTCATTCATGTTTACCTCACTGTAATAAATCAGAACATCCATTTTTAGCTTAAAATTGTACAGAACTCAAGTGCAGATATTGCCACCTTGAGAGAAAATAGCCAAAAGTATTGGAAAAAGACAACAACAATAATAATAATAATTCGGATTTTCATGTTGATAAATTTTCATCAATAGTTCTGGAGTTGTAATATTCCACCTGAGCTAAAGGCACACTTGAATTTTCTACTGAGGAAAACGAATCCGAGAGAAATGACACAACTGTATACCGAACCACAACCAAGATACACCTGGAACATCACATTCGCATAAATATGAAGCCCAACATACAGCTTTGATCACGAGTGTCAGACACAGCAACGGCAGGTTAATTATCTGATCTGTGTGTGTGTGTGTGTGAGAGAGAGAGAGAGAGAGAGAGAGAGAGAGAGAGGGAGATTATCAACATTGTACAATGACCCTGAAATATTAACGAGGCGAGAATACCATTAGGAATTCATGGAGGAGCTCTGGTTTCTCTCAACTGGCCATATGATGGGACTTTAATGGAGTTTACTGTCTGTTTATTCTGTAATTCTTTACAGTACACCTGATGCTAAACTGGTGGCTAGAATCTTTCATTCCTTGTTAGCGACATTAGCCTCGACGCTACAGTGTAAACTGAAGAAGCAAACTTCACACAGAACGTTCTTTTACATTGCTATTCTTTAATCTTTAAATGTTCATTGTTGTGCATTTTATATAGTTGTTTTAGAAAAATAGTGAGTTTCAAAATTGTTAGGATTTATTCCTTCGTAAGGATAAATAATTGTAAGGATTTATTCTTAATATTGTTAATATTCTACTTTATCCTGTTTTACTGTTTCAGCTCGAAGGCACTGAATTCTTCTGTCTCAGTGTGTGCTGTACTGTTGTGATGACACATTGCTCGAGACGTAATATTGATATCTTTTGGAACATTCTATCAGATCATATTGCCCTGTGCTATCTCCGACCTAAGGTTGTGCGTAAATGTTGATATCTGTTAGAACATCTGCTAATATGAAATGTATACAGAACATTATGACATGATTGATCCAAGGTTTCACTCACACACACACATATATAAAATCCCCTGTATACTCTCGTCTCATTGGGGACTTGTGAATAAAGACTGCGAACTCATGGGGTTCCTGTCTTTCTTTCGCGACTCACCCCCAGAGCTCGACTGATCTCGAGATGGTGAGGGCAAGAGGTGAAGAAAACCTTTCAAAAATGAAGTGATATAAATTGCTGAATGTCATGAGATCAGATTAAACATTTAGTTTTTCTTCAAATCAGCTTTAAAGAAGAAAATAACATGTAATAGTACAGAAAAAGCGGCGATTAAATTGGACTTGTGTTATATACTGGAAGTAAAGAGAGAGAGACGATCGTGTTGGCGTTACATTAGAAGATTAGAGTAGAAGCCTTTATTTGTAGAACAGTAGTACAGCTGGTAGTGAGCGGCTCTGTTCCAAATCCCTTCGCTGTGTCCTCACAGGTCTTTGAGTGTGTCCCCTGCTGTAGCCTTGTCCGCCCAGTGAGGAGGCCATGAGGCTTTAATGCTCGGACGCTCCTTCAGCATCTCGTAATACTCCATCAGGTTGGGATAGCGCTCCTTACTCAGCCTGCACACGCCAATACATACATTAGACAGGAACAGAGAAATATGTACGTATTGTCTACGTGAGCGGTCTTGTCTTCAACACAACAACGCTGGAGGAGTGAGAGATAGCCGTTATCAAGTCCCCACTCACTGTATTACACATTTAATTTGATCACACACACACACACACACACACACACACACACACACACACACACACACACACACACTTACCCATAGTCTGGGAGGAAAGCAACAATTGGGAAGAAAATGACATCAGCCATAGAGAAGTTTCTTCCAGCCAAGAACGATCCTTTACCCATCTACAGAGAGTCACAGAGTGTTGGTGTGTCAGTGTGTGTTGTGTATGTTGTGTGTGCGCTCGCACATGCGTGTACCTTCTGTAGGTAACCCTCCCACAGTGTGACTTCAGTCTTCAGGTTCTCCATGTGTCTCTTCAGTGCTGATTCTTGTCTCTCAGGTTCAGGGACGAAGTAATCGTAGAACAGAGAATCATCTGAACAATCAGCATCACACACACACACACACACACACACACACACACACACACACACACACACACACACACTTCTATAGCTTACACACATCACAAAAATGCAATAATGTTGTAATCACATCACACACAAAATGCGTGTCATCCATCAAACACACACCATCCTCCTGTGCTGTGTCTGTGGTGTTTTGTAGGTGGGACTGTGCAGGTCAAACATTCAAAGAACATTTTGGACCTGCTTGATCCATCCTGGTGCCCTGTGTCTGGTCGGAGTTTTATCGCCCCACTCCTGTGAAGGACGGCCCCATGAGGACAGTTGAGGGTTATACCTGTTAAAACTGTTAATATTATAGTCAGGCTGTCTGTTGTTGCCCAAATGAGGATGGGTTCCCTTTTGAGTCTGGTTCCTCTCGAGGTTTCTTCCTCATGTCGTCTGAGGGAGTTTTTCCTTGCCACCGTCGCCACAGGCTTGCTCATTGGGGATAGATTAGGGATAAAATTAGCTCATGTTTTAAGTCGTTCAAATTCTGTAAAGCTGCTTTGCGACAATGTTTATTGTTAAAAGCGCTGTACAAATAAACTTGATTTGATTTGACTTGAACATTTTGGACTGATATTATACCTAGTGAACAGTAGCAAGTAGCGCTAGCAACAAGCTAGCCATTTACCGTTAGTAATAACTGTAATGCTGATGATTAGCTTCTCAGAACAGTGATTATTATGGTCAGTGTTAGAGATTTAACTGAGTGCTGTGTGTGTGTGTGTGTGTGTGTGTGTGTGTGTGTGTGTGTGTGTGTGTGTGTGTGAACTGATCTAGTCAAGTCAAATCAAGTTTATTTGTATCGCGCTTTTAACAATAAACATTGTCGCAAAGCAGCTTTACACAATTTGAACGACTTAAAACATGAGCTAATTTTGTCCCTAATCTATCCCCAATGAGCAAGCCTGTGGTGACGGTGGCAAGGAAAAACTCCCTCAGACGACATGAGGAAGAAACCTCGAGAGGAACCAGACTCAAAAGGGAACCCATCCTCATTTGGGCAACAACAGACAGCCTGACTATAACATTAACAGTTTTAACATGAAGTCAGTTTCGTTGATGTTATAAACTCTTCATTGATGGAAACTTGAGTGCAAAACTGTTCATGACAACTGCAGTCCTAAAGTTAGCAAGTCAACTGTAGTCCTCAGCCATAAAAGCATTACTGTAAGAGTCCAGAGCGTCCTCCAGGTGTGACTTTCAACTGTCCTCATGGGGCCGTCCTCCACAGGAGCGATGCGATGAGACTCCAACCAGACACAGGGCACCAGGATGGATCAGGCAGGTCCGAGGAGCAGAAGAGGTTCAGCATTTCGATCTGCTCTGGCTGGATGCTTGATTGGGTGATGGGAGCACATTCCTCAGCAATGAGACAGTTGGAATTATAGATCAGAGTGAGTGCAGGCAGATGCAGATGGGACCCTTAGGGCTGGCCAAGACAATTCAGTTGCATTTCACCGGGTCTGGGACATGCGACAAAATGTCTGGCGGCCGATTCCCTGCAGGCTACGAGAGCCAGTCGAGGTCTCCACCCTCTCCACCAAAAGATTTCCTGTTGACTAAATCTAAAGTCAGTATGGCAATAAACTTCTTTAAAAGTGGAGAAGAGGAACTTTACACTGTGCACAGAGTGAGTGGCCATGTTGATGTGACGTCACGCCGTAAACAAGGAAGGAACTGGGAGGTGAGAAGACCACTACAAGTTCTAACTTAACCTTAAACACAGAATACGGGTTCCTTCCCTCTTAATTTCCCTGAGGGAACCCTCCCAAAGGGATCAATAAAGTTTTATCTAATCTAATCTAATCTAATCTAATCTAATCTAATCTAATCTAATCTAATCTAATCTAATCTAACAGTAACATCAAATAAACATGGCGGCTCACAGCATCAGAAAACAACACAGCAGCACTTCATACTTTTAAAGGAGTTTTACTGTCTCCACATGTTTATATCAGTCAACACACAGCCACGTTCACCTGTTAAACCCATAACACTGACTCAACACTCAACACTCGTCACTGTTCTGAGGAGAAAATATTCATCACGCATCGTTTAGCGGCTCGCTTTCTGAGAACAAAAACATGGAGAGGATTTTTCCACTTTGCAGGTTGATCGTGCTGATGTGTAAAATGATGTCATTCCAACCTGCACATTACATCTTACAAGAAAAGCAAAAGAAATTGCAGTTCAATTCAGTTTTAGCTTACAGCGTCACCCAGTGTTCAGAACAGGAACTGCAGCTGTTTTCAAATGCTTTCATGACGTTGCACAAAAATATCAGAAATCAGGCCCAAACATCACCTCTGTTTTTCAACAGATTAAAGTGTGCACACAGAAACGCTTCTGAAAGCAAAAAACACTGCAGTGATAAACTGTGCAGGGACTTAGCAAAATAAATTATTTTAAAATAATTTGGAGGTATTTTTAAAACGTTTTTATCAGTGAGGAAAAGTTTTATTAGCTTCACTCTATATAATTAATTATGGTACATAATGTATTAATCTAAATACAGTGTACCTGCACAGCTAATATCCCATTCATCAATTATCCGTAACTGCTTATTCTGTGCAGGGTGACGGGCGAGCTGGAGCCTATCCTAGCTGACTATGGGCGAGAGGCGGGGTACACCCTGGACAAGTCATCAGATTATCGCCCGGCTGACACATAGAGACACACAACCATTCACACCTACGGTCAATTTAGCCCAACCTTAGCCACACCAATTAGCCTAACCTGCATGTCTTTGGACTGTGGGGGAAACCCGGGGAGAACATGCAAACTCCACACAGAAAGGCCTCCGTCAGCCACTGGGCTCGAACCCAGAACCTTCTTGCTGTGAGGTAACAGTACTAACCACTATACCACCGTAGCAAATATGATATTGTACAACCCCGATTCCAAAAAAGTTGGGACAAAGTACAAATTGTAAATAAAAACAGAATGCAATAATTTACAAATCTCAAAAACTGATATTGTATTCACAATAGAACATAAACAACATATCAAATGTCGAAAGTGAGACATTTTGAAATTTCATGCCAAATATTGGCTCATCTGAAATTTGATGAAAGCAACACATCTCAAAAAAGTTGGGACAGGGGCAATAAGAGGCTGGAAAAGTTAAAGGGACAAAAAAGGAACAGCTGGAGGACCAAATTGCAACTCATTAGGTCAATTGGCAATAGGTCATTAACATGACTGGGTATAAAAAGAGCATCTTGGAGTGGCAGTGGCTCTCAGAAGTAAAGATGGGAAGAGGATTGCCAATCCCCCTAATTCTGCGCTGACAAATAGTGGAGCAATATCAGAAAGGAGTTCGACAGTGTAAAATTGCAAAGAGTTTGAACATATCATCATCTACAATGCATAATATCATCAAAAGATTCAGAGAATCTGGAAGAATCTCTGTGCGTAAGGGTCAAGGCCGGAAAACCATACTGGGTGCCCGTGATCTTCGGGCCCTTAGACGGCACTGCATCGCATACAGGCATGCTTCTGTATTGGAAATCACAAAATGGGCTCAGGAATATTTCCAGAGAACATTATCTGTGAACACAATTCACCGTGCCATCCGCCGTTGCCAGCTAAAACTCTGTAGTTCAAAGAAGAAGCCGTATCTAAACACGATCCAGAAGCGCAGACGTCTTCTCTGGGCCAAGGCTCATTTAAAATGGACTGTGGCAAAGTGGAAAACTGTTCTGTGGTCAGACGAATCAAAATTTGAAGTTCTTTATGGAAATCAGGGACGCCGTGTCATTCGGACTAAAGAGGAGAAGGACGACCCGAGTTGTTATCAGCGCTCAGTTCAGAAGCCTGCATCTCTGATGGTATGGGGTTGCATTACTGCATGTGGCATGGGCAGCTTACACATCTGGAAAGACACCATCAATGCTGAAAGGTATATCCAGGTTCTAGAGCAACATATGCTCCCATCCAGACGACGTCTCTTTCAGGGAAGACCTTGCATTTTCCAACATGACAATGCCAAACCACATACTGCATCAATTACAGCATCATGGCTGCGTAGAAGAAGGGTCCGGGTACTGAACTGGCCAGCCTGCAGTCCAGATCTTTCACCCACAGAAAACATTTGGCGCATCATAAAATGGAAGATACGACAAAAAAGACCTAAGACAGTTGAGCAACTAGAATCCTACATTAGACAAGAATGGGTTAACATTCCTATCCCTAAACTTGAGCAACTTGTCTCCTCAGTCCCCAGACGTTTACAGACTGTTGTAAAGAGAAAAGGGGATGTCTCACAGTGGGAAACATGGCCTTGTCCCAACTTTTTTGAGATGTGTTGTTGTCATGAAATTTAAAATCACCTAATTTTTCTCTTTAAATGATACATTTTCTCAGTTTAAACATTTGATATGTCATCTATGTTCTATTCTGAATAAAATATGGAATTTTCAAACTTCCACATCATTGCATTCCATTTTTATTCACAATTTGTACTTTGTCCCAACTTTTTTGGAATCGGGGTTGTATTAAAAATGCGTACAGTGTTATTATACATACACATTTTCTGCTGCAGTGCGAGGGCCTCAAACGCACGCTGCAACACGAGCGCCTGCTCCTTCACATCATCCGGAATCAGCTGAGTGCCCTGAGACTTAAACTGATTCTACACACACACACACACACACACACACACACACACACACACACACACACACACACACACACACACTTTACACAAGGTGTTTATGTTACATACTAGACAGCTAGAACGTGGCTGAGCAATATAACAAAAACATCAGGATTCTGAAAAGCAGTTCTGTGATATAAAATATGTCTCACAGTATAAAAGTTGGCTCATGAGTTCCAAGCGATTTTGCATAAAAAACCTGCTCAATGATTTATATAGAGTCTATAAAAATAAATAAGTTAGATTATCAGCTCAGCCTTTGGGTGAAGCCTATCGAGGCACTTTTCTGTATGCGCGTGTTTAACCAAGTTTGAGCGAGGTTAAGAATGTAATTGGCGTGCCAGCCTCAGGGAGCGATTACACGGTTGTGATGCGGCGCCACCGTGTACTGGCTGTGTAAGTGCCACATTTACATAACCTCAGTTTGTGATATAATCCTCCATGGTTGAGTGGTCGAAAGCGCTATCTAGGACTATAACAGATTTTATGTCCTTGGTTCGAATCCTGACATCAAAGGCTGAGCTCAGACCTGCACGTGTCTCTGGTTAATTTTAAAAAATCTCATCAGCTGCTTCCAGTGAGTTTGTAGTTAAATAAATAAACCTCATAAGATGGTCAAAGTCTCAGAAAAGTGAATCATGACATAATTCATCATGAAGTCATTATTATATTTCATGGAACACCTTCTGATCTGCATCCACGCTCTGACCATTCACTGGCTATGGAAATGAGTGTATGACGTCACCTGGCGACCCTTTCCCCTGAGCAGTGCAGGCTCCATGTTCCCCTTACCTCCAGATACAAGCAGGCAGCGAAGGATTCATTCACCACCACATCTCCATGTTTAAAGGTTGGAAGCTCAATAAACAAACAGACAGATGAATAAGTCCTAGTCCTGTGATGGTGTGAGTTATATGAATGTGTTTTATCATATAGTGTGTGTATAAAGTGCTGGATCAGTTCTACATGAAGAAATGAAGTAGAAATGAGAATCCTTTGGTCTGTGTGGTGTTGATCACCTGTCCTCTCGGGTTCAGCTTCATCACCTCCTCACTCTTGTGCTCTCCTTTATCGAAAGAGAGCAGTTTGTGTTGAAACCCCTGCAGGTTCTTCTCCTCCAGAGCGATCAGGACTCTCCAGCATGGAGGAGATCCCGAGCCCCAGTACAGCATCATGCTTTCAGCCATGTTTTACACCCACAAGGTGGATAAAATACTCTGAGAAACCGCGGCAGGCTGCAAAACTGCACTTTGGACCTCTTTGCCCTTTTGCTCCAGACAGAAGAACACGATCATGGATTGGTGAAGCACACACCACCCCTTCCTCTTCCGAGAGAGACGCTTCCTGCTTTTACTCACCACCAGATGGCGCTATTATATATAATCAGAATTAGAACCACAATAATGTCGACTGGCCAAGTTTGTTGACCCACAAGGAATTTGTTTCCAGCAGTTGGTGTCTTTCATGTGTTGGGGGAAGCGTGAATATATGTATATGTAAGTTGTGTATATGTAATATAAGAAATATATATATATATGTAACTGTCATGTACAATATAGACATCACACAATATAATAAATATGAAATCTACAATAACTAGTATAACTGTTATATACAATATACATAATATACAATACCTATATTACACACAATGTCTAAAATATATGTATTATATAATATTTAGGCGGCACGGTGGTGTAGTGGTTAGCGCTGTTGCCTCACAGCAAGAAGGTCCGGGTTCGAGCCCCGGGGCCGGCGAGGGCCTTTCTGTGCGGAGTTTGCATGTTCTCCCCGTGTCCGCGTGGGTTTCCTCTGGGTGCTCCGGTTTCCCCCACAGTCCAAAGACATGCAGGTTAGGTTAACTGGTGACTCTAAATTGAGCGTAGGTGTGAATGTGAGTGTGAATGGTTGTCTGTGTCTATGTGTCAGCCCTGTGATGACCTGGCGACTTGTCCAGGGTGAACCCCGCCTTTCACCCGTAGTCAGCTGGGATAGGATCCAGCTTGCCTGCAACCCTGTAGAAGGATAAAGCGGCTACAGATAATGAGATGAGATATAATATTTATCTGTAATTTAAATATCTATAATATATCTATCTCTAATAAACAATATCAATAATATACAACATATGCATAAAAATATCTATAATATCAAGACTATACAATATAATATACAATATACATCATAAAAACATATGCTACCAACAATATAAACAGAACACCATATACAGAGAATATGCAGGATATTTCCAGACAAGACACAATATACTAAAAAATCTACAGGGCAGTCAGAGTGCAGTGAGGCAGTGCAAACGACACATAATACAAAGATTAATGCACAGATTTTTATTTACAGAATTGCTCCTGGTAATGTTTAATGTGTAAAGTATAGAGTATAATGTGTAATGTATATGGCTAAAAATGTTTGTTTGTGACTTTATCACTTTTTTAAATAGATGTTCGTGTTCTTTGTCCCTCTCTCTCTCTCTCTCTCTCTTTGGGAGTGTTTTTCCTGAGGTCCATTCCAGATTTAGTCCTTCCCTTTCAGACTGGGAATTGGCTTCACCTGTTTGGCCTGTGATAAAAACCTGTATGTTTCAAAGATGGCTGGCCTCAGCTTGCTTACATGCTGGCTTCTCCCTGATGCTGTGTCTGTCTAGGAGGCGACGGCCTTCTGGATATCTGTTTTGTTATGCTGTTTCTTTGGTTAAATTGGAGTTGTTTAATAAATTACTTTATTTAATGCTGCAAAACAGTGTGTCTCCTGTGTCATGGCCTTTGGCCAAACAAAATAATATATGTGTTTCCGGTTACCCGACCGACCCTGTAAAAACACTGTGACCCTTCAACTGTTTATGGCCACGATAAACAAACTATTTCTCGCGCCTGACCCTACCTGCTTGGCAGCCACCTGGTGAGTCAAACAAGAACCGCTAGGGCATGTCATATAAACCACTTGGTATTTGCCAAAAGACACGAGGCCCGTCAGGAGTAAATTGGGGAGTCTGGGACCTCCTCTGCCCGAGTTACGAGCATCCAAAGTCGGGCAGGAGCCGCCGATATAAAAACGAAACTAAAGCCGAGCACCGTGGCTCTTCGTCCCGAGGCGCGGGGCTAGCCCGCCCTGGCAGTGCTGGTTCTTTGGGGACAGGGCAGAGGTCTCGTGCGGGGAAAATAATTTAGTGTGGATATGGCTAGAGAGTGATTGAAATAATGCATACATCACAAGGAACTGTTTGCTCAGGGTATAAATCAGGTATTCAACACTTCCAATGCTATTCTATACTCAACTTAAGATATCTGAATTGATAATAAATCTGAAATTGGAGGAGTTTGTGTCAGTGAAATGATACATTCCTTGATTTCCTCCTGATTTAAACCTTAGAGCAAATAGTATGAACCATGGACTAACAGGGCTGAAAAATGAAAGCGTTTGCATTTATTTTGCAACAATTTACAAACACAGAATGGGAAACTTAAATATAGGAATTTTAGTTTCTTTATTTGAAAAGAAAATGGCACGGAGCAGCTGTATTCATTAGAACAACATAAGTGAACATTGCATTCATAGACAGAATAAGAAAAAACATGAAGCAAATATAATGTCATTAAGGCCGAGATGTTAGGCACGCACCCAATTTTGATAAACACACAAGACATCAGTTTTAAGTATGAAAGTCCCCACTAGTATATAAAAATATATTTTGGAAATGTTCAGAACTGGCGGCACGGTGGTGTAGTGGTTAGCGCTGTCGCCTCACAGCAAGAAGGTCCTGGGTTCGAGCCCCGGGGCCGGCGAGGGCCTTTCTGTGCGGAGTTTGCATGTTCTCCCCGTGTCCGCGTGGGTTTCCTCCGGGTGCTCCGGTTTCCCCCACAGTCCAAAGACATGCAGGTTAGGTTAACTGGTGACTCTAAATTGAGCGTAGGTGTGAATGTGAGTGTGAATGGTTGTCTGTGTCTATGTGTCAGCCCTGTGATGACCTGGCGACTTGTCCAGGGTGTACCCCGCCTTTCGCCCATAGTCAGCTGGGATAGGCTCCAGCTTGCCTGCGACCCTGTAGAAGGATAAAGCGGCTAGAGATGATGAGATGAGATGTTCAGAACTGAAGGGATAGATCTACTGTAGGTACTGGACCACCACCACCACCACTCTGGCCACCACCAAATAGATCATCCACCAAAATATTCCCATTTTACCTGGAAAATGAAAGTATGCCATCATTATTAGAACAATTTATATACAAGTGCATCCTTATATCATCGATATCTGATGACTAGGTTTAGTTTTGAATGAGTATTTTGCAAAAAAAAAAGTTTTCAAAGGAAACTTCTCACTTTTTCCTACCTACCCTAGAAAATTTGTTGTAAACTTTTGAGATAAACAAATTTTTTTTACCTACCTACCTACCCTATTTTGAAAACCCAGGAAACACATATTATTTTGTTTGGCCTTATGAGCCAGGTTGTGACAAAAGTTAACTTGACTTGATAATGTTGAATGTATAAAGTATAATGTTTATAAAAACTAAACTATCTAAAAATTATATACAATGAGCAGTGACACAAGATCCACTGGATTACTTTGTTTTTAACAACACAAGCATGTCCTCAGAAATGTCTGCTAGTGCAATACCAGTGTAAAATCTGTGTGTGTGTGTGTGTGGTGGGTGGCCGGGTGGCCGAAGTATGATGTGTTGTCATCTCAGCACCAGACTCACACCCAACAACAATGGCAGAATGCTTTGGAGAGGAATCAATAGTCATTTCTCTGTGTCACATCACAGGGACAAACCAGAACATGTTGGCAGAATAGTTGCTCTGAAATCTACTGTCGCCATGTTCATTGTTGAAATGCAAAATCAGAGCTAGTAACCCAGTGATTTCTAAATTGACTTTGACTTGTATTTCTTTGCAGATAGAATGAACCCAAGATATTTCACGTTTTGTTGGTCAACTTCATTTGTTAATGTCCATCCATTCCTGCATTTCAGGCCTGAGACCCATTCCAAACAAAGTCGGGATACAGCAATGTAGGGCTAGTAATGAGGTAAAACAATTAAATAATGATGTGATTTGCAACAGGTGATTGTAATCATGATTTCATACAAAATCAGCATCCAGGAAAGGCCTAGTCTTTGAGGAGCAAAGATGGGCCAAGGATCTCCAGTTTGTCAATAAATGTGTGAGAAAATTAGTGAAATATTTAAAAAACATTTAAATGCTGTGCAAAGAAAGATAGGAAAGGGTTTGAATGTGGTTTTGCATTGTACATATTTCACATTGTAAGGTGCAGAATATATTTAAACGATTCAAGGAATCTGAAGGAATTTTGGTGTGTAAAGGGCAAAGACTCAAGCACAATCTTGAACACCCGTGATCTCCAATCTCTCAGATGGCACTGCATCAAGAACTGTCATTCATCTATAGCCAATAGAACCACATGGGCTCGGGATTACTTTTGCAAACTGTTGTCAAGCTTCAATACGGCGTTACATCCACAAACACCAGTTAAAATTTTACTGTGCAAAAAGGAAGCCTTATGTTAACTATGTCCAGAAGCACCATCGACTTCTCTGGTTTTGGAGGTGTCTGGGATGGACCATCACATACTGGAAACGTGTTGTGGCAGTGGGGGCATGGTCAAGCACCAATTTGTGAATGGAGGGCAAGGCTGGGGAAGGTGAGGGGCAAAACGATCACACTTGTGTTAAATTAATGCTGCACGTGTGTGTGTGTGTGTGTGTGTGTGTGTGTGTGTGTGTGTGTGTGTGTGTGTTTTGCAGTGACAGCTGGGAGCTTATATGAAGGGCAGAAGCAGAGAGGGAGAGAGCTTCACTGCATACTGTGTTTGTGTGCGCACACGTATAAGAGAAGCAACATTTAAAGTTGAAAAGCATAAATAAAAATTGCCCAGCAATTAACTCGCCTGTCCCAGTGTTTCAGTATTCCACCACCCCCATAAGACAGTGTTACACTGGTGCCAAAACTCGGGATACTGAAGCAAACTGCCGGCATGGAGTCCTCGCCATTTAAGGAGCTCATCTATGCACTCACTGCTGCCCAACAGAACCAGCACCAGGCACAGGTCACCCTGTGCCAAGAACAGGAGTAGTGCTTCGAAGCACTGATGCAGGCCCAGTAGGAGTCAAGTCAAGTTTATTTGTATAGCACTTTTAACAATAAACATTGTCGCTAAGCAGCTTTACAGAATTTGATCTACTTAAAATATGAGCTAATTTTATCCCTAATCTATCCCCAATGAGCAAGCCTGTGGCAAGGAAAAACTCCCCCAGACGACACGAAGAAACCCCGAGAGGAACCAGACCCAAAAGGGAACCCATCCCCACCTGGGCAACAACAGACAACATGACCATAACATTAACAGTCCCAACATAAAGTCAGGTTCATTGATGCCATAACCCCCCCACCGACGGAAACCCGAGCAACAAAACCGTTCATGGCAACCACAGCCCCAAAGTCAGCAAGTGAACTGGAGCCCTAAAGTCAGCAAGTCAACTGCAGCCCTAAAGTCAGCAAGTCAACTGCAGTCCCCAGCCACAAAAGCACCACTGCAAGAGTCCAGAGCGTCCTCCAGGTGTGACTTTCAACTGTCCACATGGGGCCGCCCTCCACAGGAGCGATGCAATGAGACTCCAACCAGACACAAGGCACCAGGATGGATCAGGCAGGTCTCAGGAGCAGAAGAGGTTCAGCATCTCGATCCCAGGATTGACATGTAACTCAGAGGGACAGATTTTTTTTTTTTTGGGGGGGGAAGAGAAAAAAAAAACACAGGTTGTTAGGTATGCCCAATGTCACCTGAATAAGTAGGAGCAGTATACATATTGCACTGAGTACAAGCAGGGACTCCGGCAACTAACTATGACAGCATAACTAAAAGGGGAGAGCCAGAAGGTAACACAGGCATGAGGGAGCCCCAGGACATAAAGCAGCAGCCACTGCACCGTCAACAAACTCGAGTGAGCAAGCGAGTGGGGACTGACAGCATCCATACATCCCAGTTTACCAAAACACTCTATGTCTGAGGACCCTCCAGATCTACTCCTTTACCTCATAAACACCATTAACACAAGGCTTGACTAAACAGATCTGTTTTCAGCCGAGACTTAAACACTGAGACTGTGTCTGATTCCCGAACATTACTTGGAAGGCTGTTCCATAACTGTGGGGCTTTGTAAGAAAAGGCTCTGCCCCCTGATGTAGCCTTCACTATACGAGGTACCAGCAGATAGCCTGCACCTTTTGATCTAAGTAGGCGTGGCGGGTCATAGAGGAGCAGAAGTTCACTCAGGTACTGTGGTGCGAGACCATTCAGTGCTTTAAAGGTCAATAGTAGTATTTTATAATCAATACGAAATTTGATTGGGAGCCAACGCAGTGTGGATAAGACAGGGGTGATGGGGTCATATTTTCTAGTTCTAGTAAGGACTCTTGCTGCTGCATTTTGAACTAACTGGAGCTTGTTTATGCACTTATTGGAACATCCAGACAGTAAGGCATTACAATAATCCAACCTGGAGGGAACAAAAGCATGAACTAGTTTTTCTGCATCATGTAGTGACATTAAACATTAGGAGGATCGTCAGGAGTTCTGGAACCTGCGCACATTGGCCAGTACCTCAGCAGCAGGGTCTGTAGGCTTCTCCCATGTCACACTGATGAAGATGGGGCCTCATGATCATCTGGAGACCCTCCTCATGCTCTTTGAGCAAGCCACGGAGGCGTGGGGATGGCCAGTCAAACAGCAAACAGTGTGTTTACTGCTGCTCCTGAGTGGAGAAGCACAACTTGCTGCACAGCAACTACCCCTAACAGCAGGCTGGAGTACCCGGCCCCACAGCAGGCTGGAGTATGCAGCCTTAAAATGCACCATTATGTAACACGTTGGCCACACCCTCAAGCATCATCATCAGTGTTTCCACATGCTGATTCTGGAAGAGTTTAGACAGCCATTCAGGTTCAGCCAACAACACCCCTGCCGGTGGTAGCTGAGGGCGGAAGATTACGATGCCAAGGGTATCAGTGACATGGTCACACTGGAGCAGTTCATCACTTGGCTGCCAAGAGGAACAGCCGCGTGCATTCCGTGACACTGTTGGGCACTGCTGGATAGCATCATCACTCTGGCTGAGGAACATCTGGCAACAGTTCCAGTGGTAGGCAGGCATCCTGCCTCTTCTCTCTCTCGCTCTCTCTCCGTTCTTCCTAGCTCTGCACCATAGAAGTGGGGATCGACTCTCTTGCAGCCAGCTGGCCGAGCCCATGCCCCCCCTTCCCCTTGTGTTTCTGTGTCTTCTCCCCCAGAGGTGAGTGATCCCCATACCACCAGTGCAGAGGTGAGGCCTGAGCCTTTGTGCTGGTGCTGCGGGGAGCCTGGGCCCTTCTAGGACCAGTGCCACGTGATGGAGGACATACCGGGTACCACAGGTTGGTGGATTCAGGCTGTCATCAGACCTCCATCCGCCAAAGCTTGGTGTAAGGTGAGGCATTGGGGAGAGCATGTTTGGTGACGGTTTTGTGTGTGCATGGGGATGTTCACAAATACCCACTGGTGTCTGTCCAGATCCATTTTTGGAGGAAAAATCAAAGTATAGAGATGGTGTTTAGTCCATGCCTCACCCACCCACTAATTCTGGGAACAGACTGACCACGGTTTAAGTATTTAATGGAGTGAGTAGTGGTGGGTGGGTTCTGCAGTAACACATCATGGGGGGATCCTAGCATAGTGTTAGTTGGGAGGTTATCCCAGAGCCATCTACATCAGCTGTGCATCATAGTACCGGTAACACTGATAGTGAGGAGTGCCCTGGCCATCCTCTATCTCTTGGGGATTCCAAAGAGGATTTCCCTCTCGAGCAGGGGCATAGATGGTGGTGGCAGGTTACCTCTCCAGCTGGGGTTGGGGGAGTGAGCTGGAGGCTGGACAGCTCCCCAGCCTGAGTCAGGTAGTGGGGTTATGTGGCAGCAGCAGGGGCATGGTCAAGACCCTGTGAATGGAGGGTGAGGCTGGGGAAAGTGAGTCACAAAATGATCACACCTGTGTCAAATTAAGGGTGCATGTGTGTGTATATGTGTCTTGCAGTGACAGCTTGGGGGCTTATGCAGAGGGAGAAAGCCGAGAGGGAGAGAGAGCTTCCCTGCATGCCGTGTTCTGCACGTGTAAGTGAAGCAGCATTTAAAGTTGAAAACAGTAAATAAAATTTGCCCTGCAAGTAACCTGCTTCTCCCAGTGCTTCAGTGTTCCACCAACCCCAAAGACAGCGTTACAGTGTATTGTGATCAGACGAATCAGTATTCCAGATATATATATATTTTTAACAAATGGACACTGTGCCCTCTGGAACAAAGAGGAAAAGGGTTTGTCATGGTATGGGGTTATGTCAGTGACCTTGGCAAAGGTAACTTACACTTCTGTGATGGCAGACTCAATGCAGAAAAGTACACTAAGATTTTGAAGCAACATATGCTACCATCAAGACAACATGTTTTCCAGGGATATTTCAATAAGACAATGCAAAACCACATTCTGCACACAATACAAAGGTGTGGCTGTGGAAGAAGAGGGTGTGTCCCCTCTGTCCCAATAGAGAATGTGTGGATAATTTTGAAATGAAAAATATGACGACGACCCCGTACTGTTGCACATTTTCAGACCTATTTGTAGGAAGAATGGAACAAAATAAGATGTGAAACACTTCATCACTTGGTGTCTTCAGTCCCTAAACATCTTTCAAGTGTTGTGGGAAGTCAAGTCAGTTTATTTGTATAGTGCTATTAACCACAGACATTGTTGCAATCAGCTTTACAGAAAAATTAAGACTTTAAATATATGAACAAATTTTATCCCGAATAAATTTGTCACTGATGAGCAATCCTGTGGTGACAGTGGCAAAGAAAAACTCCCTCAGACAACATGAGGAAGAAACCTGGAGAGGAACCAGATTCAAAAGGGAACCCATCCTCATCTGGGTGATAACAGATAACGTGATAACAACTTGCGTTGATAACTATGTCCTATATAGTCACAAAGTATAATTGTGCAACCAGGAAATTCATTATAGTTTCAGGATGAAGTCTATTTTATTCAAGTTATCAACTGTTCATTGATGGAGAATTGAGTGTAAGACTGTTCATGACAACTGCAGTCCTAAAGTTGTCATGGTGATTGTAGTCCTCAGCCATCATAACAAAACTGTAAGTGTCCAGAGCCATCTTCCAAGTGTGTCTTTTGACTGTCCTTATGGGGATGTTCTCCACAGAAGCGATGTGATGAGAACTCCAGCCAGACGTAGGGCATCAGGATGGATCAGGCAGGTCCAAAGAGCAGAAAAACTCAGCATTACTGTGACTGTATTTTCTGCAGAGGCTGAGGAAGTTTGGTATGTCGCCCAAAATCCTCAGCAACTTCTACAGCTGCGTGATTGACAGCATCCTGACCAACTGCATCACTGTGTGGTACAGCAGCACTACAGCTATGGACTGCAAGTGCCTGCAGGTGGTGGTAAAGACTGCTGAGGGGATCACCAGAACTCCACTGTCTCTCTGCAGAGCATCTACCGCCACAGAGTCCACAGGAGAGCTGTGTCCATCCTCAAAGACCCCACCCACCCCCAGCATGGACTGTTCACACTTCTACCCTCAGGCCTGAGGTACAGAAGTATGAAATGCAGGACTGTCAGACTAAAGAACTCTTTCTTTCCCACCGCCATCAGACTCCTGAACAGCTGACAGGAATCTATAACCATGGACTACCTCCCTGTAAACGGTCCTTGACTGTTTACATCTGTTTGCACGTTTGCACATTACTTCCCTTTTCACTGCTATGTTCGATCATTGCCTTATTTTTGTATTATACTGCCTATTTTGCACTACATTACCTTTATTTTGTACTTTTTTGCTTTTCTTTTGCACTATATTGCCTTTACTTTGTATTATTTCTTCCACATATTTACTGTTGTAATTGGCATTCATGGTGGATGGCAAAGTAAGAATTTCATTGTGCAAGAGGACATGTTCCTTACTGTGCATATGACAATAAACACGTTGAAACCTGAAACTTGAATTACTGGAGTTTCAGGATCGACATGTTACTTGACACAGAGAGATAGACAGAGGGAGAGACAGAGAGAAGGAGGGAGGGAGGGAGGGAGGGAGGGGGTGGGGAGAAACAGAGAGAAAACACATGTTGTTAGATATGTCCGGTCTCACCTAATGGTGAAGAACAGTATACATTTTGTGCTGAGTGCAAACGGGGACTCTGGCAAGACTAATTATGACAGCATAACTAAAAGGGAGAACCAGAAGGTAACACAAACATGAGTGCACCCGGGGACATAAAGCAGCAGCCACTACACCGTCAACAAACCCGAGTGAACATGGGGGGGGGGGGGGGGGGGGGGGACTGCATCCATACATCCCAGCTTACCAAAACACACTACTATGCCTGAGGACCCTCCAGATCTACTCCTTTACCTAATAAAATGCTATTAAAGTGAATTTAATGTCCTTAAACCACACTTTTTTCCTTGTACAAATCAACAATCATTATGTTGATTGACCATGTGTTTTCGAACCATAGCTGATCCAAAAGGCATACATTGATGGAAAATCAGTAAGATCGACTGATTTTCATGGAATCTGCCAAGACTGATGCAGAAGATCCCGAAGGGATGTGTGATGTCACATGTGTAATAAAGATCCCGGTATCAATTTCATTCCCATGCGCAGCAGTGGTTAGACCAGTCTCAATATGGAATCACATTTTGGAGAGAATTCTGATAGTGATTGGGATTCTTATATGTCGGATGAAGGGGCAGAAGATTGTCAAGGATATTCCAGAGTAAATGGCTATCTTTTCAAGCCCCCAAGATGATAAGCTGTCAGTTCACTCAGTTCATGACAGTCCCACTCACCGCCGAGAATTGGAAACACAGATTGGTTTGTGGATTTTTATTCTAAGCTGGCCACTGCAAAATATAGGGAAAATTTTACATGTACCTCAATAAATGCAGAAATATAATCTTTAAAATTTACACTTATTCAGTGCAATTATTAATAGAAAATATGAAGTGGGTGATAATAGGGGAATCAACGAACTGTCCAAATGTCAGATCGAGTGTCATTTATTAATTAAATGGGTTTCTTCTTGCTCCAGTAGTTCCCATGTGGTCATTCTGGTGGTGATGAACACGTGATGAATCAGATTTATTATTAGTAAGTGTTGTGGATATAGAAGTTCTAACTGGAGCCATACACCACCAGGAAACAAAGTGACAATCAATATTCTGTTTATTGTGTCTTGTCTTTCACAAAGTTTAGTTAATGAGTGTTTTGGTGATTGTCATGATGAATGCCATGCTTCTAAAGGAAAGGAAATATAAAAATTGTTCAAACATCTCATCTCATTATCTGTAGCCGCTTTATCCTGTTCTACAGGGTCGCAGGCCAGCTGGAGCCTATCCCAGCTGACTACGGGCGAAAGGCGGGGTTCACCCTGGACAAGTCGCCAGGTCATCACAGGGCTGACACATAGACACAGACAACCATTCACACTCACATTCACACCTACGCTCAATTTAGAGTCACCAGTTAACCTAACCTGCATGTCTTTGGACTGTGGGGGAAACCGGAGCACGCGGAGGAAACCCACGCGGACACGGGGAGAACATGCAAACTCCGCACAGAAAGGCCCTCGCCGGCCACGGGGCTCGAACCCGGACCTTCTTGCTGTGAGGCGACAGCGCTAACCACTACACCACTGTGCCGCCCATTGTTCAAACAAATAGTTAAATCAGCATTAGATTATATTAAATACTATTAAGTAAATTAGAAAAAGGGTCAACCATTTAATTTATCCTATACATCAAATCCAAATGATTAGAATAAACTTCTACTTTTGAAGATTAATCAAAAGACACATGACATTATTGATGGAACAGCAAAAACCACTACAGGTGTAGTGTTCAGGGAAGAAGGAGAACAAAGAGAGGAAGGCCTGGTCCAGGCCTCTACTTATAGATTGGGAGGTGCAATGGGAGGTACTTCCTGGGTCCTTGAGGTCATGATGAAACTAATCCTATGGTTTCTAACAGTAGGCGACATGAAATCTGCCCGCTTTGTTTGCATAAACCTCACCCACCATCACTTTAGATTAGTGTCATTTCTTGGAAATTCGTGAACCGAACATCCTGTTATATATGGATTTAAACATCCAAACAACACAGCGCTTTCCTATCAATATTTTTGTAAGATTCCAACAATATCCAATTTCAGTGAGTAAACAAGCATGGAGTCAGATGAACCGAAATGACCCAGATAACCCGGGTTCCACATGCAATGTCATGCGAGATTAGCCCCGGGGCAAGGCTGACTTTTTCTGGGATCTGGAAGCCACAATTTATCGATAATTTTGTGCTTGATAATAAAATAAATAATTTATATTATTTCCCCCCCTTCTTTATTAATTCATTTTGGTCATTACTAATGATGTACAGTGGGGCAAAAAAGTATTTAGTCAAGGCAAGGCAAGTTTATTTATATAGCGCATTTCATACACAGTGGCAGTTCAATGTGCTTTACAGAAGTAAAAGCAAGACAGTAAGCAATAGAAAATAAAATTACATAGAATAAAGGGGAAGAAGAGATAAAGTTCAGTAAAGACAGCAGAATAAAATGGAATAAAAGTTAAGTAAAGTTTAAGACATGCAAAGACTGTAAAGTTAAGTAAAGTTTAAAACATGTAAAGATGATGATATTTCTCTATATATGTTTGATGATGATGATGATGATGATGATATTTCTCTATATATGTTACCTCTGGGCGATATTATTCGTAAACATTGTATTAGTTTCCACTTTTATGCTGATGACACACAGTTGTATGTCTCTGCAAAATCTGATGAGAGACACCAGCTTAATAGAATTGAGGAATGTGTTAAGGACATTAGACACTGGATGCTTATTAATTTCCTTCTGCTTAACTCTGACAAGACTGAAGTACTTGTACTCGGACCACATGCAGCTAGAAGTAAGTTTTCTGATTATTTTAATCCCCTTTGTGTCAAGAATAGTGGTAATCCTGAGTCTTTCATCTTTTTTCCCAAATAGAATTACTTCTGTTTTATCTGTGTTCAGCTGAAGATAATTTTGTGACATCCAGTTGTTGATTTGGTCGATACACTGGTAGAGACATTCAAGGGGGGCGCAATCATTAGGTGATAGAGCAAAATAAATTTGGGTGTCATCTGCATAGCAGTGATACAAAATTGAGTTGTTCTTGATAATTTGTCCAAGTGGGAGCATATAAAGGTTGAATAGTAATGGTCCAAGGATCGACCCCTGGGGGACACCACAGGTCAAGGACATTGATGTTGAGGTACAATTTCCCATGGTAACAAAGAAGCTTCTATCTTTTAAGTATGATTTTAACCAATTGATAACTTTACCAGTCAACCCAACTCAGTGTTCAAGTCGATATAGCAGTATGTTGTGATCAACAGTATCAAAAGCTGCACTGAGGTCCAGTAACACCAGGACCGATGTTTTGCCTGCATCAGTATTAAAACGCATGTCATTTATAACTTTAATCAGTGCTGTTTCAGTGCTATGATTGGCACGAAATTCTGACTGAAAGTTATCAAAACAGCTGTTTGATATCAAGAAGGCAGTTAATTGATTGAAGACAATTTTTTCAAAGATTTTCCTGATGAATGGTAGATTTGATATTGGCCTGTAGTTGTTCAATACTGAAGCATCTAGATTATTCTTTTTAAGTAGGGGCTTTACAACGGCTTTTTTAACTTAGTTTTTCTGTATCATGTAGTGACATTGTTTCTTATCTTAGCAATATTTCTGGGATGAAAGAAAGCTATCCTCATATTGTGATCGAAATGAGATTCAAATGAAAGACTGGGATCAATAATCACTCTGAGGTCTTTTACTGCTACATGTGAAGAAACAGAAAGGCCATCCAGAGTTACTGTGTAAACAGACAACCTACTTCTAGCTGCATGTGGTCCGAGTACAAGTACTTCAGTCTTGTTAGAGTTGAGCAGAAGCAAGTTCATAAGCATCCAGTGTCTAATGTCCTTTACACATTTCTCAATTTTATTAAGCTGGTGTCTCTCATCTGGCTTTGCAGAAACATACAACTGTGTGTCATCAACATAACAATGGAAGCTAATACCATGCTAATGAATATTACCCAGAGGTAATATTGGGCAGCAGGGGCGTGGACAAGCATCAGTTTGTGAATAGAGGGCGGGGTCAGGGAAGGTGAGTGGCAAAGTCAATGCACCTGTTGTCAATTAATGTTGTGTGTGTGTTTGTTGTAGCGCTAACCACTACACCATCGTGCTGCCCTAGCTGAAAAGTGAAAGTATTAAAAATAAAGTGTGTGAACATCATTTCCTGCCTGCCGTGCTTCAGTACTCCACCTACATCAGGGGCTTACTACAGATGTGCCGAAAGCCAGGATATGGAAGGGAACCACCCATGGAGTCCTCCGCATTCAAGGACCTCATCCATACCCTTGCTATCACCCAACAAAACCAGCACCAAGCGCTAATCTCCCTCCGAAAGGAGCAGGAACAATGCTTTGAAACCTTGATGCTGGCCCAGCAGGAAGATTGCCAGGCATTCTGGCACCTGCTCACGTCGGCAGGGTCCTCAACCACCACCGCAACAGACCCTCCCCACATGACCCTCACAAAGATGGGGGTGCATGATGATCCAGAAGCCTTCATTGCGCTCTTCAAGCAAGCGGCTGAAGCGTGTGGGTGGCCGGTCAAGCAGCACATGGCGTGCCTACTTCCACTAACTGGTGAGGCACAGTGCACCACGCAGCAGCTCACCGCCGACAGCCGGCTCATATACACGGACCTGAAGCGAGCCATCCTGCAGTGTGTTGGCTGCTCTCCAGAACAACATCGTCAGTGCTTCTGGACACTGACATTGGAGGAGGTTGGCCAGTCGTTTGCATTTGGCCAACAGCTCCAGGACGCCTGCCGGCGGTGGCTGAGGGCGGACGAATGCGATGCCAAGGGGATCATCAATCTGGTGAGACTGGAGTAGTTCATCGCATGTCTTCCGGAAGGAACAGCGGAATGAGTCCAGTGTCATTGCCCGGTGTTGCTGAATCAAGCCATCGAGTTGGTATAGGACCATCTGGTGGCGGTTCCAGCGGCAGGCGGAAGTGTCACTTCTTCTCTTTTTATCTCTCCTTCTCCCCCTCCCTTCCTCTTCCCATCCCTACCCCATTCCCTCACCACAGAGATGGGGGAGAAAATACTTTTGGAGAGAAAAGCAAAAGTATTAAAAATAAAGTGTGTGAGAACATCGTCTCCCGCCTGCCATACTCCAGTACTCCACTCACATCAGGGCTTACTACAGTAACATGTATAACAAAAAAAAGGCAGTTGGCCAAAGACAAAACCCTTGTGGAACACCAACCTTTTCCTTAGAATGCATGGAAAAAAAAATCACCATTTAAATCAAGAAACTGATAGCGATCAGTTAAATGTTCTTTTGGCTGCTCCTGATTAGGGGTCGCCACAGCGGATCTTTCGTCTCCATTGCTCCCTGTCTTCCGCATCCTTCTCTACCACACCTGCCACTTTCATGTCCTCTCTCACCACATCCATGTATCTCCTCTTTGGCCTTCCTCGTTTTCGTTTGCCTGGCAGCTCCATCCTCAACATTCTCCTTCCAACATGCTCTGCATCTCTTCTCAGGATGTGCCCATACCATCTCAGTCTCATCTCTCTTAGCTTAATTCCCAAGCTCTCCACATGTGCTGTCCCTCTGATGTGCTCATTCCTTATCCTACCCAACCTCATCACTCCCATCACAAATCTTAACATCCTCAACTCCACCACCTCCAACTTTGCCTCCTGTCTCTTCGTTAAGGGTACGGTCTCCAATCCATACAGTGGTGCTTGAAAGTCTGTGAACCCTTTAGAATTTTCTATATTTCTGCATAAATATGACCTAAAACATCATCAGATTTTCACACAAGTCCTAAAAGTAGATAAAGAGAACCCAGTTAAACAAATGGGACAAAAATATTATACTTGGTCATTTATTTATTGAGGAAAATGATCCAATATTACATATCTGTGAGTGGCAAAAGTATGTGAACCTTTGCTTTCAGTATCTGGTGTGACCCCCTTGTGCAGCAATAACGGCAACTAAATGCTTGTGGTAACTGTTGATCAGTCCTGCACACCGGCTTGGAGGAATTTTAGCCTGTTCCTCCGTACAGAACAGCTTCAACTCTGGGATGTTGGTGGGTTTCCTCACATGAACTGCTCGTTTCAGGTCCTTCCACAACATTTCAATTGGATTAAGGTCAGGACTTTGACTTGGCCATTCCAAAACATTCACTTTATTCTTCTTTAACCATTCTTTGGTAGAATGACTTAGGGTCATTGTCTTGCTGCATGACCCACCTTCTCTTGAGATTCAGTTCATGGACAGATGTCCTGATATTTTCCTTTAGAATTCACTGGTATAATTCAGAATTCATTGTTCCATCAATAATGGCAAGCCGTCCTGGCCCAGATGCAGCAAAACAGGCCCAAACCATGATACTACCACCACCATGTTTCACAGATGGGATAAGGTTCTTATACTGGAATGCAGTGGTTTCCTTTCTCCAAACATAACGCTTCTCATTTAAACCAAAAAGTTCTATTTTGGTCTCATCTGTCCACAAAACATTTTTCCAATAGCCTTCTGGCTTGTACACGTGATCTTTAGCAAACTGCAGACGAGCAGCAATGTTCTTTTTGGAGAGCAGTGGCTTTCTCCTTGCAACCCTGCCATGCACATCATTGCTGTTCAGTGTTCTCCTGATGGTGGACTCATGAACATTAACATTAGCCAATGTGAGAGAGGCCTTCAGTTGCTTAGAAGTTACCCTGGGGTCCTTTGTGACCTCGCCGACTATTACATGCCTTGCTCTTGGAGTGATCTTTGCTGGTCGACCACTCCTGGGGAGGGTAACAATGGTCTTGAATTTCCTCCATTTGTACACAATCTGTCTGACTGTGGATTGGTGGAGTCCAAACTCTTTAGAGACGGTTTTGTAACCTTTTCAAGCCTGAGGAGCATCAACAACGCTTTTTCTGAGGTCCTCAGAAATCTCCTTTGTCCGTGCCATGGTACACTTCTACAAACATGTGTTGTGAAGATCAGACTTTGATAGATCCCTGTTCTTTAAATAAAACAGGGTGCCCACTCACACCTGATTGTCATCCCACTGATTGAAAACACCTGACTCTAATTTCACCTTCAAATTAACTGCTAATCCTAGAGGTTCACATACTTTTGCCACTCACAGATATGTAATATTGGATCATTTTCCTCAATAAATAAATGACCAAGTATAATATTTTTGTCTCATTTGTTTAACTGGGTTCTCTATCTACTTTTAGGACTCTTTTGAAAATCTGATTATGTTTTAGGTCATATTTATGCAGAAATATAGGAAATTCTAAAGGGTTCACAAACATTTAAGCACCACTGTACATCACAGCTGGTCTCACTACTGTCTTATACATCTTACCTTTCACTTTTGCTGGGACTTTCCTATCACAAATGACTCCCGAAATCCTTCTCCAACTGCTCCACCCTGCCTGCGCACTCTTTCTCACCTCACTATCGCAGCCCCCATTTTCCTGCACAGTTGACCCCAGGTACTTGAATTCACCAACTTTCTTTACGTCTACTCCTTGCATCTTCACTACACTCTCATCTCCATTCTCATTGATGCACATGTATTCTGTTTTGCTCCTGCTCACCTTCATTCGTCTTCGTTCCAATGCATCCCTCCATCTCTCCAAACCCAACTCAACCTCCTTTCTACTTTCACCGCATATCACAATATCATCCGCATACATCATGTTCCATGGTGACTCTTGCCTCACTTCGTCCATCAAGCTATCCATCACTATGGCAAACAAGGAAGGACTCAAAGCAGATCCTTGATGGAGTCCCACCTTCACCTTGAACCATTCAGTCATTCCAACTGCACACCTCACTGCTGTTTCACTGTTCTCATACATGTCTTGCACCACTCTAATATACTTCTCATTCACTCCACTCTTTCTCATACAATACCATAACTCATCTCTCGGCACTCTATCGTATGCCTTCTCCAGGTCTACAAACACACAGTGTAGCTTTCTCTGGCCTTCTCCGTACTTCTCCATTAATATTCTTAAAGCAAAAATTGCATCCGACATGCTTTTCCTTGGCATTTACCCGTACTGCTGTTCACAGATTGCTACCTCTCTTCTCAGTCTCGCCTCCAATACCCTTTCCCATAGCTTCATGGTGTGGCTCATCAATTTTATCCCTCTGTAATTACTGCAGCTCTGTACATCTCCCTTATTCTTGTATATTGGGACTAGCACACTCTCTATTCATTCGGCATTTTCTCATTCTCTAGGATCTTATTAAACAATCTTGTGAAGAACTCCACAGCCGTCTCACCCAAACATCTCCAAGCCTCAATCGGGATACCATCAGGTCCGACTGCTTTCCCAGTCTTCATTCTTTTCATGGCTGCCCTCACCTCATCCTTACTAACCAACTCTGCTTCCTGATTTGCTGTCTCCAGTGAATCTGACCTTTTCCCTTTTGGATTCTCCTCATTTAATAAATCTTCAAAGTACTCTTTCCACCTTCTTAATACACTCTCTTTGTCAGCACATTTCCATTTCCATCTTTCATCACTCTTACCTGCTGTACATCCCTCGCTTCCCTGTTTCTCTGCCTAGCTAGTCTGTACAGGTCTTTCTCTCCTTCTTTGGTCTCCAGTCTTTTGTACAACTGGTATGCATCTGCTTTCACCTTCACTACCACTCTTTTTGCCTTCTGTCTCGTCTCTCTGTATAACCGCCTGCTTTCCTCGTCTCTCTGATCATCCCGATTCTTCTTTGCTAGCCTCTTCTCTTTTATAATTTCCTGCACTTCTTTGCTCCACCACCATGTCTCCTTGTCTTCCTTCCTCCTTCCCGATGACCACCCTAGCACCTTCCTTGCTGCCTCTCTTACTAGTATAGCAGTCATATCCCAATCTTCTGGCAGACTTCCATGACCACTCAATGCTCGTCTCATTTCTTCCCTAAACTTCTTCTGATGTTCAACCTCTTTTAGTTTCCACCACTTAATCTTCGGCTCCACTATTTCACGCTTCCTCTTTTTCGCTTTCAAGCTCATCCTGCACACGACCACTCGATGTTGTCTAGCTACACTCTCCCCTGCCATCACTTTACAGTCTCCAATCTCCTTCAGGTTACCCCTTCTGCAGAGTATGTAGTCCACCTGTGTAGATCTTTCTCCACTCTTAAACGTCACCCTGTGCTGCTCTTTCTTCTCGAAGTATGTATTGGCTATTGCCAAATTCACCCTCTTTGAAAAATCAACCACCATTTGCCCTTCCACATTTCTCTCTCTTACACCATATCTGCCCATCACGTCCTCATCTCCTCTGTTTCCCTCACCAACATGCCCGTTGAAATCTGCTCCTATCAGCATGCGCTCCTCCCTCGGTATACTTTCTACCACTTCATCCATCTTTTCCCAGAAAGACTCTTTCTCTTCATTCTCACATCCAGCCTGTGGGGCGTACGTGCACACAACATTGATTACCACTCCTTGAATCTCCAACTTCATGCCAATCACTCGGACACCCTCAGATAGAGTGATCAGTTAAATAAGACCAGAAAAATGTTAATATATTTAAAAAATAAAATTATGCTCATTTTGACTTTGATGACATTTCAAAATAGTTGGGACAGAGACATGTTTACCAGTGTGTTGCATCACGTCTACTTTTAACAACGTCCTGTCAACGTTTAGGAAAAAAATTAAAATGCACAAGAAGCAAAAAGTGAAAATGCAACAAATGTGACTTTAGGAGGTTGGGCGGCACGGTAGTGTAAGTGGTTAGCATGGTCGCCTCACAACAAGAAGGTTCTGGGTTCGAACCCAGCGGCTAGCGAGGGCCTTTCTGTGTGGAGTTTGCATGTTCTCCCCGTGTCTGCGTGGGTTTCCTCCGGGTGCTCCTCCCCCCCCAGTTCAAAGACATGCGATTAGGTTAATATGGGACGACCTTGGGCTGAGGTGCCCTTGAGTGAGGCACTGAACTCCTGACTGCTTCCCGGGCGCTGTTAGCATGGCTGCCCACTGCTCTGGGTGTGTGCTCATTGCTCACGTGTGTGCATGTGTGTGTTCACTGCTTCAGATGGGTTAAATGCAGAGAGGAAATTTCACAAGTGTGTGATGAATAAAGTTGTGCTTTCTTTCTTTTCTTTCTTTTACACGTAACCACAACCTAAATACACCTGGAACATCACATCACATTAGCATAAATATGAAGCCCAACATACAGCTTTGATCATGAGTGTCAGACAGCAATGGCAGGTTAATTATCTGATCTGTGTGTGTGAGAGATTTTATATATAACACATTATATATATATATACAGTGGGGCAAAAAAGTATTTAGTCAGTCACCAATTGTGCAAGTTCTCCCACTTAAAAAGATGAGAGAGGCCTGTAATTTTCATCATAGGTACACTTCAACTATGAGAGACAGAATGAGAAAAAAAATCCAAGAAATCACATTGTCTGATTTTTAAAGAATTTATTTGCAAATTATGGTGGAAAATAAGTATTTGGTCAATAACAAAAGTTCATCTCAATACTTTGTTATATACCCTTTGTTGGCAATGACAGAGGTCAAACGTTTTCTGTAAGTCTTCACAAGGTTTTCACACACTGTTGCTGGTATTTTGGCCCATTCCTCCATGCAGATCTCCTCTAGAGCAGTGATGTTTTGGGGCTGTCGCTGGGCAACACGGACTTTCAACTCCCTCCAAAGATTTTCTATGGGGTTGAGATCTGGAGACTGGCTAGGCCACTCCAGGACCTTGAAATGCTTCTTACGAAGCCACTCCTTCGTTGCCCGGGCAGTGTGTTTGGGATCATTGTCATGCTGAAAGACCCAGCCACGTTTCATCTTCAATGCCCTTGCTGATGGAAGGAGGTTTTCACTCAAAATCTCACGATACATGGCCCCATTCATTCTTTCCTTTACACGGATCAGTCGTCCTGGTCCCTTTGCAGAAAAACAGCCCCAAAGCATGATGTTTCCACCCCCATGCTTCACAGTAGGTATGGTGTTCTTTGGATGCAACTCAGCATTCTTTCTCCTCCAAACATGACAAGTTGAGTTTTTACCAAAAAGTTCTATTTTGGCTTCATCTGACCATATGACATTCTCCCAATCCTCTTCTGGATCATCCAAATGCTCTCTAGCAAACTTCAGACGGGCCTGGACATGTACTGGCTTAAGCAGGGGGACACGTCTGGCACTGCAGGATTTGAGTCCCTGGCGGCGTAGTGTGTTACTGATGGTAGCCTTTGTTACTTTGGTCCCAGCTCTCTGCAGGTCATTCACTAGGTCCCCCCGTGTGGTTCTGGGATTTTTGCTCACCGTTTTTGTGATCATTTTGACCCCACGGGGTGAGATCTTGCGTGGAGCCCCAGATCGAGGGAGATTATCAGTGGTCTTGTATGTCTTCCATTTTCTAATAATTGCTCCCACAGTTGATTTCTTCACACCAAGCTGCTTACCTATTGCAGATTCAGTCTTCCCAGCCTGGTGCAGGTCTACAATTTTGTTTCTGGTGTCCTTTGACAGCTCTTTGGTCTTGGCCATAGTGGAGTTTGGAGTGTGACTGTTTGAGGTTGTGGACAGGTGTCTTTTATACTGATAACGAGTTCAAACAGGTGCCATTAATACAGGTAACGAGTGGAGGACAGAGGAGCCTCTTAAAGAAGTTGTTACAGGTCTGTGAGAGCCAGAAATCTTGCTTGTTTGTAGGTGACCAAATACTTATTTTATCGAGGAATTTACCAATTAATTCATTAAAAATCCTACAGTGTGATTTCCTGGATTCTTTCCCCCCATTCTGTCTCTCATAGTTGAAGTGTACCTATGATGAAAATTACAGGCCTCTCTCATCTTTTTAAGTGGGAGAACTTGCACAATTGGTGGCTGACTAAATACTTTTTTGCCCCACTGTATGTAATTAATTATATATATATATATATATATGTGTGTGTATATATATACACTCTGTGTGTGTATATGTGTGTGTATATATATATATATATATATATATATACACACACACACACACACACACACATACATACACACACACATACACACACACAGATATACACACACACAGAGTGGTGCTTGAAAGTTTGTGAACCCTTTAGAATTTTCTATACTTCTGCATAAATATGACCTAAAACATCATCAGATTTTCACACAAGTCCTAAAAGTAGATAAAGAGAACCCAGTTAAACAAATGAGACAAAAATATTATACTTGGTCATTTATTTATTGAGGAAAATGATCCAATATTACATATCTGTGAGTGGCAAAAGTATGTGACCCTTTGCTTTCAGTATCTGGTGTGACCCCCTTGTGCAGCAATAACTGCAACTAAACGTTTGCGGTAACTGTTGATCAGTCCTGCACACCGGCTTGGAGGAATTTTAGCCCGTTCCTCCATACAGAACAGCTTCAACTCTGGGATGCTGGTGGGTTTCCTCACATGAACTGCTCGCTTCAGGTCCTTCCACAACATTTCCATTGGATTAAGGTCAGGACTTTGACTTGGCCATTCCAAAACATTAACTTGGTGAGGTTGAACGGCTGGTCTGTTGGTGCGGTCAGAACAATCTGGAGCTGAAAACGCTCAAAACTGTGGAGATGACAGTGGACTTTAGGAGGAGCCCCCCCACCCTGCCACCCATCACCAACAACACTGTGACTGCTGTTGAAACCTTCAGGTTTCTGGGCTCCACAATCTCCCGGGACCTGAAGTGGGAGACCAACACAGTCACCATCAAAAAGGCCCAGCAGAGGTTGTACTTTCTGCGCCAGCTCAGGAAGCTCAACCTGCCTAAGGAGCTCCTGACAATTCTATTCTGCCATCATTCAGTCTGTTCTCTGCTCTTCCATAACTGTTTGGTTTGGATCGGTCACCAAGCAGGACAAGAACAGACTGCAACGGACAATAAGGTCTGCAGAGAAAATTATTGGTGTCAGCCTGCCCTCCATCCAAGACCTGTACCTGTCCAGAGTCAGGAAACGGGCAGGTAACATCTCTGCAGACCCATCACACCCTGGTCACAAACTGTTTAAACTTCTCCCTTCTGGGAGACGCTACAGATCACTGTACGCAAAAACAACCAGACACAAGAACAGTTTTTTCCCCTCAGGCTGTCTCTGTGATGAACAGCTAAAACCGGACCCAAATATCAGTAACATCAACTGTGAAATATCTGCACACTCATACTGTCATTCTGTGCACACAGTATATTTATATTTACTTAGTCATCCTTGCACTATGCACCATTTTGCACCAAAAGATTTAAAAAAAAAATCCTTGTCTATACATATATTTACCCTTCTACATGTACATAGCTTTTTGTTTTGTCTACGCTTTTTATCTGTTTGTACTGAGAGAGCTAAGTGAAACCGTAGTCAAATTTTGTGTGTGTTCACATACCTGGCAATAAAAGTGATTCTGATGCTAAACTGGTGGCTAGAATCTTTCACTCCTTGTTAGCGACATTAGCCTCGAAGCTACAGTGTAAACTGAAGAAGCAAACTTCACACAGAACTTTCTTTTACATTGCTATTCTTTAATCTTTAAATGTTCATTGTTGTACATTTTATAGTTGTTTTAGAAAAATAGTGAGCTTCAAAATGAAGTGCTATAAATTGCTGAATGTCATGAGATCAGATTAAACATTTAGTTTTTCTTCAAATCAGCTTTAAAGAAGAAAATAACATGTAATAGTACAGAAAAAGTGGCGGTTAAATTGGACTTGTGTTATATACTGGAAGTAAAGAGAGAGAGACGATCGTGTTGGCGTTACATTAGAAGATTAGAGTAGAAGCCTTTATTTGTAGAACAGTAGTACAGCTGGTAGTGAGCGGCTCTGTTCCAAATCCCTTCGCTGTGTCCTCACAGGTCTTTGAGTGTGTCCCCTGCTGTAGCCTTGTCCGCCCAGTGAGGAGGCCATGAGGCTTTAATGCTCGGACGCTCCTTCAGCATCTCGTAATACTCCATCAGGTTGGGATAGCGCTCCTTACTCAGCCTGCACACGCCAATACATACATTAGACAGGAACAGAGAAATATATACAGTGCTGAGCGTAAATGAGTGCACCCTCTTTGAAAACTAACATTTTAAACAATATCTCAATGAACACAATTTCCAAAATGTTGACAAGACAAAGTTTAATATAACATCTGTTTAACTTATAACGTGAAAGTAAGGTTAATAATCTCATCTCATCTCATTATCTCTAGCCGCTTTATCCTTCTACAGGGTCGCAGGCAAGCTGGAGCCTATCCCAGCTGACTACGGGCGAAAGGCGGGGTACACCCTGGACAAGTCGCCAGGTCATCACAGGGCTGACACATAGACACAGACAACCATTCACACTCACATTCACACCTACGGTCAATTTAGAGTCACCAGTTAACCTAACCTGCATGTCTTTGGACTGTGGGGGAAACCGGAGCACCCGGAGGAAACCCACGCGGACACGGGGAGAACATGCAAACTCCACACAGAAAGGCCCTCGCCGGCCCCGGGGCTCGAACCCAGGACCTTCTTGCTGTGAGGCGACAGCGCTAACCACTACACCACCGTGCCGCCCAAGGTTAATAATATAACTTAGATTAAACATTTTTTCAGTTTTACTCAAATTAGGGTGGTGCAAAAATGAGTACACCCCTCAACAAAAACTACTACATCTAGTACTTTGTATGGCCTCCATGATTTTTAATGACAGCACCAAGTCTTCTAGGCATGGAATGAACAAGTTGGCGACATTTTGCAACATCAATCTTTTTCCATTCTTCAACAATGACCTCTTTTAGTGACTGGATGCTGGATGGAGAGCGATGCTCAACTTGTCTCTTCAGAATTCCCCAAAGAAAATAATAATTTCTTTACACCACGAAGGTGAAGGCTACAAGAAGATCAGCAAAGCTTTACTTATCAGTCAGAATACTGTAGCAAAAGTGGTACAAAAATTTAAGAAAGATAGAACTGCAACCATCTCATAGAGACGTCCAGGTAGTCCACGGAAGTTAACACCTCGACAGGAGCGTCTTCTGATGAGAAGGGTTGAAGAAAATTGGCGTGCAAGTTCACTGCAGTTATCTAAAGAAGTAGAAAGCCAAACTGGGGTGACTATTTCCTGTGACACAATACGGCATACGCTGCAGAGGAATGGTATGCATGGATGCCGTCCACGAAAGAAGCCTCTCCTAAAGCCCAGGCACAAAAAAGCCCGCCTAGAGTTTGCCAGGGCCCATGCTGACAAAGATGAAGACTACTGGGACTCTATACTCTGGAGTGATGAGACCAAGATAAATGTCTTTGGAACTGATGGCTTCAAAACTGTATGGCGTCGCAAAGGTGAGGGATACAAAGAAAAATGCCTGGTGCCTACAGTGAAACATGGTGGTGGTAGTGTCCTTATGTGGGGCTGCATGAGTGCTGCCGGTGTCGGGGAGCTGCATTTCATTGATGGCATCATGAATTCACAGATGTATTGCTCTATACTGAAAGAGAAGATGCTACCATCACTCCGTGCCCTTGGTCGTCATGCACTTTTCCAACATGACAACGATCCTAAACACACATCTAAGGCCACTGTTGGATTTCTGAAGAAGAACAGGGTGAAAGTGATTCAGTGGCCAAGTATGTCTCCTGATCTGAACCCAATCGAACACCTATGGGGAATTCTGAAGAGACAAGTTGAGCATCACTCTCCATCCAGCATCCAGTCACTAAAAGAGGTCGTTGTTGAAGAATGGAAAAAGATTGATGTTGCAAAATGTCGCCAACTTGTTCATTCCATGCCTAGAAGACTTGGTGCTGTCATTAAAAATCATGGAGGCCATACAAAGTACTAGATGTAGTAGTTTTTGTTGTAGGGTGTACTCATTTTTGCACCACCCTAATTTGAGTAAAACTGAAAAATGTCTAATCCAAGTCAGCCTCTCAACCAGGGTGCTATGGCACCCTGGGGTGCCGTCTGGCTTTGTTAGGGGTGCCATCAAAAAATTATATAATCTAACACTGAAATAAATAAAATCAATTAAAATTCCAAAAAACAATAGTTACACTAATGCAGATCATCGCCGCCTCATGCATCATCAAAATTTGTCTCACGGCCCCCTTTCCCCATGTCACAATGTCACTGCCGGGGTCAGCGCATGGTCAGCGTGACTGCGTATATTTTATATGGGGGTGCCTTGAGAATTTGCATACTTCTGAAGGGTGCCGTGACTGAAAAAAGGTTGAGAAACGCTGATCCAAGTTATATTAAAGTTATAACTTAGATCAGCTGATCTAAGTTATATCATCATATTGCTGGTCGGCAGCAACTCCTCCAGCATTATCATGTTGAACACGGGGGCCCCCCAAGGATGTGTGCTGAGCCCCCTCCTCTTCACTCTGCTGACCCACGACTGCACACCAACATCCAACTCTAATCGCTTAATTAAGTTTGTGGATGACACGACTGTAGTGGGTCTCATCAACAATGGCGATGAGAATCTACAGGAGTGAGGTGAGCCGCTTGGCCATCTGGTGCAAGGACAACAATCTCCGCCTGAACGTGGAGAAGACGAAGGAGACTGTTGTGGACTTCAGGAGAGCGCACACCCAGCATGCTCCACTATCTATCGACGGTGCTGCAGTGGAGAGGGTGAGCAGCACCAAGTTTCTGGGTGTGCACATCTCTGAAGACCTGTCCTGGAGCAACAACACCGCATCACTGGCCAAAAAAGCCCAACAGCGTCTGTATTTCCTCTGCAAACTGAGGAGAGCAAGAGTCCTGGCCCCCATCATGCACACTTTCTACAGAGGCACCATCGAGAACATCCTGAGCAGCTGCATCACCGTGTGGTACGGCGCCTGCACCGTGTCCTGCTGCAAGACTCTGCAGCGCATCGTGAGAGCAGCTGAGAGGATCATTGGTGTCTCTCTCCCTTCTCTAATGGATATCTATAACTCCCGCCTCACCCGCAAAGCCATCAGGATCGCAGGTGACCCCACCCACCCATCTCACAGCCTCTTCAGCCTGCTGCCGTCGGGGAGGAGACTGCGGAGTCTCCGGGCCAAAACCAGCAGGCTCAAGAACAGTTTCTTTCACCAGGCGGTCAGGAGGCTCAACTCCCTCCCTGTTCTGCCCCTCCTCTCCCCTCTGCCCCCCGCCACAGATTCTGCTTGCGCACCCCCCTGCCCCCCCTTCAGCATCTGATGTCACCCTCACAGTTCCCGCCCCCCAACACACACACACATATACACATACATACATACATATACACACACACACACACTCTCAACGTTCATTAACACACTGAACTCAGGGTCCGCACATTTCACTTTACCTCGCTCATTTGCACTATTCTGCACTACCTCATCTTAATAGCTATTAGTTTATTGTTTATACTGCTTATTTCATGTTTACCTGCTATACCTCAAGTGCCCTTGAATGTTTATTTGCTTCAGTATATATGTGTGTGTATGTATGTATGTATGAGTGTTTTAGTCCATGTCCAGTTCTTATCTAAAGTGTTTATACTGTTTATATTGTTTATTTCAATTATTCTGTTTTTTAATTTATTGCATTGCCTGTTTGCACCGTGGGTCAGAGAGGACTGTAATTTCATCTGTGCTGTATGTCGAGCATGTAGAGCATATTTGACAATAAAGTTGACTTGACTTGATTATTAACCTTACTTTCACGTTACAAGTTAAACAGATGTTATATTGAACTTTGTCTTGTCAACATTTTGGAACTTGTTTGTGTTCACTGAGATATTGTTTAAAATGTTACTTTTCAAAGGGGGTGTACTAATTTACGCTGAGCACTGTACGTATTGTCTACGTGAGCAGCCTCATCCTCAACACAACAATGCTGGAGGAGTGAGAGATGGCCGTTATCAAGTCCCCACTCACTGTATTACACATTTGACCACACACATACAATATACACACTACATTATCTTACATAGCATTTAACAGACGCTCTTATCCAGAGCGGCATACAACAAGTGCACAAGTCAGATACAAGAAGTGCTGAAGTTCTAGAAAAGAGAGTTCACCCACTTACCCAAATCGTGGGAGGAAAGCAAAGACAGGGAAGAAAATGACATCAGCCATAGAGAAGTTTCTTCCAGCCAAGAACGATCCTTTACCCATCTACAGAGAGACACAGAGTGTCCGTTTGTGCACACACACACACACACACGTGTAATTTTATATATGTACACACACACACACCTTCTGTAGGTAACCCTCCCACAGTGTGATTTCAGTCTTCAGGTTCTCCATGTGTCTCTTCAGTGCTGATTCTTGTCGCTCAGGTTCAGGGACGACGTGATTGTAGAACAGAGACTCATCTGAACAAATCAGCATCACACACACACACACACACACACACACACACAATACATCTGTCTTACACACATTACAAACACGTCACACACATGCAAAGAAAATGTCATTCACATCACACATCATGCAGGTCATACACGCCATGCTCACATCAAACACACACCATCCTCCTGTGCTGCGTTTGTGGTGTTTAAGTGGTATTGCGCAGGTCATACATTCAAGCAACATTTTGGACTGAATAGTAGTGAGTAGCGCTAGCAACAAGCTAGCCATCAAACATTAGTGATAACTAATGCTCTAATGATGACGAGCTTCTCAGAACAGTGATTATTATGGTCAGTGTTATAGACCTGACTGAGGGTTGTGTGTGTATGAACTTTAAATGTCAGTACAGCAACAAACTCCTTTAAAAGTGGAGAACAGGAACTCTGTGCACAGAGTGAGTGGCCATGTTGATGTGACATCACTGGACTGTATCGATGTTTGGAGTAGTTTAGAGCAGTGTTTCTCAATCTAAGGGCCGTGGACCGGTACCGGTCCGTGAGAAGATTACTGTCGGTCTGCAAGCCTGCCTCTGCACTAGTAGTCAGTGTTATAATTTCAAACTACTGGTCACTGTCAATCAGATTATGTAGAAGAGTGATTGGCTGGCTCTGCTCTCAGTGCTTTTGTCACTGTGTGCCACGTAGCATAAGTCCTGCCCCCCCATTCTAGAATGTTAAGCGTTCCCGCCTGCGCGAGGTTGCACACTTGCACTTATTCATTCATTCTGTCCCAAGTCCAGTCATTCGCGTGCACACGCTTTATGAGAGCAATATCATGGCACGTTCAAAGCAAGCTACTCTTGACTCTTTCTTTGGAAAGCGTCCATCTGACAGTGCAGATACACAACATGAGCCAGAGGCAAAAAAATATCACCCATTCACTCGCAATTACGACCCTTCAAACATACAATTTGGCTTTATTTGAAGTGATAGTTGTCCCCCGAAACCAATCTGTGTTATCTGCCAAACCATGCTAAGCAACGATGCTATGAAGCCATCCAAATTACGCCGGCATTTGGAAACTAAACATTCGCATCTCAAGGATAAATCAGAGGATTTTTTCAGAAGAAAACGTGATGAATTGGCCACCCAAACTAAAGTGTTGAAAAGTAATTTGACCGAGAATGAAAAGCTAACAAAAAAGGCATCATACATGATTTCACACCACATTTCCAAATGTCAGGCACCCTTCACAACTGAGAAGCTAATTATGCCTTCGATTGTTACTGCTCGTAGTGAGGTGTTGGGTCCGGCTGCTGCAGCCAAAGTAAAAGAGATTCCTCTGTCAAATGACACGGTCTGTCGTCGAATTGACGATATGGCGGCAGACATCGAAATGCAAATTTTAGAAAGGGCGGAGTCATCTGACTGGTTTGCCATTCAATTGGATGAGACCACAGATCTCTCTAACTTGGCTATGCTTCTGGTCTACATCAGATATGCTCATGAGGGCTGGTTTCATGAGGATTTTTTGTTTTGTAAGGTGCTTCCAGGGACCACAACTGCTGGAGAAATATTCCGTATGCTTGATGGGTACATCTCTGGGCATGGGTTGATATGGGGGCGTTGCGTTGGTGTCTGCACAGATGGGGCAGCGGCTATGACCGGCAGGCACAACGGAGTTGCTGCTCGGGTAAAAGCCGTTTCACCATCCGTGCAGGCAACACACTGTGTTATTCATCGAGAGGTACTTGCCTCTAAACGCCTGTCCACAGAGCTTCATGAAGTTTTAAATCAAGTGGTCAAAATAGTGAACTTCATTAAGGCCAATCCGACAAATTCCTGTCTATTTACAGCTCTGTGCGATGAGACGGGTGCAGGTCATGTTCATCTGCTCTCGCACTCTGAGGTTCGTTGGCTGTCACGGGGTAAAGTGGTGAACAGTGTGTACGAGTTGAGGCATGAGGTTGAGGCATTCTTGACAAATAAACAGTCCAATCTTGCCGATCACCTGCGAGATCAGTCTTGGCTTATAAAGGTAGCTTATCTTTCTGACATCCGGGACCATTTCAATATGCTAAACCTGTCGATCCAAGGCCAAGCGTGTGACATTTTTCTAGCCAATGATAAAATCATGGCTTTCAAAAAGAAGCTCTCAGTCTGGACCTACAGAGTTAATAGAGGTGTGTTTGACATGTTGGGCTGTCTGTCGTCTCTGGCTGATGAAGGTGTGGATTTGGGGCAGGTGCTGGCAGTGATCGCGCAACACTTTACCGAAACACTGCATCATGTTGATTCATACTTCCCCTCAAAATCCCATCTCACGGAAAAGCAATGGGTAAGAGATCCGTTCACCAACCCAGAAACAAGAGCTTTGCCACCTGTGATGCGGGATAAACTTCTGGAGCTTTCGTGCGATGCTGGTCTGCAGTCGAGATTTGGTCGACTTTCTCTGTCTGAATTCTGGCTGTCATGCTGTGATGAAGCTCCCCAGCTGAGTGAGATGGCAGTGAAAACACTGATGCCTTTCCGTTCAACATACCTCTGCAAGACCGCATTTTCACATTTGACAGCAACAAAGACAAAATCCCAAAACAGGCTCAACTCAGAAAACAAGCTCCGAGTGGCCTTGTCACCCTGTCTTCCTCGTTTCGACATGTTGGTGGCGAGAAAGCAGGCACATCCTTCGCATTAGAATGCTGACTTTTCTTTTACTAAATCTCTGTGGGTGACTGGGCCTGTCATTTGAGGTTAAAAGTCAGCACGTAGCCTACGTTCAGTTCTCCCTTCTTCATACTGGGACTGTGTAGTCAGTCAGTATTAGGGCTACAGTGGGTCTTTAGGGTTCTCGGTTTGAGGTCCCATGTTTCTGGTAGACCTTTTTAAAAGTGTGTATGTTATTGAGGCACTGTTTGGCAGTGCTTCAAGTTCAAAGGTGTAGTTTAAAAAAAAAATGTTGGTTTAATGTTTCTTACACAAATGGTAATAATAATAATAATAATAATATCAAATTATTGGGCCTATATATCAGTATATTTATGTAATTTGGCAATAATCTCAAAGCCAAAGCACTTCTGTTAGTTTCCCTTGTTTAATAATAGTTTAGGCTTAAGTAATAATAATAATAATAATAATAATAATAGGCCTACTACTACTACTACTAATAATAATAATGGCATATCTTTGGACAGTTACTGGTCATTTGGCAATTTTCTACAATTCTGCCAATGCACTACTGTTAGGTCTTATTTAGCCAAAATATTGTTATGCTGGTATAAGCCTGCTACTTGTAATAAGTACTACTAACAAAAAAATAAAATAAACTATGTATGTATGTATCTATGGAGGCGCACATGGTGTGTGTGTGCGTGCGAGGGGGGGGGGGTTTCAGCGGGGCGCACAGAGGCGTAGGCCTATGCAGGGCCTTGCAGCACCAAAGCCTCACATTACTGGGCCCCAGAGCAAAGAAGTTTGAGAAACCCTGGTCTAGGGCACCTCTTATAGACAACATAAGGCAACCCTCACTTGCACCTGGTGCTGAGCCAGACATGGTTGCTTTGACAACTTCCTCAACTTCTTTCAGGACTGGCTCCTTGAGATTGAATGCTACAATGGGTTCTGGTGGGGTTATCAAAGTACTGTATGGACCAAGGACCTGTTCTCTTGCACTGTCACTACACCTGGCACCAAGGTACTTGTCAACCTCTTCCTGAATGCAGGCAAGTCGGCCACTGCGCTTCTGCCCAAGAATTCTCTTGGCAAATCCAAAGGGATTCGCAATGAAGGATGCATGTTTTCGGGCTCTCTCTTTGCCTGTCCTTCTATGCGACTCAGCTCAACGGAGGGTCACAAGCTTTCTCCTTACAATATTATGGAGCTCTGCCAGATGGGCCTTGTTGTCCGCCCTTGTCTGCTTGAACTGCCATCTAAGCTCACTGAGCTCCTGCCGCAGCTGGCTGATCTTCACCTCCCGTCGGCTTGGCCCCTCTAAACTACTGGTAGAATTCTGCCTCTTTGTGCCAAGTCTCTCAGCTGTGATACTGATGATCGTACAGCACATTGCCTGCAACCTCTGGTCAACATCCCCTCTGGCTGTGACTTGAAGGATCTGGTCAACATCCTTATTAAACTGGCAGCACTCCTTCTTCTGATTAGTGGCAGGCCATTTAACCTGACGAACGATGAACGAGTATGTAGCATTAAAAGAAAAGAAAGCCCATTTTTAAAATACAGTTATGAAGATAGCTTATGATATAAACTAATGATTCATGCGAATAATTGAAAATAAGGAGCTCATACAACCAAGATATCCATCTCCGAAAGTCAGTTTCTATGCAGAATGGAGGATTTCATTGATGCCACCATTGAAAATATTTTAGCCAATCAGAAAAATCCCCCTGATCGTTTCTGGCAGTGCTCTGATGTAATCTGGGTGCAAGACACAGAAGCTCCACATAGCAAGTAAGACTTGAAGCTGCCTCTGGCTGGAGATTAAGTTTATATGAAAAAAATTGAAATTCCATTTCTCTAACAAAAAAGTGGAGGGGGAAAGATAATACTGATGTCGCTGATAAACAGCGAGGGAAGCGTGAACAGCTGATGTGCTCTTATGTGACTGAATGGGGGAGGCAACTTTTCATATTTATATCCCTGGTACAAGTCGTGCTGCCGTGACGCCTCATTCTGCGGACTGTAACCTCGCTAGACAACCTACAAACAGATCTGCATGCAATCTAACTTGCCTAAATCTGTCAAAGAGGCAAGTGCACAAGTTTTTACACATTCCTGACAGCATAAGCACTCGTTAGCATGCGCTCAGCTCATTCATGAAAAACTTCCTCATTGAGACATCACCAGGCTTACCATAATTACCGTGGTAGACAGTCCAACCCCTGTGGCAACGCAGAAAGAGGGGAAACAAACACTGCTTTATGCAGCTCGTGTGCTCGGAACATTTTGAAGAAAATTGTTTCACTCAAACAACTCAGATGCACCAGCATTAGGAATACCGTACACGCCAGCGCTGAGTCCAGATGCGGTTCCCACAATCTTCGGCCAAAAAGCAGAAGAGACAAATGAGAACATGGTCAGTAGTCCGCAAAAGAGAAGTTCAAAGGGTAAGAAAACACTTTATGGCTTCCCTAACTTTTTTATTAAGCGTGATATGTTATTTTGAGTTCCTTTGGGCATAAACGTAATAACTGCTGATGCAGCTAAGCAGCTTGATGTTTGTTGGGTGTCTTGCTTTGATTCAGTGTTTGTCAGAAAAGCCTCAGTAATGACTAACTAAAACAACTCTATAAATATTGTTCACTTGTGTGTAACTAATTGATATGGTAATGCTTGTTTATCACGATCTCATCTCATCATCTCTAGCCGCTTTATCCTGTTCTACAGGGTCGCAGGCGAGCTGGATCCTATCCCAGCTGACGACGGGCGAAAGGCGGGGTTCACCCTGGACAAGTCGCCAGGTCATCACAGGGCTGACACATAGACACAGACAACCATTCACACTCACATTCACACCTACGCTCAATTTAGAGTCACCAGTTAACCTAACCTGCATGTCTTTGGACTGTGGGGGAAACCGGAGCACCCGGAGGAAACCCACGCGGACACGGGGAGAACATGCAAACTCCACACAGAAAGGCCCTCGCCGGCCACGGGGCTCGAACCCAGGACCTTCTTGCTGTGAGGCGACAGCGCTAACCACTACACCACCGTGCCGCCTGTTTATCACTGTTTATCATCAGTCCAAAATAGTCGGGGAAATCAATAAAGAAACGTCGCTGGTGCTGTGGTCCATTTTGTCGAATACGGCTGTGTGCTGTAAGTGACGTCGCACTTTACGGAAACCATTCGGAGTTCTTTTAGGTTTACAGGAATGTGTTTGTGGAATAGCCGACCTCCATCACTGCAATCTAGTCAAACACGTGATCATTTTAAGAAACAGGTGAAACAGTTTTTTAAATAAATAAAACCCAGTTTTATTTTGTGTATATAACTAATTTTAATCATTTTGGTGTTATTTCTGTAATCTAGTTGTATTCTGTGATACAGTTAGCATATATTTTTTGTTTATGACTTTTTCATTATTGTTTATACAATTTTGTCAATTTATTCTTGTCTCTTATATTTTATTGTTTCCTGCTGTCATCAAGAGGACCACATTGGAAATAAGTGTATTTTATACTTTGTGTTGTCCTCTGTGTTATTTATACTGTACCTTTTACATGTATGAATTTTGCCAAATAAATCCATACAATACCAGCAGTGTTTCTGCCAATATTTCCTCCTTTTTCTGTACAAGTGCATCCTCAGGTAATGCTCACATGAATCCTGTATAGTAACGCAGTGGTTGTTTACCCTTTTTCTGCGTTGCCGTGGGGGCTGAACTGTCTACCACGGTAATTACGGTAGGCGACCCTGGGGACATCTTGATGATGTTTTTCATGAATGAGTCGAGAGCATCGCCCTTCCAACAGACAACATGGCAGCCTCCTGGTGGCATCAGAGCAGCGACACAAAAACGCTCACAACTTTCTTATAAATGGTCAAACATGCCTGAAACTTTTCTTACAGGCTCTCAATATTACAAGCTACCAACCCGTGCATGGATTTACTTTGCATTTTCTATTCCTTTAAATGAAGCTAGTCTTCCTGGATACAGTTATATACACCAGCCTCATCTATCTGGCAGAAGAGGAGACATTGCAGTTATTCATAATGATTATCTAGGTGTAAAATAAAAACCTGGTCACGAATCCAATATGTTTGAAGTTCTTCGTTACTAATACCACATATAGCCACAAAAAAGTCTACCCAATCCATTCTGTTACTTATTATTTACAGGCCCCCGGGGCCACATGCCGTTTCTTTCTGAATTTGCGGATTTCATCTCAGACCTGGTTATTTCCTTAGACAAAGCCTTAGTTGTTAGAGACTTTAATAATCACTTTGATAACTCAGAAGGCCCTCGGAAAACAGTGTTCGTGTCCATTCTAGATTCAGTAGGGGTTAATCAGAACGTCATAGGACCGACCCACAATGGTGGTCACATTCTTGATCTAATGCTAACTTTTGGTTTAAATATAGAAAAATATAGTCACACTTCCACAGTCTGAAGCTACCGCAGATCATTATCTCATTCAAAATATGACTGAGCAATAATATATGCACCTTGCCATTGTACATTTCACAGTAGCTTCACATCAACTACTGCACAAAGTTTTATAAATAGTCTCCTAGAGTTATCAACTTTGGACAACAGTTAGATCCCACAGAACTTCATCAGGCAACTGAATGCGGAGTGTCAACGTTCTGCTATACTTCAGATATAGCTCCACTTAAAATAAAAATGATTAGAGAAGAAAAAAATTAGCACGCTGGTATAAGGATTACACTTGTACCTGAAAACAGACCACTTGAAAATTAGAACTTAAAATGGAATCAAACAAAATTGATAGTATTCCGATTAGCATGGAAGGAGAGCCTCCTGAAGTAAAGAAAAGCTCTTAGTGCGACTAGATCAATGTATCTCTCCATCCTAAAAGATTAACAAAAATAATCCTAGCTTCCTATTTAATACTGTAGCAAAAATTAATGAGGAAAAAGCCCACAATAGACACATGCACACCTGCAATATGTAGCAGCAACAATTTCAAAATTGAAACTATCAAAAAAACCCCAAAAATAAACTACTAATTTCAGGCCATACAATTTAAGTGACACTGTAGTTAACAATATAACTACAGAGAGACAAGACAGAAGGCAAAAAGAACGGTAATGAAGGCGAAAGCAGATGCATACCAGGAGTTGTATGAAAGACTGGAGACCAAAGAAGGAGAGAAAGACCTGTACAGACTAGCTAGGCAGAGAAACAGGGAAGCGAGGGATGCACAGCAGGTAAGAGTGATGAAAAATGGAAATGTGCTGACAGAGAGTGTATTAAGAAGGTGGAAAGAGTACTTTGAGGATTTATTAAATGAGGAGAATCCAAGAGAGAAAAGGTCAGATTCGCTGGCGACAGCAAATCAGGAAGCAGAGTTGGTTAGTAAGGATGAGGTGAGGGCAGCCATGAAAAGAATGAAGACTGGGAAAGCAGTCGGACCAGATGGTATCCCGATTGAGGCTTGGAGATGTTTGGGTGAGACGGCTGTGGAGTTCCTAGAGAATGAGAAAATGCCAAATGAATGGAGAAAGAGTGTGCTCGTCCCAATATACAAGAATAAGGGAGATGTACAGAGCTGCAGTAATTACAGAGGGATAAAATTGATGAGCCGCACCATGAATTTATGGGAAAGGGTATTGGAGGTGAGATTGAGAAGCGAGGTAGCAATGTGAACAGCAGTATGGGTTTATGCCAAGGAAGAGCACGTCGGATGCAAGTTTTGCTTTAAGAATGTTAATGGAGAAGTACAGGGAAGGCCAGAGAAAGCTACATTGTGTGTTTGTAGACCTGGAGAAGGCATACGATAGAGTGCCGAGAGATGAGTTATGGTATTGTATGAGAAAGAGTGGAGTGAATGAGAAGTATATTAGAGTGGTGCAAGACATGTCTGAGAACAGTGAAACAGCAGTGAGGTGTGCAGTTGGAACAACTGAATGGTTGAAGGTGAAGGTGGGACTCCATCAAGGATCTGCTTTGAGTCCTTTCTTGTTTGCCATAGTGATGGATAGCTTGATGGACGAAGTGAGGCAAGAGTCACCATGGAACATGATGTTTGCGGATGATATTGTGATATGTGGTGAAAGTAGAAAGGAGGTTGAGTTGGGTTTGGAGAGATGGAGGGATGCACTGGAATGAAGAGGAATGAAGTTGAGCAGGAGCAAAACAGAATACATGTGCATCAATGAGAATGGGGATGAGAGTGTAGTGAAGATGCAAGGAGTAGACGGAAAGAAAGTTGGTGAATTCAAGTACCTGGGGTCAACTGTGCAGGAAAATGGGGGCTGCGATAGTGAGGTGAGAAAGAGAGTGCAGGCAGGGTGGAGCAGGTGGAGAAGGATTTCGGGAGTCATTTGTGATAGGAAAGTCCCAGCAGAAGTGAAAGGTAAGATGTATAAGACAGTAGTGAGAGCAGCTGTGATGTATGGATTGGAGACCGTACCCTTAACGAAGAGACAGGAGGCAAAGTTGGAGGTGGCGGAGTTGAGGATGTTAAGGTTTGTGATGGGAGGTTGGACAGGATAAGGAACGAGCACATCAGAGGGACAGCACATGTGGAGAGCTTGGGAATGAAGCTAAGAGAGATGAGACTGAGATGGTCTGGGCACATCCTGAGAAGAGATGCAGAGCATGTGGGAAGGAGAATGTTGAGGATGGAGCTGCCAGGCAAATGAAAACGAGGAAGGCCAAAGAGGAGATACATGGATGTGGTGAGAGAGGACATGAAAGTGGCAGGTGTGGTAGAGAAGGATGCAGAAGACAGGGAGCAATGGAGACGAAAGATCTGCTGTGGCGACCCCTAATCAGGAGCAGCCAAAAGAAGAAGAAGATACGCATTTGTTTGTGTACAGTTGCTGTTCCAAGAACTGTCATCTGTTGTCAGATGAATATAGATTCGCTTATTGTAACATAGTGCAATGACAAATTAATTCATAAAATTTGGCAATATCAAAGCAGGCACAAACATCACCTCTGTCTTTCAACAGATTAAAGTGTGCACACAGAAATGCTTCTGAAAGCAAAAAACACTGCAGTGATAAACTGTGCAGGGACTTGGCAAAATAAATTATCTTAAAATAATCTGGAGGCATTTTTAAAAAGTTTTATTCGCTTCACTCTATAAGATTAATTATAATGATGGTAAATAATGTATTAATGCTAAATGCAGTAGACCTGCAAAGCTAATATGATATTAAAATGCGTACAGTGTTATTATACATACACATTTTCTGCTGCAGTGCGAGGGCCTCAAACGCACGCTGCAACACGAGCGCCTGCTCCTTCACATCATCCGGAATCAGCTGAGTGCCCTGAGACTTAAACTGATTCTACACACACACACACACACACTTTACACAAGGTGTTTATGTTACATACTAGACAGCTAGAACGTGGCTGAGCAATATAACAAAAACATCAGGATTCTGAAAAGCAGTTCTGTGATATAAAATACACTACCGTTCAAAAGTTTGGGGTCACTTTGAAATGTCCTTATTTTTGAAAGAAAAGCACTGTTCTTTTCAATGCAGATCACTTTAAACTAATCAGAAATCCACTCTATACATTGCTAATGTGGTAAATGACTATTCTAGCTGCAAATGTGTGGTTTTTGGTGCAATATCTCCATAGGTGTATAGAGGCCCATTTCCAGCAACTCTCACTCCAGTGTTCTAATGGTACAATGTGTTTGCTCATTGCCTCAGAAGGCTAATGGATGATTAGAAAACCCTTGTACAATCATGTTAGCACAGCTGAAAACAGTTGAGCTCTTTAGAGAAGCTATAAAACTGACCTTCCTTTGAGCAGATTGAGTTTCTGGAGCATCACATTTGTGGGGTCGATTAAATGCTCAAAATGGCCAGAAAAATGTCTTGACTATATTTTCTATTCGTTTTACAACTTATGGTGGGAAATAAAAGTGTGACTTTTCATGGAAAACACAAAATTGTCTGGGTGACCCCAAACTTTTGAACAGTAGTGTATGTCTCACAGTATAAAAGTTGGCTCATGAGTTCCAAGTGATTTTGCATAAAAAACCTGCTCAATGATTTATATAGAGTCTATAAAAATAAATAAGTTAGATTATCAGCTCAGCCTTTGGGTGAAGCCTATCGAGGCACTTTTCTGTATGCGCGTGTTTAACCAAGTTTGAGCGAGGTTAAGAATGTAATTGGCGTGCCAGCCTCAGGGAGCGATTACACGGTTGTGATGCGGCGCCACCGTGTACTGGCTGTGTAAGTGCCACATTTACATAACCTCAGTTTGTGATATAATCCTCCATGGTTGAGTGGTCGAAAGCGCTATCTAGGACTATAACAGATTTTATGTCCTTGGTTCGAATCCTGACATCAAAGGCTGAGCTCAGACCTGCACGTGTCTCTGGTTAATTTAAAAAATTTAATACTGCAAACATTTTAAACTCTAAAAAATAAATAAAAAGTCCAAATTTTTTAAACATCTCATCAGCTGCTTCCAGTGAGTTTGTAGTTAAATAAATAAACCTCATAAGATGGTCAAAGTCTCAGAAAAGTGAATCATGACATAATTCATCATGAAGTCATGATTATATTTCATGGAACACCTTCTGATCTGCATCCACGCTCTGACCATTCACTGGCTATGGAAATGAGTGTATGACGTCACCTGGCGACCCTTTCCCCTGAGCAGTGCAGGCTCCATGTTCCCCTTACCTCCAGATACAAGCAGGCAGCGAAGGATTCATTCACCACCACATCTCCATGTTTAAAGGTTGGAAGCTCAATAAACAAACAGACAGATGAATAAGTCCTAGTCCTGTGATGGTGTGAGTTATATGAATGTGTTTTATCATATAGTGTGTGTATAAAGTGCTGGATCAGTTCTACATGAAGAAATGAAGCAGAAATGAGAATCCTTTGGTCTGTGTGGTGTTGATCACCTGTCCTCTCGGGTTCAGCTTCATCACCTCCTCACTCTTGTGCTCTCCTTTATCGAAAGAGAGCAGTTTGTGTTGAAACCCCTGCAGGTTCTTCTCCTCCAGAGCGATCAGGACTCTCCAGCATGGAGGAGATCCCGAGCCCCAGTACAGCATCATGCTTTCAGACATGTTTTACACCCACAAGGTGGATAAAATACTCTGAGGAACCGCGGCAGGCTGCAAAACTGCACTTTGGACCTCTTTGCCCTTTTGCTCCAGACAGAAGAACACGATCATGGGTTGGTGAAAAACACACCACCCCTTCCTCTTCCGAGAGAGAGAGACATACACTTCCGGTTTTTACTTACCGCCAGATGGCGCTACTACACACACACACACACACACACACACATACTAGCGCATCTCAAAAAATTGGAATATTGTGAAAAACTTCAATATTTTCCATCAGTTATTTAAGAAAGTGAAAATGTTATATATTATAGACTCATTACACATAAACTAAAATGTTTCAAGCATTTTTCTATTTTAATTTTAATCAGTATGGCATACAGTACAAAAACATAAAAAAACCCATCTCAAAATATTAGAATATTTCATTTTGAGTTTGAGTAAAACAGTATGAACACAGTGTATCTCTCGGTCTAGTTCAGTACACACAACCACAATCATGGGGAAGACTGCTGACTCGACTGTTGTCCAGAAGATGATCACTGATGCCCTCCACAAGGAGGGTAACCACAAAAGGTCGTTGCTGAAAAGGGTGGCTGGAAAAGGTGCACAAGCAACAGGGATGGCCGCAGTCTTGAGAGGATTGTCAAGAAAAGTTGATTCAAGAACTTGGGAGAGCTTCACAAGGAGTGGACTGAGGCTGGTGTCAGTGTATCAAGACCCATCATGAACAGACATCTTCAAGAAAGGGGATACAACTTTCACATTCCTAATATCAAGCTGCTCCTGAGCCAGAGACAATGTCAGAAGTGTCTTATCTGGGCTAAGGAGAGAAAGAAATGGACTGTTGCTCAGTGGTCCAAAGTCCTCTTTTCAGATGAAAGTACATTTTGCATTTAATTTGGAAATCACGGTTCTAGAGTCTGGAGGAAGAGTGGAGAGGCACAGAATCCAAGGTGTTTGAAGTCCAGTGTGAAGTTTCCACAGTCTGTGATGATTTGGGGTGCCATGTCATCTGCTGGTGTTGGTCCACTGTATTTTATCAAGTCCAAAGTCAACACAGCCATCTACCGGGAGATTTTAGAGCACTTCATGCTTCCATCTGCTGACGAGCTTTTTGGAGATGCTGATTTCCTTTTCCAGCAGGACTTAGCACCTACCCACAGTGCCAAAACTACTACCAAATGGTTTGCTGACCATGATATTACTGTGTTTGATTGGCCAGCCAACTTGCCTGACCTGAACCCCATAGAGAATCTATGGGGTATTGTCAAGAGGAAGATGAGAAACACCCGACCCAAAAATACAGACACGCTGAAGGCCACTATCAAAGCAACCTGGGCTTCAATAACACTTCAGCAGTGCCACAGACTGATCACCTCCATGCCACACCGCATTGATACAGTAATTCATGGTAAAGGAGCCCCAACCAAGTATTGAGTGTGTAAATCAATCAATCAATCAATCAATCAATCAATCAATCAATCAATCAATCAATCAATCAATCAATCAACCTTTATTTCAGACACAAGATTGGTCCATAGATACATAACTACATAAAAAGACATACAAACATATTATAGATTTAGTAAAAAATAAACAACTAAAAAAAGTCATAGACATCCATAAAAAACTCAAGTCGTCACATACAATACAGACTGCATCTCCAATGGTTCTACAGTGTGGAGGTAAATCTAACTGCACTCATTGCAGGATTCACTAAGGCTACAATTATACCATTGCTAGACGCTGTTAACCTACACATACATCTGTACATAAGATTCCTGAGTACAGCAGGACATGTGGGGACATCAACTTGCACAAAAAGATAACTAGCACTACTCCATCTGGGCACTTTTAATAACAGCCTCATTCCATCATTATATGCCACATAGAGCTTATGGATGCTACTACTCTTATATCTCCTCCACAGATGGGCAGTGTACATCGGCATACAAAATGCTTTAAAAAGTACTACTTTAACATAGGATGAACACATTCCAAACTTTCTTATAAGCATGTTAGCTTGAGCATATACCATTCGATACTGTCTATAGATATCACAATCATCAGACAAATCATCAGTTATGTAATGGCCCAGATACTTAGCCTCACTGCATATGCTGAGAGCTATACCAGACAAGAAAAAATTAGGAATGGGCAATTTCTTATCATCTTTACTTCTAATAATCATTATATTACTCTTCTTGGCATTGTATTTAATGTCGAAGTCATAGCCATACTGAGAGCATATTCTCAACAGCTGTTGAAACCCAGCACTGCATGGACACAGAATCACCAAATCATCTGCATACATCAGGTGATTGATGATGCGGTCACCAATCATGCAGCCTGTTCTACAGCTGTTTAGAAGTGTTGAGAGACCATCCATATGTATGTTAAAGAGAAAAGGGGACAACAAACTCCCCTGCCTGACTCCATTTCCAACTTTAAAAGGCTCAGACATATTGTTACCCCATTTCACAAACATAGACTGCTGCCCATACCAGTACACCAAGATTCTAATTAGAACCTTGGGAACTCCTCTATTTAGTAGCTTTAAGAACAATTTCTCATGGTTTACATGATCAAAGGCCTTAGAAGCATCATTGAAGCACATAAAAATGGTTGTGTTGTGCCTATTATACAGATCAAGGATCTCTTTTAGTGCAAAAATGCACATATCAGTGCCATGTTTAGATTTAAAGCCAAATTGGTTGTCCGAGGTCACAGCAACCTCCTCCAACCGATTCAGCAAGATCCTCTCTAAGACCTTTGACAGTATGTTAGCTAAGGCTATGGGTCGGTAATTATCCAGAGAGTTTATCTTACCCACCTTGTCTTTAATAATGGGCAACAGCATAACAGAAAGCATTGAGTCAGGTAAAACTCCATGAACTAAAAAACCAGAGAAGCACATAGAAAGTAATGGACAGAGTTTTCTGCTTGCATATTTCAAATGCTCTACAGTGATCTTATCTGTACCACATGCCTTATTGTCTTTCAAAGACATGACTGCATTAAATATCTCTTGTGGGGAGACAGTAACAATCTCATTATCTTGTATTTCACCCACTACAAAGGTGTTACTTTTCATACAGTTAAACAGCTCCCTATAGATATTTTCGACCCACGTGACCGTTGCCATGTCAACAAGTAGCCGGCGCCATTTTGACGGTCACAAATATGGCGACTACCGGTAGCAATACACATGTTGATCATGACGAAGTCTCATTGTCGAGTATTTTATCCGGCCTAGATGACGCGAGTAAGAAGCGATATCACCAGAAAATCAATGATGCTGGTGTACGTGATCCGTACACGTTACCAGGCTATCTTTTTCTGGCTTTGCAGCGCTGCAGCGCGGGTGATCTTCCTGACCTGCAGTCAGGCATGTGGGAAATACCAGGGAAAAAACATAAAAGAAAAAGGAGCGAGATGCAGAAAACACCTTCACTATCCAGCGACGTAGGGCATTTACAGGGCGAGCAGAGGGAGAGGTATTTGCAAAAATTGAGGTTAGCAGGCTTAGAGAACGACGTTTACCTGCTTCCACCAGGATTGTTTACTAGTAAACTAGTAAATACAGTAAAGGAAAAACTTGAGACTGAAAGGTTTTAACAGTCATCCAAATGACTGAACGTAAACATTGCTACAGTAACATACCAGCTACTATGTTGTTGACATTAACTAGCTTGACCTTCAAAATGGCGGACACCGGGGCGTCACGTGACCTGTGACGTCACGTCAAAATCCTCTACAGTGCTTCTGCCATAGCTTAGTAATTTCATTGACACCAATGACGCCATCAATATTAGTTGGTAAAGATGTTTTACAAGTGTTTAAAATTTTAATTTCTTTCCAAAATTCCTTGTGATTATTATAATACAGTTTCTTTGCAAATGAATATACTTTTCAGAAGTTGGACATTTCTGTATTGTAAATCCTTTTTTTGATTGATCTTAGGGAATATTCTAATAATTTGAGATACTGGATTTCTGATTTTCATGAGCTATAAGCCATCTCATCTCATTATCTGTAGCCGCTTTATCCTGTTCTACAGGGTCGCAGGCAAGCTGGATCCTATCCCAGCTGACTACGGGTGAAAGGCGGGGTACACCCTGGACAAGTCGCCAGGTCATCACAGGGCTGACACATAGACACAGACAACCATTCACAATCACATTCACACCTACGCTCAATTTAGAGTCACCAGTTAACCTAACCTGCATGTCTTTGGACTGTGGGGGAAACCGGAGCACCCGGAGGAAACCCACGCGGACACGGGGAGAACATGCAAACTCCACACAGAAAGGCCCTCGCCGGCCCCGGGGCTCGAACCCGGACCTTCTTGCTGTGAGGCGACAGCGCTAACCACTACACCACCGTGCCGCCGCTATAAGCCATAATCATCAAAATTAAAACAAAAAAGGCTTTAAATATTTCACTTTACATGTAATGAATATAGAATATATGAAAGTTTACCTTTTTGAATTAAATTATGAAAAAAGGAACTTTTTCATGGTATTCTAATTTTTTGAGATGCACTAGTATAGTCTATATAATGCACAGATTTTTATTTACAGACTTATTACTGGTAATGTTTCATGTATAAAGTCTCGTCTCGTCTTCTTCCGCTTATCCAGGACCGGGTCGCGGAGGCAGCAGTCTAAGCATGGAAGCCCAAACTTCCCTTTCCCCAGACACCTCGGCCAGCTCCTCGGGAAGAACACCGAGGCGTTCCCAGGCCAGCCGAGAGACATAGTCCCTCCAGCGTGTCCTGGGTCTTCCCCGGGGCCTCCTCCCGGGGGGACATGCCTGGAACACCTCCCCAGGGAGGCGTCCAGGAGGCATCCGAAAAAGATGCCCGAGCCACCTCAGCTGGTTCCTCTCGATGTGGAGGAGCAGCGGCTCTACTCCGAGCTCCTCCCGTGTGACTGTGCTTCTCACCTTATCTCTAAGGGAGCGCCCAGCCACCCTGCGAAGGAAACTCATTTCAGCCGCTTGTATCCGCGATCTTGTTCTTTCTGTCATTACCCAAAGCTCATGACCATAGGTGAGAGTCGGAACGTAGATCGACCGGTAAATTGAGAGCTTCGCCTTTTGGCTCAGCTCCTTCTTCACCACGACGGACCGGTAAAGCGACCGCATCACTGCAGAGGCTGCAACGATCCGCCTGTCGATCTCACACTCCATCCTTCCCTCACTCGTGAACAAGATCCCGAGATACTTAAGCTCCTCCACTTGAGGCAGGACTTCTCCACCAACCTGGAGAGGGCAAGCCACCCTTTTCCGGTCGAGAACCATGGCCTCGGACTTGGAGGTGCTGATTCTCATCCCAGCCGCTTCACACTCGACTGCAAACCGCCCCAGTGCATGCTGAAGGTCCTGGTTTGAAGAAGCCAACAGGACAACATCATCCGCAAAAAGCAGAGATGAAATCCTGTGGTTCCCAAACAGGATTCCTTCCGGCCCCTGGCTGCGCCTAGAAATTCTGTCCATAAAAATTATGAACAGAACCGGTGACAAAGGGCAGCTCTGCCGGAGTCCAACATGCACTGGGAACAGGTCTGACTTACTGCCGGCAATGCGAACCAGACTCCTGCTCCGTTCGTACAGGGACCGGACAGCCCTTAGCAAAGAGCCCCGAACCCCATACTCCCGAAGCACCCCCCACAGAATACCACGGGGGACACGGTCGAATGCCTTCTCCAGATCCACAAAGCACATGTGGACTGGTTGGGCAAACTCCCATGAACCCTCGAGCACCCTATGAAGGGTATAGAGCTGGTCCAGTGTTCCGCGACCAGGACGAAAACCGCATTGTTCCTCCTGGATCCAAGGTTCGACTATTGGTCGAATTCTCCTCTCCAGTACCCTGGAGTAAACTTTCCCTGGGAGGCTGAGAAGTGTGATTCCCCTATAATTGGAGCACACTCTCCGGTCCCCTTTCTTAAAAAGAGGGACCACCACCCCAGTCTGCCACTCCAGAGGCACTGTCCCCGACCGCCACGCGATGTTGCAGAGGCGTGTCAACCAAGACAGCCCCACAACATCCAGAGACTTGAGATACTCAGGGCGGATCTCATCCACCCCCGGTGCCTTGCCACCGAGGAGCTTGCAAACCACCTCAGTGACTTCGGCTTGGGTAATGGACGAGTCCACCTCTGAGTCATCAGCCTCAGTCTCCTCAGTGGAAGACATGATGGTGGGATTGAGGAGATCCTCAAAGTATTCCTTCCACCGCCCGACAATGTCCCCAGTCGAGGTCAACAGCTCCCCACCCGCACTGTAAACAGTGTTGGCAGAGTACTGCTTCCCCCTCCTGAGGCGCCGGACGGTTTGCCAGAATTTCTTCGAGGCCAACCGATAGTCCTTCTCCATGGCCTCCCCGAACTCCTCCCAGTTCCGAGTTTTTGCCTCCGCAACTGCCCGAGCTGCAGCACACCTGGCCTGCCGATACCCGTCGGCTGCCTCAGGAGTCCCGGAGGTCAACATGGCCCGATAGGACTCCTTCTTCAGCTTGACAGCATCCCTTACTTCCGGTGTCCACCACCGGGTTCGGGGATTGCCGCCACGAAAGGCACCGGAGACCTTGCGGCCACAGCTCCGAACAGCTGCGTCCACAATGGAGGTAGAGAACATGGTCCACTCAGACTCAATGTCCCCCGCCTCCCTCGGAAGCTGGGAAAAGCTCTCCCGGAGGTGGGAGTTAAAGACCTCCCCAACAGAGTGCTCGGCCAGACGTTCCCAGCAGACCCTCACCATACGTTTGGGCCTGCCAGGTCTGTCCAGTTTCCTCCTCCGCCAGCGGATCCAACTCACCACCAGGTGGTGATCAGTTGACAACTCAGCCCCTCTCTTCACCCGAGTGTCCAAGACATAGGGCCGGAGATCAGATGACACGACTACAAAGTCGATCATCGACCTCCGACCTAAGGTGTCCTGGTGCCACGTGCACTTATGGACACCCCTATGCTCAAACATGGTGTTCGTTATGGACAAACTGTGACTAGCACAGAAGTCCAATAACAAAACACCACTCGGGTTCAGATCGGGGAGGCCGTTCCTCCCAGCCACGCCCCTCCAGGTGTCACTGTCGTCACCCACGTGAGCATTGAAGTCCCCCAGTAGCACAATGGAGTCCCCAGTCTGAGCACCCCTCAGTACCTCTCCCAGGGACTCCAAGAAGGCCGGATACTCTATACTGCTATTTGGCCCGTAGGCACAAACAACAGCAAGAGCCCTCTCCCCAATCCGAAGGCGCAGAGAGGCGACCCTCTCGTTCACTGGGGTAAACTCCAACACATGGTGGCTGAGCTGGGGAGCTATAAGCAAGCCCACACCAGCCCGCCGCCGCTCACCACGGGCGACTCCAGAGAAGTGGAAAGTCCAGCCCCTCTCGAGGAGCTGGGTTCCAGAGCCCAAGCTGTGCATGGAGGTGAGCCCGACTATCTCTAGCCGGTACCTCTCAACCTCCCGCACAAGCTCAGGCTCCTTCCCCCCCAGCGAAGTGACATTCCATGTCCCAACAGCCAGCCGCTGTGTCCGGGGATCAGGTCGTCGAGGCCCCTGCCTTCGACTGCCACCCAATCCACACTGCACCAAACCCCTACTGCTACCTCTGTGGGTGGTGAACCCACAGGAGGTCGGGCCCATGTCACCTCTTCGGGCTGAGCCCGGCCGGGCCCCATGGGCAAAGGCCCGGCCACCAAGTGCTCGCATACGAGCCCCAACCCCGGGCCTGGCTCCAGGGGGCCCCGGCTGCGTCCTACCGGGCGACGTCACGGTCCTGGATTTTTTCTCCATAGGGGTTTTTTGGTGAACTGCTCTTGGTCTGGCCTGTCACCTAGGACCTGTCTGCCTTGGGAAACCCTAACAGGGGCATAATGCCCCCGACAACATAGCTCCTAGGATCATTCAAGCACACAAACCCCTCCACCACAATAAGGTGGCAGTTCTAGGAGGGGTCATGTATAAAGTATAGATTTTAATGTTTAATTTATGAGAAAAATCATAACACGTTAAAGGACCCATGGCATGGTGGTTTGTTGATGCTTTAAACGGGCTCGTGGAGGTTTCCGGATGTTATATCCACAGCCTTTCTCGAAATGAACTCTCGGCACGTAGATGTAGCCTCTTGGGGGAAAGCCCCATTTCAGCCCTTTTCCCAGTGCGTCGTTTTGCTAATGAGAAGCATGGAGGCGGGGAAGGGTAGAGGGTGGGCCATGGGGGGAGGGGGAGGGGCTTGACATATAATACCCTAGGCTTGAACACGCGCTCCATAACCAAAGAGGATAGAAGCAGCAACTACAGCAACATATCGCTTATCCAACAGAAGACATGCATTGCAGAGCAATAGTCAAACATAAGCTCATAAGTTACAGTCAATTTCCAGACTAAACTCAGTTTAACAGAGCATGTTGCATGCTCTTTAGTTTTGTAGCGCAGAGTACCTGGCTAACTGCAGGAAGCAGTTAGCTGCACAGCTAATGTAGCCATTGCAAGGCTAACGCACCGATTTTAAAACACGGCAAAACGACTTAACAGTTATACACTTACTTGTTCGGTGTTTGTGGCTGATGCGGCAGGGATGCTTGGTACGGACCCAGGCTTCAGTGACAGTTGATGTGCAAAACCTGCCCTGTACTGTCCCAAGTTGTGGAAACATTCATCAGGAAAATGCTTCCGACAAACATACACCGTCTTAGGTAGACTCGACGGCGTATTATTGGAGTAAATAAAATTAAGCCACTGCGTCTTCAGGGGCTCTCCCGTCGGCAGTAAAAACAGACTCTTTTCTGTGTTGTCACATCCATGTACAACGCAATTTCCATGTTTCGCTCGCTTAGGTGGTGCCATGTTGTTGTGTCCTCTATGGTCTCCTCACTACAAAATTGAAGTGACATATTTATGGTGGCAACTTTTGAGCTGGGCGGGGCAATCCATACAGTGGGTGGGAATCCGGGGGGGGTGTGGGGATCATCTCCCTTGCTGACGTAGTAAAGGGAAGATCCTATCAACGCGCCATTTTGACGCGCCATTCTCAAATGTTGACAAAGGGTGGGCATAGTTTGGTTTACACATTATGACATTTCTAGCCACTGGGGTGACTTAAGCAGGTCAGAGGAACTCATTTTAACATTAAAAAACCTCAGAAAGTGAAAATTTCATGCCATGGGACCCTTAATCATTAGACATTACACTTTATATAATTATACTCTATGTGTATTGTATAAAAAAGAAGAATCATGATTGCAGGTTAAGTGATCCAATAAAGTTGTGTGTTAGAAGAGGGAAATAAACCCACATGTGGAGAGCTGTGAGTTCTCACAGTGAAAAAAATAAATCTGAGGAGAAGTAAATTTAACATAATTTGAATTTGTGATATTAACAATAAAAATTACAGTTTGTATGTTTACACAAATATATCTAGTCTTGAATCAATTTGTGTTTGTTTGAAACAACATAAATTTTTTTTCTCAACAAGAATAATTAAGTAATGGAAGCCAATCTTCTTACATTCACAATCTCAGCAAAACAAACCTTGTTATCTTTATTCTTTTCCATTCAACACCAAACACTGAGGTTTTTGCTCCCCAAGTGCATTGTGGGAACATTTTACAGCAACAAGTCCGGTCCAAACCAGTCTGAACCAGGTCTGAGCTGAGCGCCTTTGACCCTTAACATTAAATGTCAGTAAGGTAAGAAATAATGGTTTTCTTTCTTTTTTTGCTTCTTGTTGTCAAAAACCAGAATTAATCAGATGCTTTTCGTGTTAACTGAAGTTACTGTAGTGTGTTAAGAGCCTTGTGAAGGAATTAAGTTACACGATTTATAAGCTAACAACTTACTGACGCCAAATCTGTAACGTTAGCTATAGACCCGACCAAACCTTCGGTCAGCCTGTGGCTAGCGGCGCTCTATAAGCGTTATTGCTGGTAGTTTTTTCGCGGTGTATCCTGCCCCATCTTAAGTAGAGATGGTCACCTTGCCAAGGCCTTAATGCTTCATGTTATTTGAACAGTAGGTATAAATAAAGTCGATCATTTAAGTGGCTGCTCGGCCATTACTGTTGAACGGCTGGGCTGGTCCTCACAATTATAGCGGATTCTGCGCAAATGTAAAACACACGCGTGCTGCAAGTTTAATGCCATCCACACAGATCCTTTACTTAACTGACAACATGGAGTCATAAAGAATCACAGCAGGACTAAAATCAAATGTCCCATTTTTATTTCGCTGTGGACGCAACCTCTCTCTCCCAGCTCTCCTTCCCTGGCTCCCTGAGGCTGGGAAACGCAGCACAGGACAGTATTACTCAACTGATGTTTCCGAAGTAAACCTTGACTATGGTGAGACACTAAAATAAAACTTAAGCATTTGAATATGCGAATAAAAAGTTCGCTCTGACATGAGATGTCACACTTCAGGAAATACATCATATGATAATAAGTGGATAAAGAACAAGATTAAAAACTCATTATAACTGCAAATTGACCCACCTTTCAAAGCAGGAAAGGAAAGATAGACATCAGCAGCAGAGAAATGATGAAACGGTCTCTAACTGTAGGCTAGTTATTGTTGTGTAATTGTAATTGAGTGTGACGATGTAAACTTCTGTGTTTCTGAATTACAACATCCAGAGATAAAGTGTAAATAATGCAGTTTAAATCTTTCAACAGTGTGAACGTAATGCAGTCAATTCAGCTGTGTGTTATTTTCATAGATGAAGGAACGGCCTGTTTTTTACATTTCCAGCATTATTTATATAGAATTCAGGAGAACAGAGAAAATAAAGGGTTTGAAAGTCAACATTTTCAGGAGGAGATTTTTCTGAGTGAGAATAAGAGATTAGTCGTGTAACATTGTGCAATTTTAATTTTGTTTAGATAAGTAGTTCTTTAACAGTGTCTTAGAATGAAAAAATAAATCAAATCACCTTTTGTGTTTGCTGTTAATTACAGCTCCAATGAAAGAAAATCAAAATCCACAAAAAATGGAATTGGCTAATGAATTTGGAATTGGCTATTTGTGTCATAGTTTTTTTAATGAGGGGATTTTGGATATCTCGTATTGTTACACTGGAAAAAAAAAAAGACCTAGCAGCCATAAAAGTGACTTTTCTCTTTGGAATGAAATGTTGTTTAAATTGGGTCATGAATGATATTTTAACAAAAACATATCTGTTGGTTTCTTTTATTGGCAGTCATTCACGTTATTTTATCTCCACCAGGTGGTTCTTGAACCTCCACAAGAAGGCAACACTGAATGAAGGTATGTTCAAACATTTGGTTCATTGAGGTGGGGGAAGTGGGGCAGCAGGTAGCTTCATTCAGTTAGCTTATTAGCCAGAAGACGAGTCATACGTTCAGATGTCAAAGGTTTTGTTGTCCTGGATTTACTTTATGAAGCTCCGATGAATATAAATTCAAATTCAATCCTGTTACCTGTGGCAAATTATCAGAATGTTTCCCTCATGAGGTTGACCAGATACTGTGGTGCTTGAAAGTTTGTGAACCCTTTAGAATTTTCTACATTTCTGCATAAATATGACCTAAAACATCATCAGATTTTCACACAAGTCCTAAAAGTAGATAAAGTCAAGTCAACTTTATTGTCAAATATGCTATACATGCTCGACATACAGCACAGATGAAATTTCAGTCCTCTCTGACCCACGGTGCAAACAGGCAATGCAATAAATAAAAATAGAATAATTGAAAAAAACAAACAACAATATAAACAGTATAAACACTCTAGATGGGAACTAGACATAGACTAAACACTCAGACAAACAATATAAACAGTATAAATAAACAAACACTAGATAAGAACTACACACAGACTAAACACTCAAACAGACAGTATAAACAGTATAAACACTCTAGATATGAACTAGATGTAGACTAAACACTCATATATACATACACACACATAAATTGGTTCAAATAACCAAACAGTCAAGGGCACTTGAGGTATAGCAGGTAAACATGAAAGATGAAATAAGCAATGTAAACAAACTAGCAGCTGTTAAGGTGAGGTAGTGCGGAATAGTGCAAATGAGCGAGGTAAAGTGAGATGTGCGGTCCCTGAGTTCAGTGCGTTAATGAACGATGAGATGTGTGTGTATATGTGTGTGTGTGTGTGTGTGTTGGGGGGGGAAACTGTGAGGATGACATGTCAGATGCTGAAGGGGGGGCAGGGGGTGTGCGGGCAGAATCTGTGGTAGGGGGCAGAGGGGGGAGGAGGGGCAGAACAGGGAGGGAGTTGAGCCTCCTGACCGCCTGGTGAAAGAAACTGTTCTTGAGCCTGCTGGTTTTGGCCCGGAGACTCCGTAGTCTCCTCCCTGACGGCAGCAGGCTGAAGAGGCTGTGAGATGGGTGGGTGGGGTCACCTGCAATCCTGATGGCTTTGCGGGTGAGGCGGGAGTTATAGATATCCATTAGAGAAGGGAGAGAGACACCAATGATCCTCTCAGCTGCTCTCACAATGCGCTGCAGAGACTTGCAGCAGGACACGGTGCAGGTGCTGTATCACACGGTGATGCAGCTGGTCAGGATGTTCTCGATGGTGCCTCTGTAGAAAGTGTGCATGATGGGGGCTGGGGCTCTTTCTCTCCTCAGTTTGCGGAGGAAGTACAGATGCTGTTGGGCTTTTTTGGCCAGTGATGCGGTGTTGTTGCTCCAGGACAGGTCTTCAGAGATGTGCACACCCAGAAACTTGGTGCTGCTTACCCTCTCCACTGCAGCACCGTCAATAGTTAGTGGAGCATGCTGGGTGTGCGCTCTCCTGAAGTCCACAACAATCTCCTTCATCTTCTCCACATTCAGGCAGAGATTGTTGTCCTTGCACCACATGGCCAAGCGGCTCACCTCACTCCTGTAGATTGTCTCATCGCCATTGTTGATGAGACCCACCACAGTCGTGTCATCCGCAAACTTAATGAAGAGATTTGAGCTGGATGTTGGTGTGCAGTCGTGGGTCAGCAGAGTGACGAGGAGGGGGCTTAGCACACATCCTTGGGGGGCCCCTGTGTTCAGTGTGATGGTGCTGGAGGAGTTGCTGCCGACCCGTACAGTCTGTGGTCTCCCCGTCAGGAAGTCCAGCAGCCAGTTGCACAGGGAGGTGTTGAGTCCCAGCTGGTCCAGTTTATGAATGAGCTGCTGAGGAATGATTGTGTTGAATGCTGAGCTGAAGTCTATGAACAGCATTCTGACATATGAGTCTTTTGTCTCCAGGTGGGTGAGGGCTGAGTGGAGGGCAGTGGAGATGGCGTCATCAGTCGAATGGTTGGACTGATATGCAAACTGGAAAGGATCCAGGGCGGGGGGGGAGGGCAGACTTGATGTGCCTCATGACTAGCCGCTCGAAGCACTTCATGAGGATGGGAGTGAGTGCGACAGGGTGGTAATTGAAGCAGGAGGGAGACGGCTTCTTCGGGACCGGGATGATGGTGGTGGTTTTGAGGCACATGGGGACAAGAGCCTGGCTCAATGAGATGCTGAAGATGTCTGTAAAGACATCTGTGAGCTCCTCGGCACAGTCTCTCAGGACACGACCAGGAATGTTATCAGGACCCGGGGCTTTTAGTGCATTTGTCATCCTGAGAGCTCTCCTCACGCTGTCTGGGGACAGCGTCAACACCTGGTTGCCGGGAGGTGGTGGGGTCTTCTGTGCCGTGGTGCTGTTGTCTGCCTCAAAGCGAGTGAAGAAGTTGTTCAACTGATTCAGTAGAGACGTGGAGTTGTCACAGGTCTGTGGCAAGGGCTTGTAGTCTGTGATGGTCTGAATCCCCCACTACAGGTTCCTGGTGTCTCTGCTGTCATTGAAATGGTCAGCAATGTGCCTGGAATACTGTCTCTTGGCCACCCTGATGCCTCATGACAGATTGGCCCTAGCTGTCCTCAGGCCCACCTCGTCCCCAGCTCTGAAGGCGGTGTTCCGAGCCCACAGGAGCCTATAGACTTCCCCTGTCAGCCATGGCTTCTGATTGGCCCGAATGGAGATGGTTCTGGTGACCGTAACGTCATCCATGCACTTCCTCATGTAGGCAGTGATGGTCTCCGTGTACTCCTGGAGATCTGTGGTGTTGTTGTAGGTGGCTGCCTGTCTGAACATGCTCCAGTCAGTGGTGGAAAAACAGTCCTGGAGTGCCTCTGAGGACCCCTCTGGCCACACACATATCTGTTTTGTAGCTGGTTTGGTGACTTTAACCAGCGGCCTGTATGCGGCCATTAGCATAACAGTGGAGTGATCTGAGGCCCCAAGGTGGGGGAGGAGTAGGGCTTTGTAGGCATCTTTATGCATGGTGTAAACATTGTCCAGAGTATTGTTTCCATGTGTGGGAAAGTTGATATGTCCATAGAGTTTTGGAAACATGCTTTTGGGGTTTGCATGATTGAAATCCCCAGCCAGGATGAGGAAAGCATCTGGGTGGGCTCTCTGCTGCTCACTAATATGCTGATAGAGTTCATTCAGTGCTTCACTCCTGTTGTTATTGGAGCCAGGAGGGATGTATAATGCTACCAGCAACATGGCTGTAAATTCCCTCGGCAAATAGAATGGCCGGCACTTAATAATTATAAACTGCACCAGTGGTGAGCAGTGTTTGCAGACCACGACAGCATCGTGGCACCAGGCATCACTGATGTAAACACAGAGTCCTCCGCCGCGAGTCTTCCCCCCCTCGACTAGCGCTCTGTCTGACTGGTAGCATGTTAGCTGGGCTAGCTGAATGGCACAGTCTGAGACGCTGTCATTAAGCCATGTTTCCACAAACACAAGGACACAGCACTCACTCACAGACTTAGAAGATGAGCGGAGCAGGCGGACATAATCCAGCTTGTTGTCCAGCGAGTGTACGTTGGCCAGAGTGATGGTAGAGATAACCGGCTGGTGAGGGCTAACCACTAGCCTAGCCCGGATACCTCCGCATTTGCCTCTCTTTTGACTCCCCCTGTTCCGCCTGTGGCACTTCCACTGCGGGCTGGATGCAGGAGTGGGGGTCGGTGATTGAGCAGGCAAACCGTAGCCGCATAGCACTTCCGTGTCTGCTGGATTTATATCCATGAATATAGTTCTGCGGATGTCGAGCAGAAACTCACAGGAGTATGTGCACCTTGAGACTAATGGACGTGACAAAGACGAACAGATACACACTGTTTTAAAACACAAAAAAACACAAAAACACCGTTCTGTCGGGACAGAGAGGAGCCGCTGCGTGTGTGCATGCCGCCATCTTGGAAACATCAAGAGAACCCAGTTAAACAAATGAGACAAAAATATCATACTTGTTCATTTATTTAGTGAGAGAAGTGATCCAATAGTGAGCGGCAAAAGTATGTGAACCTTTATTTTCAGTATCTGGTGTGACCCCCTTGTGCAGCAATAACTGCAACTAAACGTTTGCGGTAACTGTTGATCAGTCCTGCACACCGGCTTGGAGGAATTTTAGCCCATTCCTCCGTACAGAACAGCTTCAACTTTGGGATGTTGGTGGGTTTCCTCACATGAACTGCTCATTTCAGGTCCTTCCACAACATTTCCATTGGATTAAGGTCAGGACTTTGACTTGGCCATTCCAAAACATTAACTTTATTCTTCTTTAACCATTCTTTGGTAGAACAACTCGTGTGCTTAGGGTCATTGTCTTGCTGCATGACCCACCTTCTCTTGAGATTCAGTTCATGGACAGATGTCCTGATATTTTTCCTTTAGAATTTGCTGGTATACTTCAGAATTCATTGTTCCATCAATGGTGGCAAGCCGTCCTGGCCCAGATGCAGCAAAACAGGCCCAAACCATGATACTACCACCACCATGTTTCACAGATGGGATACGGTTCTTATGCTGGAATGCAGCGTTTTCCTTTCTCCAAACATAATGCTTCTCATTTAAACCAAAAAGTTCTATTTTGGTCTCATCCGTCCACAAAACATTTTTCCAATAGCTTTCTGGCTTGTCCATGTGATCTTTAGCAAATGGCAGACGAGCAGCAATGTTCTTTTTGGAGAGCAGTGGCTTTCTCCTTGCAAACCTGCCATGCACACCATTGTTGTTCAGTGTTCTCCTGATGGTGGACTCATTAACATTTGCCAATGTGAGACAGGCCTTCAGTTGCTTAGAAGTTACCCTGGGGTCCTTTGTGACCTCACCGACTATTACACACCTTGCTCTTGGAGTGATCTTTGTTGGTCGACCACTCCTGGGGAGGGTAACAATGGTCTTGAATTTCCTCCATTTGTACACAATCTGTCTGACTGTGGATTGGTGGAGTCCAAACTCTTTAGAGATGGTTTTGTAACCTTTTCCAGCCTGATGAGCATCAACAATGCTTTTTCTGAGGTCCTCAGAAATCTCCTTTGTTCATGCCATGATACACTTCCACAAACGTGTTGTTTGATTGCCCCCAAGTGGTCAGAATAGGGGGCTGTCACTTCAGGGAAGTTGACCCTCAACATTGGCTTGCCCCAGGGTTGTGTTTTAAGTCTATTGCTCTATAACATCTACACACACGACTGCACAACCACCAGCAGTTCCACTTCCATCATCAAATTTGCTGATGACACCGTGGTGCTGGGTCTCATCTCACAAAAAAACGAGCAGGCCTACCTGAAGGAGGTGGCTGACCTAGCACTGTGGTGCCAGTCCAACAACTTGGCCCTGAATGTCAGCAAGACAAAGGAAATGGTGGTGGACTTCAGGAAGGTGCAGAGCAGGACATATACACCACTCACCATTAGCGGGGAGCCTGTGGAGAGGGTCCCCAGCTTCAAGTACCTGGGGGTACATCTGACTGAGAACCTCTCCTGGTCACTACAAACACAACACCTCACAGCGAAATCCAGGCAGCGGCTGTACTTTCTCCGTCGACTGAGGAAGTTTAAGGTCTCCCCTTCCATCTTGACCACATTTTACTCCTCAGCGGTGGAGAGTGTCCTAACAGGCTGTATTACGGCCTGGTTTGGGAACTGTACAGCACGCGACCAGAAAGCACTGCAGAGAGTGGTGCGCTCTGCAGAACGGACGATCAGAGCCCCCCTACCGAGTCTGATGGACATATACACAAAGAGGGTGGGAGCTAGGGCCAGGAAAATCATGCAGGATGCCTCACACTCAAACTCTAACCTCTTTACCCTGCTGAATTTGGGCAGACAACTATGAAATCTCCATGCACGAACAGAGAGACTGAGGAAGAGTTTTTATCCACAGGCAGTTAGACTGCTAAACTCAGTACATTTTAAATAATCCCTTCTACGACAGTTTTTATATCAGTGTTAGAAGACTCATTTTCCTCTTTTTAACTGTGCACATTTTTTTAAAATCTTATTATCCCCAGGCTATTTTAACTTACTCATGAGTATTTTAGACTTTTTTTTTTTTTTTACATGTCATGCTTCAGGAGTCATCTTTTACTTTTCTAGTGCGGTTACTTATTTGCATATGTTGTTTTTATTTATTTATTTATTTATTTATTTATATGCTGAGCTGATGACCCCTTTAACATTTCACTACATGTAAAATGTATGTGACAAATAAAAGCACTTGACTTGACTTGACTTGACTTGTGAAGATCAGACTTTGATAGATCCCTGTTCTTTAAATAAAACACGGTGCCCACTAACATCTGATTGTCATCCCCTTGATTGAAAACACCTGACTCTAATTTCACCTTCAAATTAACTGCTAATCCTAGAGGTTCACATACTTTTGCCACTCACAGATATGACAGAATACAGGACACAGATATGGCAGACACAGGGAGAACATGCAAACTCCACAAGAAAGGCCCCCGCCGGAAAATATTGGATCATTTTCCTCAATAAATAAATGACCAAGTATAATATTTTTGTCTCATTTGTTTAACTGGGTTCTCTTTATCTACTTTTAGGACTTGTGTGAAAATCTGATGATGTTTTAGGTCATATTTATGCAGAAATATAGAAAATTCTAAAGGGTTCACAAACTTTCAAGCACCACTGTACATTTCATAACTAACCCTATTAAATGTTGTCAAATTTAAACTGTTATTTTCTCAGTTCGTCAGTCTCATATGCTCCAGCAAATCAAATCAGTTTTGTTTGAGTTCTTTTTTATATTTGCATATAGAGAACTGTTTAAATAACACAAATATTAGACAGTACAATAAATACAAATAATTGTATTTATTGTACTGTAGCTTTCCTTTTTCCGTTTTTTTTTTCTTTTTTCAGAAGAATGCTGAGACCGGAAGCTTTTTTTTTTCTCCTCCTGCGTAAAGACCACAGGTGGAGGCCATCCACATCGGATCTGCTTTAATATCAACAGATCTTTGATTAAGATATGTGAATCTTTTCATCATGGCACACCTTCAGCCTGTTCAGTGTGCTGAGTGCAGGATGTTTAGTCATTCTTCCTCCGTCGCTAGCGATAGCTTTACTTGTGATAAGTGCAGATTAGTTACCTCTCTGATGGAGAAGATTATAGTGCTAGAAGTGCGTGTCCAGGCTTTAGAGAAGGTCAGTGAGAATGAGAACAGTGTAGTTTCTGTAGGGGAAAGTCTGGATGCCCTGGGTGGAGTTAGTAATCCCCCAACTCCGGCATTAGAGCCCTTACAGCGGGGCGAATGGGTGACAACTTGGCGGCATAAGCGTAGAGCCAAAGCTACCACTGAGGCTCGCCCACGGGAGTGCCAGTCCTCTCCATGTCATGTGTCGAACAGGTTTGCTCTCCTTAGTGATGCACCCGCTGAGAAACCTGAAAGAGCTCTGGTTATAGGGGACTCTATCATATGGCATGTGAAATTAGCTCAGCCTTTAGGGGCACCAGCAGCTTTAGTCAGGTATATACCGGGAACCAGGGTGCCGGACATAGCAGGTAATCTTAGGGTCCTAGGCAACCACAAGTTCTCAAAGATAGTAATCCATGCAGGAGCTAATGATATATGCCTTCGTCAGTCTGAGGTTACTAAGAGTAACTTTGTAGAGGTGTTTAAATTGAGCTTGGGGGACAGACTGTGTCTGTTTCCCAAGCTCAACAAAAAGGTAGAAATATTCAGAGAGTTTGTTCCAGTAACCTAATCAATAGAAAATTAGATCAGACTGACTGTACAGCCGCTGCCAGCACCTTTGATCTAAAGGTGGGGCTATTAAATATTAGATCTCTTACATCTAAAGCGCTAATGGTTAATGAACTCATTACTGATCAGGAGTTTAATGTACTGTGTTTAACTGAAACATGGATTAAGCCAAATGAATATATAGCATTAAATGAAGCGAGTCCTCCTGGATACAGTTATATACACAAGCCTCGTCTAACTGGCAGAGGAGGAGGCGTCACGGTTATTTATAATGATTATCTAGGTGTAACACAAAAACCTGGTTATAAATTTAATACATTTGAAGTTCTTCATACTCATATAATGTATGTAGCCTCGAAAAATAAGTCTACCCAGTTAATTCCATTAATTATAATTTACAGGCCCCCGGGGCCATATTCTGAGTTTCTTTCTGAATTTGCAGATTTTATCTCAGATCTGGTTATTTCCTTAGACAAAGCTTTAGTTGTTGGAGATTTTAATATTCACTTCGATAACCCAGAAGACCTTTTAAAAACAGCGTTTGTGTCCATTTTAGATTCAGTAGGGATTAATCAGAATGTCATAGGACTGACCCATAATGGTGGTCACACCCTCAATCTAATACTAACATTCAGGTTAAACGTAGAAAATATAGTCATAGTTCCACAGTCTGAAGTTATCTCAGATCATTATCTCATCTCATTCTCACCACGCTACTGTATTAAACGTACATTCACATCAACTACTGCACAGAGCTTTATAAATGATCTCCCAGAGCTGTCAACTTTGATTGGGTCACTGTCAGCCCCTGCAGAACTTGGTCAGGCAACTGAATGCTTAGAGTCAACATTCCGCCAGACCTTAGATAATGTAGCTCCTCTTAAATGGAAAATGGTCAGAGACAAAAAATTAGCACCCTGGTATAATGATGACACTCGCACATTAAAACAGACCACTCGAAAATTGGAACGTAAATGGCGTCAAACAAAATTGGTAGTGTTCAAATTAGCTTGGAAGGAGAGCTTCCTGAAGTATAGAAAAGCTCTTAGTGCTGCGAGATCAACATATCTCTCCTCCCTAATAGAAGATAACAAAAATAATCCTAGATTCCTATTTAATACTGTAGCAAAATTAACCAGGAATAAGTCCACTATCAACACATGCACACCTGCAGTATGTAATAGCAACGACTTCATGAATTTTTTTTAATGACAAAATTGAGAATATCCGACAAAAAATTCAAACTACTAATTTAAGGTCAGACAATGAAAGTGACCCTGTAGTTAACTATATAACTGTATCAGATCATCAGTTAGAATGTTTTACTCCCCTTAAAGAAACTGAATTACTTTCATTAATCTCTACATCAAAAGCCTCAACTTGCGTACTAGATCCCTTACCGACACATCTATTCAAACAGATAATGCCTGGAGTAATTGAACCGCTTCTAAAAATAATAAATTCTTCTCTTATGATTGGCTATGTACCCAAATCCTTTAAACTAGCAGTTATCAAACCCCTGATTAAAAAACCTGACCTTGATCCCTGTCAGCTGTCCAATTATCGGCCAATATCAAACCTCCCCTTTATCTCCAAGATCCTTGAAAAAGCTGTGGCACAGCAGTTATGCTCATATTTACATAGGAATAACATCCATGAAATGTATCAGTCAGGATTTAGACCTCATCATAGCACAGAGACAGCTCTGGTTAAAGTACAACCCCGATTCCAAAAAAATTGGGACAAAGTACAAATTGTAAATAAAAATGGAATGCAATAATTTACAAATCTCAAAAACTGACATTGTATTCACAATAGAACATAGACAACATATCAAATGTCGAAAGTGAAACATTTTGAAATGTCATGCCAAATATTGGCTCATTTGAAATTTCATGACAGCAACACATCTCAAAAAAGTTGGGACAGGGGCAATAAGAGGCTGGAAAAGTTAAAGATACATAAAGGAACAGCTGGAGGACCAAATTGCAACTCCTTAGGTCAATTGGCAATAGGTCATTAACATGACTGGGTATAAAAAGAGCATCTTGGAGTGGCAGCGGCTCTCAGAAGTAAAGATGGGAAGAGGATCACCAATCCCCCTAATTCTGCGCCGACAAATAGTGGAGCAATATCAGAAAGGAGTTCGACAGTGTAAAATTGCAAAGAGTTTGAACATATCATCATCTACAGTGCATAATATCATCAAAAGATTCAGAGAATCTGGAAGAATCTCTGTGCGTAAGGGTCAAGGCCGGAAAACCATACTGGGTGCCCGTGATCTTCGGGCCCTTAGACGCCACTGCATCACATACAGGCATGCTTCTGTATTGGGAATCACAAAATGGGCTCAGGAATATTTCCAGAGAACATTATCTGTGAACACAATTCACCATGCCATCCGCCGTTGCCAGCTAAAACTCTATAGTTCAAAGAAGAAGCCGTATCTAAACATGATCCAGAAGCGCAGACGTCTTCTCTGGGCCAAGGCTCATTTAAAATGGACTGTGGCAAAGTGGAAAACTGTTCTGTGGTCAGACGAATCAAAATGTGAAGTTCTTTATGGAAATCAGGGACGCCGTGTCATTCGGACTAAAGAGGAGAAGGACGACCCGAGTTGTTATCAGCGCTCAGTTCAGAAGCCTGCATCTCTGATGGTATGGGGTTGCATTAGTGCGTGTGGCATGGGCAGCTTACACATCTGGAAAGACACCATCAATGCTGAAAGGTATATCCAGGTTCTAGAGCAACATATGCTCCCATCCAGACGACGTCTCTTTCAGGGAAGACCTTGCATTTTCCAACATGACGATGCCAAACCACATACTGCATCAATTACAGCATCATGGCTGCATAGAAGAAGGGTCCGGGTACTGAACTGGCCAGCCTGCAGTCCAGATCTTTCACCCATAGAAAACATTTGGCGCATCATAAAACGGAAGATACGACAAAAAAGACCTAAGACAGTTGAGCAACTAGAATCCTACATTAGACAAGAATGGGTTAACATTCCTATCCCTAAACTTGAGCAACTTGTCTCCTCAGTCCCCAGACGTTTACAAACTGTTGTAAAGAGAAAAGGGGATGTCTCACAGTGGGAAACATGGCCTTGTCCCAACTTTTTTGAGATGTGTTGTTGTCATGAAATTTAAAATCACCTAATTTTTCTCTTTAAATGATACATTTTCTCAGTTTAAACATTTGATATGTCATCTATGTTCTATTCTGAATAAAATATGGAATTTTCAAACTTCCACATCATTGCATTCCGTTTTTATTTACAATTTGTACTTTGTCCCAACTTTTTTGGAATCGGGGTTGTAGATCTGGCACTTTATTTTTATCAGTGCAGGACATGGTGTGGCACACCCAGTGTAAAGTATCCACCTCACAAGACGGTGCTGATTCGCCTCACAGCACAGTACAGGATGTTGCATAAGTAGATGACTATCAGACTCCACACTGTTCCAGAACAAGCTGAATATCAATAAACAGCAGCAGTGGGAACACGCACCACGGTGAGGATTCATTTAAACTGATATTGTAAATTATGAGGGGGTGATATATACATAAAATACAGGTGAGAGTGAAGATTTACTCACTTTAATGATTAGAATTTTATGTCACTTGAACATGGATATTTCTGGTGTTTAACACTTAAATAGTTTGGGGTTAACATTAAACCAGCCTCTGTAATGTTCTAAAAGGTCAGAGAGATAAAGAGAGAGATGTTGCATTATGGGATTTATGTAGTTGTAGCATGCAGGATGCCAGTGTGTGTAAATGCGGGATAGGTTTTAAAATACAAGCATCACCATCGCATTATCAATGCACACCACACTGATCAGTCCACAGAAAGGCAAGAGGCAAGAAACCAAAACATACAAACAGGAAACAAGAAAATAAATCAAAGGATACGTTCATATTACCCCAATCCCTTAAATTTGGGACACTATCTAAAACATTAATAAAAAACCGAATATGACAATTTACAAATCATGGAAAATGGTACAACGGCAATATCTCAAATGTTGAAACTGAGAAATTTTTTATTGTTTATTTAAAAAGATATGCTCATTTTGAATTTGATGTCAGCAACATGTTCAACCTCTCTGGGATGCTCTTTTTTTTTTTTTTAAATTTTTTTATACCGAATCATGTTACTGACCTGTTCCCAATTAACCAAATTAGGGGTTTTGTTTTTTTTGTTTTTTTTTTTAAAGCATAATACAACTTTTTCAGTCTTTTGTCGCCCCATCTCAACTTTTCTGAAATGTGTTGCTGACATCAAATTCAAAATGAGCAAATATTTTTCAAAAAAACAATACAATTTCTCAGTTTCAGCATTTGATTTGTTCTTTGTACTATTTTCAATGACATTTAGAGTTTCCATGATTTGCAAATCATCATATTTTGTTTATTTATTTAAGTTTTACACAGTGTCCCACTTGGGGTTGTATTTAAAAAAAAATCCTTTCTCGTTTTTGCTGCAATTCATATATTTTGTGTAGGACTTAAATTCTTATGTATTCGTGCTGCAGTCTTTTCCCAAAAGTTTCCTGTTCAAAATGAAAAGAGAAAACAACATGCTGATCATGCACACTGTCTGACCCATGACTGTTTAGTTATTTGCACCATTTTCATTTATTTTATTACCATAAAACCCACTTTATTGCATGCTGCAACATCACCTTTACACAATACAAATCAAACATGAAATTAAAACGCTTCATACAGAAAACACCATCACAGTCAGTTCTGTTGATTAATCTTGGACTTGGACAGTGTTTTCCCAAAGCTCCTTTTCCTCTGAACACAGCACTCCGGAATGTTTTCAGTGTGGTATCCTCAGCCGAGTTTAGACTGTGTGATTTCAGCAGTGTTTTAAGATTATTATGTTTAAGATTATTACTCGTATCACTGAACCAGAGCACAAAAAAATTAAATAAATTTAGAAAGTGTCTATAAAAGAAAAGTGTATAATCACTGAAAAGTTTTTTGTAAGGATATGTTTACATCACACACACACACACACACACACACACACACACACACACACACACGTGGAAGGAGTTGCTAGTGTCAGCAGTTTGTAACAGTCAGAGGTAAAGCTCTAACTTTAAGTTTTTTTTGACAAAACAGAGGATTTTACATGTTTTGTATTTTTCACATTTTGTTGTCGAGGTTCTAATCAATGTCACCTAATCTGGAACACCCGATTCTCATGTTATGTACTTGTACGTGTGAGAAATGCAAAGGTGTACTTACTTTTTTTGGACTGATTTAAAAAAAAATTTAAATTATGAAACGGACAACAAAATGCCAATTTGATGTGTTGTTTGTTGGAGTATATTCCCTTCATCTGTAGGTGCTGTAACAAAGAGAGTGAAATGTTTGCTAGTTTACGTATGTTGAGAAAAGTCTACAATTTCGATGGGCTGTGCTTATTTTTTCACATGACTCGAAATGGGGGCAGCACGGTGGTGTAGTGGTTAGCGCTGTCGCCTCACAGCAAGAAGGTCCTGGGTTCGAGCCCCGTGGCCGGCGAGGGCCTTTCTGTGCGGAGTTTGCATGTTCTCCCCGTGTCCACGTGGGTTTCCTCCGGGTGCTCCGGTTTCCCCCACAGTCCAAAGACATGCAGGTTAGGTTAACTGGTGACTCTAAATTGAGCGTAGGTGTGAATGTGAGTGTGAATGGTTGTCTGTGTCTATGTGTCAGCCCTGTGATGACCTGGCGACTTGTCCAGGGTGAACCCCGCCTTTCGCCCGTAGTCAGCTGGGATAGGATCCAGCTCGCCTGCGACCCTGTAGAAGGATAAAGCGGCTAGAGATAATGAGATGAGATGAGACTCTAAATGGATAAAAAGTTTGACATGTTATACTTTTATCAATAAAATTTGGTCATCATTGGTAAATTACTGAGGTGTAAAAGGAATAAAACACTCAGGGACATGCTGTCACAGGAAAAGAATCAACTTTGCGGTGGTAACAGTAACTTCATCGCACCACCCCTTCACTCTGTATTTGACTCACACAATGCCCCCTGACTGCTTGTGATGTGTGTAGGATCAGTACAGATCACGACTGCGTCATGTCACATTCCCCACTATGGAGAAGTTTCTACACATGTTCTACCACGCTTTTGTAGCATGTGGCATTTGATGTTGTAGAAAAGGCCAACAGCCTGAATGACCTCATACACAAGTCAAGTTACAGCACTCTCCTGTAACCTCCAGCGGGATATTTCCTTCTAACACACCAAATTTACATTTGATCAAGTCAATTTTATTTGTATCATGTTTTTAACAATAGGCATTGTCTAACAGAAACATATCAATTTTACACATACCAATTAATAAATGTATTCTTAATGTTTAAAAACAACTGCATTTTCGAAGCATTTAGTTTGTTAAACAAATGTTTGATTCCTGTGGACTGAGGCTGAGATGACAAGGAGTCAGTTTACATCACAACTTTTATTTCTTTCCAGATGTTTGATTCTTAGCTCATGATTTGCAGCTGCATCTCTGACCAAATCAGAATCCAGAATTCTACAGCATTGTGGTGTAAAAGTAGTGAACCAGTATGTTATTAAGGATCAGCTGGTCAGCTGCTTCATAACATTTCATAGATTATTTGTAAAGTGTCAAAAGTAAAGCATCTAAGACATGACAGACACAGAGCAGTGACACAAGATCTGTTGGATTATTATTATTATTATTATTATTATTATTTTTTTTTTTTTTACACATTATACATTATCATGCTGTGATTTCAAACATTTAGAATTTTAGAAATAATTGCTGTATTTTTTAAATTTTCATTTTCCATATGGCCCTGCAATGATCTGGTGACTTGTCCAGGGTGTACCCCGCCTCTTGCCCATAGTCAGCTGGGATCGGCTCCAGCCCACGACCCTGCACAGGATAAGCACTTACGGATAATGGAGGGAAGGATGGGTGGGATTTTCCATACTGTCCCAACCTTTTCCTGATTTGTGTGTGTGTGTGTGTGTGTGTGTGTGTGTGTGTGTGTGTGTGTGTGTGATTACACACAAACACACACAGTGCCCTTCACAATTATTGACACCCATTGTAAAAGTTAGAAAAAAAATCCACCTTTCAGTGAAGTCACTTCATTTCACACTGAAAAAAAAAACAGAAAAATCCAACCTTTAATTGAAATAAATTTATTCAGAAAAAAACAAATCCCGCATCAAGAAATACATCTTTTTTTTCAACAAAAGCACATGTGGCGGCATGGTGGTGTAGTGGTTAGCGCTGTCACCTCACAGCAAGAAGGTCCGGGTTCAAGCCTCGTGGCCGGCGAGGGCCTTTCTGTACGGAGTTTGCATGTTGTCCGCGTGGGTTTCCTCCGGGTGCTCCGGTTTCCCCCACAGTCCAAAGACATGCAGGTTAGGTTAACTGGTGACTCTAAGGTGGGGTTTACATTAGACCGTATCAGCGGATCATCAGATTAACATTTTTAAAACGATTAGTGTACACACAGCAACGCCAATACACGGATACGCTCGGCTCCGCAGGCATCCTGCGCTCCAAATCACTCCGCCCTGAACAGCGAGTGCCCTCTGGAGGGTGCGCACTCCGGCCCTGCGCAGCTCACACAGCGCGCGAGTGAAGCACACTAGCAGTGTTTTTGGGACTGAGCCGCTGTGTGTGTGATCCCAGCGCATATCACTTACCACTTGCAAGTGGAAGGATGGCAAGCCTAAAGACAATCATAACTACACAATGGGCAGTATTTGCATCAGTATTTGCAGTATTTTCATACTTTTATACTCTTTAATGAAAGGTGATACAAGGCGGAAGTCCACGCTGTTTTTCAGCAGTCGCATCACATGACCAACGCCAGTGAATCAGGAAGGTGGATGTCACAGTGACGTTGTCCAATGGCGACGCCAGCTAGAGCTCAGCCCAGCATATCCGCGTATTCTCAATGTTTACACAGCACCGGACCAGACACGATCTAGATTGAATACGTGGACCCTGGCGGATTCCCGTTTCCCGGCGTTTCCAGGTGGTTTAATGTAAACGGACAGTGCATCCGTGAAGAAAACGAGACAGATACGGTCTAATGTAAACTTTGCCTAAATTGAGCGTAGGTGTGAATGTGAGTGTGAATGGTTGTCTGTGTCTATGTGTCAGCCCTGTGATGACCTGGCGACTTGTCCAGGGTGAACCCTGCCTTTCGCCTGTAGTCAGCTGGGATAGGATCCAGCTTGCCTGCGACCCTGTAGAACAGGATAACGTGGCTAGAGATGATCAGATGAGATGAGAAAAGCACATGAGCCACTATTATTGGTCCCCCTGCATTTAATACTCTGTCCAACCCCCTTTGGCAGGAAAACAGCACTGAGTCTCTCCTATAACATTTTATAAGGTTGGAGATCCAGAGCAGGGCATATAAGACCATTCCTCTTTACACAATCTCTCCAGATCATCCAGGGTTCGCGACCCTCTCTTGTGCTCGCTCTCCTCTTCAGCTCCGCCCACAGGTTTTCACTGGGGTTCAGCTCAGGGGACTGAGATGTTCAGGGCAGAAGCTCGATTCTGTGATTCTCAGTGAACCGTTTTAGTGCTGATTTGGACAGACGCTTCCAATCATCGTCCTGCTGGAAGATCTAGTGATGACCCAGGTTTAGTTTCCTGGCAGAGGAGCCAGATTGTGATTTAAAATGTCCATAATGGAGTATTCATGGAGTCCATGATGTCATGAACAAGTGTTGTGAGAAGGAATGGCAACATTATAAAATGGTAAATGTTTTACTGTTCAAAGATTTTTGTAATGTGTTACAAGAATGACAATTAAATCTGTTTGTTTAAAAAAAACCTACAAAATTCATGAGGTAAAAGATCAAATCATGTGCTGTTGTACTGTTTTGAGTGTCATGCAGGTCAAAGATTATTTACAAATCATTGTTTTCAGTTTTAATTTCAATTTCTACATACTGTCCCAACTTTTCCTGATTTGGGGTTGTAATTATCCGGATACACATAAGGTAGACAGATGATGAGCAGTTGTGTACACACTGTGAACATTGTGAAATTGAAAAAAAAAAATTGCAGCTTGTAAAATAAGTTATGGAAAAACCACAAAATAGGTGATCAGTCTGTTATTAAACACATTTTCATGGTCCATTAAATATTCTTTTTTTACAGAATACAGCTGTAAAGGATAAAGGTCCTATCATCTGTACACAATGGCCAGTGCAGATCCTGATGTAAACGCAGTACTCCAGGCCTCGGGAGAGTCTACCATCAAAAAAGCAACTCAAAAAGCACAAACACAAATTGACCAGTTATTTAATATCTCACTTCACATCGCTGTAACTGGAGTAACAGGTTCAGGAAAGTCATCTTTTATCAATGCAGTCAGAGGACTGAACTATGATAATGGTGACAAAGGCGCAGCTAAAACTGGAGTTATTGAAACCACAATGAACGTAACATCTTACAAACATCCCACAATGCCCAATGTGACGCTCTGGGACCTACCTGGAATTGGATCCCCAAATTTTACGGCTAAGAAATACTTTAAAGACACTCAGTTTAGCACATATGATTTCTACATCATCATCTTATCTAAGAGAGTCACAGAGAATGACATCATGTTGGCCAAAGAGATCAAAAGAAGCAAAAAGCTCTTTTACTTTGTGAGATCAAAGATAGATGAAGATATTCGAGCAGAAGAAACCAAAAGGAACTTTAACAAGGAAGAAACACTCTCACAGATCAAAAGGAACTGCATGGAACACTTGAAGGAGATTGAAAATCCAAAAGTTTTCCTGATATCCTCAAAGGATATTACAGCATTTGAATTTGAAGAGCTGATTGACACTCTGATGTCAGAGCTCCCAGAGAGGAAATGGTCTGCTCTGATGCAGTCGGTGCCCATCACCTCTGTGGCTATGCTGAAGAAAAAAGTGAAAATGTTTGAGGAAGCAGCATGGGCTGCAGCGAGTTTGTCTGGAGTCATTGCAGTAGTTCCAGTACCTGGTCTCTCACTGGGATGTGATGCCAGTATTTTAGTGTCTTTCTTTACAAGGTGCTATTACTCATTTGGCCTTGATGATAAATCACTTAAAAAACTGTCAGAAAGAGTTAACAAGCCACAACTGAAAGATTTCATAAAATCACCTCTTGTACTGGCGTTGGCAATGGGCTCCAATGCAAGACTGTCGCTGTCTGCTTTCGCCGGATCAGCGGTGGTGGAGTATCTGTGCAGCTTGGTGCCTGGTGTAGGAAGTGCTCTAGCAGCTGGGATATCTTTTGCTTGTACATTCCATCTTTTGAAGTGTGGACTGAAAGAGCTTGAAGATGCAGCACTGATGGTGCTGGAAGAGGCGGGGTTACAGTGACAAGGAAGCACTGAGACACAGAATTACTTTTTTCTTGGCAGTAATAAAGAAAAAATGCAATGTTTATGCTTCAAAATCAGAAGTAGAATGTTTGATTTACTAATAAACACTTCTTTTTTGTAAACAAAAGAGAGATGTGTGCACAGCCTGGTTGCACAAAGAGCCGTAGTGTAGCGATATGACTCTCCTGGATTATAATCTGAATGAAGACTCTATTGAGAGTTTTACTGAGAAATCAGACTGAGATTAGCTCATATGTTCTCCATGTATTTTTATGGATTGTCACTGAATAAATAAATAAATTTCCAGTATCGTATTCATTTTTATTATACTGTCGCTTTCATTTTTGTACTTTTCACTTTCGCTTTCCTTTTTCCGGTTTTTTTTTCCCGGTTTTTTCTCTTTCTTTTTTCGGAAGAACGCCGAGACCGGAAGCTTTCTTTTTTTTCTCCTCCTGTGTAAAGTCCACAAGCGGAGGCCATCTGATCTGCTTTAATATCAACAGATCTTCATTTAAGGTACGTGAATCTTTTCATCATGGCACACCTTCAGCCTGTTCAGTGTGCTGAGTGCAGGATGTTTAGTCATTCTTCCTCCGTCACTAGCGATAGCTCTATTAGCTTTACTTGTGATAAGTGCAGATTAGTTAGCTCTCTGACGGAGAAGATTTCAGTGCTAGAAGCGCGTGTCCAGGCTTTAGAGCAGGTTAGTGAGCGTGAGAACAGTGTAGTTTCTGTTAGGGAAAGTCTGGATGCCCTAGGTGGAGTTAGCAATCCCCCAACTCCGGCATTAGAGCCCTTACAGCGGGGCGAATGGGTGACGGCTCGGCGGCATAAGCGTAGAGCCAAAGCTACCGCTGAGGCTCGCCCACGGGAGCACCACTCCTCTCCGCGTCACGTGTCGAACAGGTTTGCTCTCCTTAGTGATGCACCCACTGAGAAACCTGAAAGAGCTCTGGTTATAGGGGACTCTATCATACGGCACGTGAAATTAGCTCAGCCTTTAGGGGCACCAGCAGCTTTAGTCAGGTGTATACCGGGAGCCAGGGCGCCGGACATAGCAGGTAATCTTAGGGTCCTAGGCAAGCACAGGTTCTCAAAGATAGTTATCCATGCAGGAGCTAATGATATACGCCTTCGTCAGTCTGAGGTTACTAAGAGTAACTTTGTAGAGGTGTTTAAATTAGCGAAGGCGATGTCCGATGCTGTAGTATGCTCTGGCCCCATCCCAATGCGGCGTGGCGATGTAGCTTACAGCAGGTTATGGTCGCTGAACTGCTGGCTGTCCAGGTGGTGCTCTGAAAACAGTGTGGGCTTTATAGATAATTGGGCTAATTTTGAGGGCACTGCTGGCCTGTTAGGGCGGGACGGTATCCATCCCACTCGGGAAGGTGCTGCTCTCATTTCCTGCAGCATAGGTCATAGTCTCAGAACAGGCCTAGTTAATTCCTGACAATCCAGAGCCAAGGCCAGGGAGCAGACGAACAGGCTAAACCGACTGTCTGCTAGCTGCACAGAGTCGTCACTCAGGGCCCACTACATCGAGACTGTGTCTGTTCCCCGAGCTCAACAAAAAGGTAGAAATTTTCAGAGAGTTTGTTCCAGTAACCTAATCAATATAAAATTAGATCAGACTGACTGTACAGCTGCTGCCAGCACCTTTGATCTAAAGGTGGGGCTATTAAATATTAGATCTCTTACATCTAAAGCGCTAATGGTTAATGAACTCATTACTGATCAGGAGTTTAATGTACTGTGTTTAACAGAAACATGGATTAAGCCAAATGAATATATAGCATTAAATGAAGCGAGTCCTCCTGGATACAGTTATATACACCAGCCTCGTCTAACTGGCAGAGGAGGAGGCGTCGCGGTTATTTATAACGATTATCTAGGTGTAACACACAAACCTGGTTATAAATTTAATACATTTGAAGTTCTTCATACTCATATAATGTATGTAGCCTCGAAAAATAAGTCTACCCAGTTAATTCCATTGCTTATTATTTACAGGCCCCCGGGGCCATATTCTGAGTTTCTTTCTGAATTTGCAGATTTTATCTCAGATCTGGTTATTTCCTTAGACAAAGCTTTAGTTGTCGGAGATTTTAATATTCACTTTGATAACCCAGAAGACCCTTTAAAAACAGCGTTTGTGTCCATCTTAGATTCAGTCGGGATTAAGCAGAATGTCATAGGACCGACCCATAATGGTGGTCACACCCTTGATCTAATACTAACATTCAGATTAAACGTAGACAATATAGTCATACTTCCACAGTCTGAAGTTATCTCAGATCATTGTCTCATCTCATTCAAAATATGTCTGAGTAATAATATATGCACCTCACCACGCTACTGTATTAAACGTACTTTCACGTCAACTACTGCACAGAGCTTTATAAATGATCTCCCAGAGCTGTCAACTTTGATTGGGTCACTGTCAGCCCCTGCAGAACTCGATCAGGCAACTGAATGCTTAGAGTCAACATTCCGCCATACTTTAGATAATGTAGCTCCTCTAAAAAGGAAAATGGTCAGAGACAAAAAATTAGCACCCTGGTATAATGATGACACTCGCACATTAAAACAGACCACTCGAAAATTGGAACGTAAATGGCGTCAAACAAAATTGGTAGTGTTCAAATTGGCGTGGAAGGAGAGCTTCCTGAAGTATAGAAAAGCTCTTAGTGCTGCGAGATCAACATATCTCTCCTCCCTAATAGAAGATAACAAAAATAATCCTAGATTCCTATTTAATACTGTAGCAAAATTAACCAGGAATAAGTCCACTATCAACACATGCACACCTGCAGTATGTAGTAGCAACGACTTCATGAATTTTTTTAATGACAAAATTGAGAATATCCGACAAAAAATTCAAACTACTAATTTAAGGTTAGACAATGAAAGTGACCTTGTAGTTAACAATATAACTGTATCAGATCAGCAATTAGAATGTTTTACTCCCCTAAAAGAAACTGAATTACTTTCATTAATCTCTACATCAAAAGCCTCAACTTGCGTACTAGATCCCTTACCGACACATCTATTCAAACAGATAATGCCTGGAGTAATTGAACCGCTTCTAAAAATAATAAATTCTTCTCTTACGATTGGCTATGTACCCAAATCCTTTAAACTAGCAGTTATCAAACCCCTGATTAAAAAACCTGACCTTGATCCCTGTCAGCTGTCCAATTATCGGCCAATATCAAACCTCCCCTTTATCTCCAAGATCCTTGAAAAAGCTGTGGCACAGCAGTTATGCTCATATTTACATAGGAATAACATCCATGAAATGTATCAGTCAGGATTTAGACCTCATCATAGCACAGAGACAGCACTGGTTAAAGTAGTAAACGACCTACTGTTGGCGTCTGATCAGGGCTGTGTCTCGCTACTTGTGTTGCTTGACCTTAGTGCAGCATTTGATACCATTGATCATTCCATTCTTCTGGATAGACTAGAAAATGTTGTGGGAGTTAAGGGAATGGCCCTCTCCTGGCTCAGGTCTTATCTAACTGATCGTTATCAGTATGTCGATATAAATGGTGATATTTCTAGACGTACCGAGGTAAAGTTTGGTGTTCCACAAGGTTCTGTCTTGGGTCCACTGCTTTTTTCTCTATATATGTTACCTCTGGGTGATATTATTCATAAACATTGTATTAGTTTCCACTGTTATGCTGATGACACACAGTTGTATGTCTCTGCAAAACCTGATGAGAGACACCAGCTTAATAAAATTGAGGAATGTGTTAAGGACATTAGACACTGGATGCTTATAAATTTCCTTCTGCTTAACTCTGACAAGACTGAAGTACTTGTGCTAGGACCACATACAGCTAGAAGTAAGTTTTCTGATTACACAGTAACTCTGGATGGCCTTTCTGTTTCTTCACGTGCAGCAGTAAAAGACCTCGAAGTGATTATTGACCCCAGTCTTTCATTCGAAACTCACATTGATAACATCACCCGGATAGCTTTCTTTCATCTCAGAAATATTGCAAAGATAAGAAATTTAATGTCATTGCATGATGCAGAAAAACTAGTCCATGCTTTCGTTACCTCCAGGTTGGATTATTGTAATGCCTTACTGTCTGGATGTTCCAATAAGTGCATAAACAAGCTCCAGTTAGTTCAAAATGCCGCAGCAAGAGTCCTTACTAGAACTAGAAAATATGACCACATCACGCCTGTCTTATCCACACTGCATTGGCTCCCAATCAAATTTCGTATTGATTATAAAATACTACTATTGACCTTTAAAGCACTAAATGGTCTCGCACCACAGTACCTGAGTGAACTTCTGCTCCTCTATGACCCGCCACGCCTACTTAGATCAAAAGGTGCAGGCTATCTGCTGGTACCTCGTATAGTGAAGGCTACATCAGGGGGCAGAGCCTTTTCTTACAAAGCCCCACTGTTATGGAACAGCCTTCCAAGTAATGTTCGGGAATCAGACACAGTCTCAGCATTTAAGTCTAGGCTGAAAACATATCTGTTTAGTCAAGCCTTTTGTTAATGGTGTTTATGAGGTAAAGGAGTAGATCTGGAGGGTCCTCAGACATAGAGTGTTTTGGTAAACTGGGATGTATGGATGCTGTCAGTCCCCACTCGCTTGCTCACTCGAGTTTGTTGACGGTGCAGTGGCTGGCTGCTTTATGTCCCGGGGCTCCCTCATGCCTGTGTTACCTTCTGGCTCTCTCCTTTTAGTTATGCTGTCATAGTTAGTTGCCGGAGTCCCTGCTTGTACTCGGTGCAATATGTATACTGTTCCTACTTATTCAGGTGACATTGGGCATACCTAACCACCTGTGTTTTCTTTCTCCCCCCCCCCCCCCACCCCAAATCTGTCCCTCTGAGTTACATGGAGTCAACAGGAAATCTTTTGGTGGAGACGGTGGGGACCTCGACTGGCTATCGTAGCCTGCAGGGAATCGGCCGTCAGACATTCTGTCGCATGTCCCAGACCCGGTGAAATGTAACTGAATTGTCTTGGCCAGGCCTAAGGGTCCCATCTGCATCTCATCATTGCTGAGGAGTGTGCTCCCATCACCCAATCAAGCATCCAGCCAGAGCAGGTCATGATATATTTTTTACCATATTAACATGCCATTGTGCGTCATGCCTGATGTAAAGACTCTCGTCTCTGCGAGCCTACCACACAGATTTAATACTTGTCATTTTTAGGGCATTCCTAACAACGTGTTTTCTTTCTCTCTCTCTCCCCCTCCCCCCTCCCCCCCCCCCATCTGTCCCTCTGAGTTACATGTTGATCCTGGGATTGAGATGCTGGCCTCTTCTGCCCCTCGGACCTGCTTGATCCATCCTGGTGCCCTGTGTCTGGTCGGAGTTTTATCGCCCCACTCCTGTGAAGGACGGCCCCATGAGGACAGTTGAGGGTTATACCTGTTAAAACTGTTAATATTATAGTCAGGCTGTCTGTTGTTGCCCAAATGAGGATGGGTTCCCTTTTGAGTCTGGTTCCTCTCGAGGTTTCTTCCTCATGTCGTCTGAGGGAGTTTTTCCTTGCCACCGTCGCCACAGGCTTGCTCATTGGGGATAGATTAGGGATAAAATTAGCTCATGTTTTAAGTCGTTCAAATTCTGTAAAGCTGCTTTGCGACAATGTTTATTGTTAAAAGCGCTGTACAAATAAACTTGATTTGATTTGATTTGATTGAAAGACACATGGTGCTGTTCAGCTAAATTAACACTTTCAAATAGTGTAATGGTAGAAGATCCTTCTGACTTGGTGTCCTCTCAGTGTGTAAATGATGCTAATCGATCCTCTAATCTGCAGTAACCGGACACATCTGATAGAAGCTCTGTTTGTACTCCAGAGAATACGTGAACATATTACCCCAGTTCTGACTTCTCTTCATTGGCTTCCGGGTCCATTTTAGAATTCAGTTTAAGATCTGATTGATTATGATGGTGTAGTGGTTAGCGCTGTCACCTCACAGCAAGAAGGTCCTGGGTTCGAGCCCCGTGGCCGGCGAGGGCCTTTCTGTGTGGAGTTTGCATGTTCTCCCCGTGTCCGCGTGGGTTTCCTCCGGGTGCTCCGGTTTCCCCCACAGTCCAAAGACATGCAGGTTAGGTTAACTGGTGACTCTAAATTGACCGTAGGTGTGAATGTGAGTGTGAATGGTTGTCTGTGTCTATGTATCAGCCCTGTGATGACCTGGCGACTTGTCCAGGGTGTACCCCGCCTTTCGCCCATAGTCAGCTGGGATAGGATCCAGCCCGCCTGCGACCCTGTACAGGATAAGTGGCTACAGATAATGGATGGATGGATCTGATTGTTTTTAAGGCTCTTAATGTGCAGGCCTCATTTTAATCTCTCAGACCTTATCAATCTGCATTCAGCCCCTAGGTCTCTTAGATCTGCCAGTGAAGTTCTTTCACATGTCCCATGGTCATGTCTGAAACTCAAAGAAGACAGACCCTTTGCAGTCGCTGATCCTGTGATGGACTGTGTGCATTTAGATCCCAAAGCAGGTAAAAATACAGAAATGAGGAGAAAGCAAGAAGCAAGGAGCATTACAGGGCTCAGAGAAGCAGAAACAGGAGAGAAAGGGCTCTCTGAGAGATTTGTGAAGAAAACCAGAGGAAATTGGTAGAGATCAGGAAATGACTGGAGATACTGTATGACTCCATCGCCAGCAACTCCTGAGTTTGACTAAAGAGATTGAGGGCCGAACCTCTTGACTTCGAGCAATGAACCTTGTGACTCATGTGTCTGATTCTGCTGAGTAAAAGAAAGTTGTCTACACTTTAGTAAACAAATTGTGGTTAAAAACCAGTTTACTCTAACCTGATCTGTATGTGATATTGCTTATTCAGGGAGTGGAAGAATATTTCCATCTAGCTTCCACTTACTGTTCAAAATCTTCCACTTGGTGAGCTTTTTGTGGTTTTATGATTGAATCATGTTTAGTTCTTTAGCTATAAAAGACAGAAGTAAACCCCAGGATGTTGTTGGGTAGGATGCTGAGGACTTAAGCTTCTTATTATTCAAAGTATTTACTCTTTCATTCTATAGAAACCTTTTTCTGACAGTTTATCTGTCAAACATTTATTTTCTCTTTTAGATATTATGTTGATTATAATGCAGGTTTACTTTTAATAGAATTGCTCATTTTATTTCTTTTATTTACTTTTTATTTCAAATTGATTTGTACTCAAACTTTATATATGTTATCAGCTTTATATGTTTAATAAAGCAGAGCCCTTTGAGGGTGATTCATTAAAAGACAAATAGTGGTCTGAGTTCATTAATTTGAAGACTTCACTGAATAAGAAAACCCCGGGGACATCTCTTCAAAGAAGCTCTGCACTCAGGTGAGAACTCATTTTATACTCGAGTGTAAAGGGACTGCCTCTTATGCTATGGCTGAGTGAAACTTAATTTTACACAGAAACTTTTATCTGGTGTTCCTATATTTAAGCTTAATTAGAATTACAACCATACGTTTGGCTACATGGCACCCAATGTAAACCCATTTATTTTAGTGAAAAATAGTAAAATTGAAATAGCACTCGTCACTATTTGCAGAGAAGAATCCTTGGTTTTAAAAAAAGGCTGTCTTCTGTAGAGATGAGACAGGTAGTAAAAATCTGAACAGAAACAAAATGGCAAAGCTATAATAACATCCAAGGGAAAAATATTTAACTGGAGAAAATTCTCTCAAAAGCTTGAAAAAGTAAAAAGGGAAATAACAGATGACTGTATACAAGTCCATATATATGATAAAAGGTCCCGAGTCACAGACTCTAACCTGCAGGACCAGCTAAAGTCCAACCTTTCACATGCAGTTGTTGTGTGAAAGTTATTGATGGCCCCTTTTGGAAGCTTTAGGAGATAAGCTTCTAGCTAATGAAAATCCATCTCAAATAATGTTCTGGGTCCATGAAATAATTTCACAAGTGACACAAGATCCATTGGATTATTTTAACTTTTAATTTTTTTTACACATTATACATTATCATGCTGTAATTTCAAAAAATTTTAATTTTAGAAGTAACTGCTGTCTTTTTAAAATTTTCATTTTCCATATGGCCCTGCAATGATCTGGTGACTTGTCCAGGGTGTACCCCGCCTCTTGCCCATAGTCAGCTGGGATCGGCTCCAGCCCACGACCCTGCACAGGGTAAGCACTTACGGATAATGGAAGGAAGGATGGGTGGGATTTTCCATACTCTCCCAACTTTTTCCTGATGTGTGTGTGTGTGTGTGTGTGTGTGTGTGTGTGTGTGTCACACACACACACACACACACTGCCCTTCACAATTATTGACACCCATTGTAAAAGTTAGAAAAAAATCCACCTTTCAGTGAAGTCACTTCATTTCACACTGAAAAAAACAAAACAAAACAGAAAAATCCAACCCTCCAGGATTTCGCGATGTTGCGATTTGCAACTTCAACGCAAATTCAACCAATCCCCGCGAATTCAGGGTGGTGTTGCAATTATATCCAATCACCACAACTTTCCCGCAAATTTGACCAATTGTTGGCGTCGTCTTGAGGTGATGTCGACAAACTACCTTCCACCTTACTTCCAGTGTTGCCAGATTGGGTGGTTTCAAGTGCATTTTGGCGGGTTTTGAACATATTTTGGGCTGGAAAACGTCAGCAGTATCTGGCAACACTGCTTACTTCCGTGTATACGTTCAAGAGAAGCAGCATGTGCGAGTCAGTGTTTATATAGGCTTAAATTCTGTTACTGAAAGTGTGTTATGTTTACAGTGAAGGACTGTGTGCACTTTACATTATTTTTTTTATTTAATGCAAGAAATTAATGGATGCCAACATTTTTGCCAAAATGGTATTTTATTTTCCATTGTTTACCCTGGTGAAAAATAAATGTGCTAAGTGTACTAAAATTTAGCATACTTTTGTGTACTTGAAGCCACACTAATCATCAATATACTTCAAGTGTGTTTATGATTAGTTAACTTGAGGCATGCTATTTTGGAATAACTAATTTTGTACTAAATATATTTTAATTGTAATTAAATTGTAGAAAAGTGCAACTTGAAGTGTATTTAGTGTACTTTTACATGCTAAAGTGGAACAACAAAGTATATTTTGTATACTTTAAGTATATGACTTTATATGTACTAATATATGCTTAATTAGTCAAATTAAAGTGTACTTTGCTTGTATTATAGTACACTTTAGAAATTAGTACACTAAGTACACTTTAGAAATTGCACATAACTTTCACTTAAAGTATATTTTAGTATATTTCTATAAAGTGTAATATAGTATAATTATTTTAAAGTGTGTTAAAAGTGTTAGCGTGAAAGCGTGATGTTAGTATACTTTTTATTTTACAAAAAGTACAATTTGTGTAAGTACATTTTCAATATACTATTGAAAATATGAATATACTTTAAATACAATAAAGTACATTTTTTTCCGCCAAGGTAGGCAGCTTCAGCATCATACTATGAGATTCTGTTCAAATTGTTTTTTTTCTCCTATGAAGCCTGAGCCATTTATTTTATTAGTTTATAATTATTGTTTAATTTAGTCTTCAGGAGAGACTGCCTGCACACAGTACTAGTATTAATAGTAGTGCTGTCAAGTGATTAAAATATTTAATCACGATTAATGTCTCGACTGTCATAGTTAACTCAAGATTAATCACAATTTAATCGCACATTTTTGTCACATGAAAAACCATTGTAATTCTCTTAACAGCATAAAAAAGTGAATGGGCTTGCTCACCGTTCGAACTACGGGGGATCCGAGATCCCCTGAAACAGACATGAGATCCCTTGAAAACATGATTTGGGAAATGTTGGGGGGTCTCTAAAATATTGGCAAAATGATGTTTATTGACATAGCAATCGTGTGTAATGGGAAGCATTTGCATATCCGAAGTGAGCGCGCGATGGAGATCCACGCTCTGAGACAAGCGCAAGCACCCCCCCCCAAGGGAAAAAAAGGGACCCCCTGAAAATATCGGCATAGTTCGAACACTGGTTGTACCAATGTTTTTTTTTTATTGCAGAGCATAACACGTCTTGTCACAGCCACTGCAAAGTGGGGCTGGAGCCGCCGATGGGAAAACGAAACCTAAGCCGAGCACCGTGGCTCTTCGGGGGAGGGCAGAGGACTCTGGCTGTGCGGGGCGTGGCATCATGTCACAGAGCGTTAATCTCGCGATAAAAAAATTATCGCTGTTAAAATTGAGTCAAGTAAACACGTTAATAACGTGACATTTTTGACAGCACTAATTAATAGGTTTTTTTTCTTACATGAAAGCTGAGGCATTTATATTATATTTTAAGGTAATTTCATGTTGTGCTGTGAGGTTCTATGCACTTTAACTTTTGAACCAACAGGTGCATTATGGATAAGTAAAGCCTATTTTTCTGCATTTTTGTAGTCCTGGTAATCTTTTATATTGGTAAAGTTGTTTATAGGACCATTTCTCAGTGTCTTTGTTTTTTTAATCAATAGTTTTTCAGTAATAACTTAATATTTAACATATCACTCAATTTTAATCACAAAAAGAGAAAATCACAACAATTTCTTGCAACTTTCACTTCCTCCTGCAATGTAATCGCAACAAAAACCTAAAAAACACTGCAACTTTCATCGCAATTTTTTGGAACCCCCCCGCAACATCAGACATTTTAGCCCGCAACAATCACAAAAAAGGCCCGCGAAATCCTGGGGGGACTGGATAGTGTTGAAAGCAGAACTGAAATCCACAAACAGGATCCTAGCATAGGTTCCTGGGGAGTCCAGATGCTGGAGAATGAAATAGAGAGCCATGTTGACAGTATCATCTACAAATAGTGTTGGCTCTGTTGGATTTGTAGGTGAACTACAAGGGGTCCAGGAATGGGTAAGTGATTTGTATTTAAGGTGAGAAATCACCAGGCACTCAAATTACTTCATAACTACAGAGATCAGGGCCATGGGTGTGTAGTCATTAAGTCCTGCGATATTTGCTTTTTTGGGGGAAGGGGATAATGGTGGAGACTTTCAAGAAGGCTAGTACATGGCATGTCTCCAGCAAGGTGTTGAAGATGTCTGTGAACACCGGAGACAGCTGATCATCACAGCATTTCAGGGTGGATGGAGTGACAGAGTCAGGACCTGCTGCTTTGTGGGGGTTCTGCTTTTTGAAGAGCCTGTTAATATCTCTCTCCAGAATGGAGAAGGTTATGGCTGTGGTGGGGAAGGAGGGGGCCTTCAAGCAGTGAAGTTGTAGAGAGACCCAGGCTACAGCTGAGGTGGGCAAGGTGGGGATAGTGGGCAGGAGCTGGTGTATGGAGTCATGGGGGATGATGTCAGGACAGCTCTATAGAGATCTTGCAGTCACGTGACCGGAAAGTACACAACCCCCATCTTGTCGGTCAAAAACACCGCTGACTACTGCTGCACTCGTGTACAGAATGGATCAATTTCAACCGACGGACTACACGGCTCATTTTTCTAATGAACAGATATGTCTAAAATAAATGATCTACAGATTTGTGACCCTTATGGCTTACTGGACGGAGTTTTCACGACCGGATTTTGAACTGCCAGCGGAATACCCGGACGTGTATGATTACCTCATTAACTTTCCCTCGCTGTTCAGTGGTGAAGCACTGCGTGCTTATAAATCTCTGGACAGTTATCTTTACAGAAATTCAGGATTTGTCAGTGACTCAGATGTGGCATCTTGTAAACAAGAAAATAATCCTCACTGGATGGGTAAGTCACTTAAGTATTGAGTATAGCACTGACCAGCCGATTATAGAATAGAATAAGGTAATTCCAAATCGTCCGTCTTGTTTACATGGATCTGGCATTGGAGAGGTAGAGGCTTGACAGTGGAGGTTTGAGTAGCTGTTTTCTGAGCTTAAAGTCAACAGGCCGGCTCTGCCTGTAGCCTCGCTTTTGCTTCTGCTCCCGGCGCCGCCTCCTTCGCTTTGCTTCCAATAACAATCCACGGAGACCCCGGAATGTTATTTATTTATTTTTTTCTCGTCCGGAATGTTGTGCATGCGATGGAAATCGCTACAAACCGTCATTTTCTGCTGGAAACCAATGTCCAGTAAGTCCATACGGTTGTAGTGGATATTGAAGTCCAGTACAGACGAACAACATGCAAAAATACACACAAAAAACATAAAAAACGTGCACAGGTAGGGAGAGCTTGTAGCCACAGCCATTGTAGTAGAATTGTATATAGTAGGGTTTTCCAGAAGAAAAGGTAGAAGTAAAAGCAGAAGTACCGTAGAACCAGAAGTAGAAGTAGAAGGCGGAATATGGCGTTTGACCGACACGATGGCGTCTGTCACAATCTGGATCGGCTGTGACGTCACATGCAAGTGCTCCATTGTCTTTCAAAGCAACAGTAGAACTTGTTCAGTTGATTGGCCAGGCACAAGTCTTTAACAGAGTTGGGGCTGTAGAATTGTAGTTTGTGATCTGTTGAAGCCCTTTCCAGACAGACACAGAGTTGTTAGCTACTGGAATTTCTCTGAATACAGTCATTTAGCTTCTCTCACCACCTTGTTAACCCTGTACTTTGACTCTTTAAACCGGTTTCTGTCCCTCACTCCTAAATGCTTCTATCTTTTGCAATCTGTGGGTGGTAGAAAAGGGCAACTGGACTTGCTTGAAGATTCTTGAAAACGTTTCACCTCTCGTCCAAAAGGCTTCCTCAGTTCTGTCTGTCTAATAGGGAGTATCAGATATTTATCCTCTCCTGGATCAGAATCAGAATCAGAATTCTGATGACCAGCTCATCTAAGGTGTCGTTGAGGCATCATATTGGTGTGGGTCACTGGAGGCTGGGTGTGAACGGCGAGTCATTAGGGTGATCAAAGGATTGCCTGTTAGGGTGATCAATGGAAATCTGACTCTCTCTGTCCTCCTGTGAGTTACCGAAAACAGCTGGGTCCTGGCGTACACCCAGCCGTCTGGGAAGAGTGTCCAAGACCGCATTGTAGATGATGGATAAATGATGTCTTAGACCCCCACCTCTGTTCAGTGATGGCCGTTCCAGGTTGACAAAAATGGCTTCTTTAACTCCTCACTCATACCAACGATCCTCTCCGGCTAAAACGCGCAAGCCACAATCCTGAAATGAGTGTCCTCTGCTGCTAAGATGAATGTAGACAGCCGAGTCCTGGCCTGAGGACCTGGCTCTCCTGTGTTGAGCCAAGCGCCTGTACAGCGGCTGCCTCGTTTCCCCAATATATGAGTCCGCGCAATCCTCACTGCACTGAACTGCATACACCACGCCGTCCTGTCCGTGTCCAGGTATTCCACCCCCAGGGCGGACCAGTCTCTGCTCCAGGGTGTCACTGGGTCTGAAATGTACCGGAATGCTGTGTTTGTAGAAGATCCTCCTGAGTCTCTCAGACAGACCAGAAACGCAGGGAACGACAATGTTCTTGCGTTTGTTCCTGTTATCATCCTTGTCAGTTATGTTCCTTTTTATGCTCTTTAGGAAAGCCCAGTTGGGATAACCGCAATTCTGAAGTGCTTTCTTGATATGATTCTGCTCCTTCTCTTTTCCCTCTAATGTTGTAGGAATGTTCTGAGCCCTGTGTTGCAAGGTCCTAATAACCCCCAATTTATGTTCCAGTGGGTGGTGAGAGTCGAAAAGTAGGTACTGGTCTGTGTGTGTGGGTTTCCAGTAGACCTCGATACTAAGGCTTCTGTCTTGTCTAATGTGCACATCACAATCCAAGAAGGCTAGATTATTCCCACTGACATCCTCCCGAGTGAAGTTGATGTTGCTATCCACTGCATTGATGTGTTTCGAGAAAGCTTCCACCTCATGGATTTTGATTTTAACCCAGGTATCATCCACGTATCTAAACCAATGGCTGGGAGCAACTCCTGCAAAAGTGGTCAAAGCTATATGTTCCACTTCCTCCATGTATAAATTGGCCACAATAGGGGACACCGGTGATCCCATGGCGCATCCATGCTTCTGTCTGTAGAAACTTTCATTAAACTGGAAATAAGTGGTAGTCAGGCAGAGGTCAAGCAGGGTGCAAATCTGATCCGTGGTGAGTTTCATTTTATCCAGTAAGGAGCTATCCTGAAGGAGTTGTTTTCTTACAGATTCGACTGCTTCTGTGGTGGGAATGCAGGTGAACAGAGAAGTGACATCATAGGAAACCATAGTTTCATCTGAATCTAGTTTGAGGTCTGCAACTTTAGTAGCAAAATCTTGGGAATTTTTGACATGATATGGTGAATTCCCAACCAGAGGAGCCAAGATGGTGGCTAGGTGTTTGGCAATGTTATATGTGACCGAGTTTATACTGCTGATAATAGGTCTGAGAGGAGCTCCTTCTTTGTGAGTCTTGGGGAGTCTGTACATGAGAGGCACGGCTTCCCCAGGGTACAATCTGTAGTAAAGAGAACGGTTGATGGCTTGGTCCTTTTCTAGTTGTTACAAACAGCTAACAACTTTCCTTTTGTAACCACTTGTGGGGTCCCTCCTCAATGTTTCATAAGTGATTGTATCACTGAGGAGACTGGTCATCCTGGAGTGGTAGTCCACTGTGTTTAGCACTACTGTGCATCTCCCTTTGTCAGCAGGAAGGATGGTGATGTTCCGGTCTCTTTGAAGCACTGTAAGAGCCCTCCTTTCTTGGCTGGTGAGGTTGGAGGGGGGTGCTTTCGCACTGGATAGAGCAGCTGATATCTTCAGTCTAAGTTGTTCTGACTCCGTGTTGGTCAGGTTGTTATTCCTGATGGCTGTCTCTGTGGCTGTGATTAGTTCTACTACCGGTATCTGCTCAGGTGAAACTGCAAAGTTAAGACCCTTGGATAAGACATCTCTCTCTGGTTGGGTGAGTACCCTGTCGGATAAGTTCTTCACCCATTTCTCTTCTATGTCCTGTTGTTTAGCCTGGTCAGATTTCCTCCTCCAAGTCAGCCCTTCTGTCTTGCCTGAGGAGGATCGATTACTCTCACTTGGTCAAACGCATGCCGCAGAGTCTCATCTCGCGACTGATCTAACGGGAAATCAGGGATTCCCTGAGAGAGGGAGGAGGAGCCTGCTGCTCCTCACTCTGACGTGGAGATGACGTAGACAGCTCTGTGAAAGCTGCTCCCGCCAATGCCACACCGGGACCTCCCCCTGCTGAACTACGGCAGGACCCACTCTTCACTAAATGAGTCATTAACTCCCGAAATCCTGGCCAATCAGTCCCCAAAATTATCGAGTGGGTAAGGCGAGGATTAACCGCTGCCTTTACACTAAATTTCTCCCCTCGAAATAGAATGTGGACCGACACTAAAGGGTAGTTGTGAACATCCCCGTGCACACACAACACCTTCACCAATTGTGCTCTCCCCAATGCCTCATCTTGCACCAGGCTTTGGTGGATTGAGGTCTGATTACAGCTGGAGTCCACCAAAGCCTGATACATATCCCCTTTGACACTCACCGGTATGCGATACGCTCTGGCCCAATCGAGGGCGGTTCCTGGTGCATCGGGAATCCAGACCACCGCGCCCACCTCCATTGCCGAGCATTGATGCTGGAGGTGCCCTGGTTCCCCACAGCGCCAGCAAACTGGCCCGGGCTCTCTCTCTGCACCGGCGCTCTGGGGTTCACTCACCTGAGGGGGGAGAGAGACAGACACGGAAGTGGGAAACAGGAGGGCACCGTGGGTGTGGCGGGCCGGCTGGGGTGGAGCCGGCCCCCGCCTCCGCGGTGGGGGAACGGGGCGAGGACTAGACACATAAGGGGGGGGTAGAGAGAGGGAGAGAGAAGAGGAAATCTGTGATGTTGCTGTGGAAACAGCCGCCAAATGATCCTCCGCCAACTCAGTGGCCTGATCTAGCGACACTGGGCGATAGCACTAGACCCACTCCGTGGTTCCGTCGGGGAGTTGTGCAATGAACTGTTCCAGTACCATCAGATCGACGATTCCCTTGGTGTCGCGGTTGTCAGCCCTCAGCCACCGCCGGCAGGCGTCCTGGAGTTGCTGGCCAAATGCGAACGGCCAGCCAACCTCCTCTAGGCGTAGAGTGCAGAAGCGCTGGCATTGTCGTTTGGGGGTGCGCCCACACGCTGCAGGACGGCCCAGCGCAGGTATGCGTAGACCAGCCGGCTGTCGGCAGGGAGCTGTAGCACGGCCAGCTGTGCCTCGCCTGTTAGCAGGGGGAGGAGGCGCACCACGCGCTGTTCCACCGGCCAACCCCAGGCCTCTGCTGCTTGCTCAAAGAGCACTATGAAGGCCTCGGGGTCGCTGTATGGGCCCATCTTCATTAGGGTGAGGTGGGGAGGGCCCGCGGTGGTGGAGGTGGTGGACCCCGCCGACACGAGGAGGTGCCGGAATGCCTGACGATCTTCCTGTTGCACCAGCACCAGGGCCTCGAACCTTTGCGCTTGCTCCTTTTGGAGGGCGACCAGCACCTGGTGCTGGCTCTGTTGGGCTGTGGCGAGGGCGTGGATCAGGTCCGCAAAGGGGGAGGACTCCATGGAGCTGTTCTCCTCTGTGCTCCGATTCCCAGGTTTCGGCACCACTGTAGTATGTTGAGCAGGTGGGTGGAGCACAGAAGCACGGCAGGCCAGAACTGAGTTTTCAAAAACTCTTTTATTTAGCTTTTCAGCTTTTACTGACACTCTCCCAGTCACACACATGCACATACACTCAAGCATTTGGGTTGGGGAGAGAGCTCCCTTCCTCTGCTCTCTCTCTCCTTATATAGGGCGCGATCACTAGGGAAGACACACAAACACAGGTTAACAGACATCAGGTGCAGTGATTCTGCCACTTACCTTCCCTGACTCCGCCCTCCAGTCACAGACCGATGCTTGACCACGCCCCCATTGCCCCACCTTGTTACAAAATAAATGTTTAGCTTATCAGTTAATGTGATCCCTGGCCCTGCTTCCCCTTACTTAGCTCCGAGATGTGGGAATGGTAATTGGTCACTTTGAGTTGGACGCATGCTTCTGAATGGCCCATTGTCAGACGACTTCGGGAGGGGCAAAGTACATTCTTCATGTGCGAAAATATCTGTTCACACAGATATGTTGATCCGAACACTGACAATAAATCCAGTGCGATATTGCAAAGACAGTTGAACTTTTCGGGTAACGATGCCCAGCAGGCGTAAATGATGTCTCCTTGACCCTGCGCTGTGCTTTGTAATTGTATACATAGCTCTGCAAACTTGCTCACCCACAACGTTGAACTCTTCAACTCAATCAGCTGCATTTCCATGTCCTGTGTGTCCAACCACTCTGTCAGAGCCAAATCCAGTTTATGTCCGTCAAAGCTGTCAGGCTTGATCAAGAAAGAGAACATTGGGTTATACTTCTGAAAGTCACCAGAACGCTCTGCAAACTCTGCAGCTGGCGCATGTATTTGCAGATATCAACGGTGTCAATTGTCTGGTTGGAGGCAAACTCCCTTACGTGTCTGAAATAACAAAAAGTGGTGGTATCAACATCTCTTTGAAATACGTCTAGCTTGCTCACAAAGGCCACCCAAGCATCGTACATCTCCAACACCGTTTGTCCTGCACCTTGCAGTCGGAGATTTAGGTCGTTGAGATGTCCTGTAATGTCAGCGAGGAACATAAGCTTCATGATCCACTTCTCGTCTTCCAATTCAGGGTAGTCTTGAGCCCTCTCAAGTAGGAAGGCCTTGATGGCATCCAGACAGCTAACAAATCGCTCCAAAACTTTTCCGCCACTCAGCCACCTTACAGCAGAGTGGAGAGGGATATCTTTATACACGCAGTCCATTTTGTCTAACAGAGACTGAAACTGTCGGTGTGTTAGAGAGGAACGTTTGATGATAAAATTTATGATCTTCACCACTGTATCCATGACGCTGTTGAGATCAGAATTAGACATTTTGGCACAGAGATTTTCTTAATGTATTATGCAGTGGAGTTTCATGATGGGGTGACCGACTTTATCTTCAATTAATTTGACTGCTCCCTTCCATTTCCCGACCATAGTGGGGGCACCATCAGTTGTCACTGCAAAAATCCTGCCCAAGTCAATACCTCACTCTTCAAAATGCTCCACCAACACCTTGGCTATGTCCTCTCCTTTAGTTGTGTCGGTCATTGGCTTTAAACGGGTGGCACGGTGGTGTAGTGGTTAGCACGGTCGCTTCACAGCAAGAAGGTTCCGGGTTCGAACCCAGCAGGCGGCAAGGGCCTTTCTGTGTGGAGTTTGCATGTTCTCCCTGTGTCTGCGTGGGTTTCCTCTGGGTGCTCCGGTTTCCCCAACAATCCAAAGACATGCAGTTAGGTTGACGTGGGGTGGCCTTGGGCTGAGGTGCCCTTGAGCAAGGTACCTGACCCCTGACTGCTCCCCGGGCGCTTTGGTGTGGCTGCCCACTGCTCTGAGTGTGTGTGTGTTCACTGCTTCAGATGGGTTAAATGCAGAGGATGAATTTCACTGTGCTTGAAGTGTGCATGTGACAAATAAAGGTTTCTTCTTCTTTTTTCTTCTTTTTCTAAACAGCAGAGCTCCTCTCTCACAGTCACATCACAATATCTTGCCATCACTGCCAAACGTGCCACATCATTCACATCTACGCTTTCGTCAAGCGCAATGGTAAATACCACTGCATCTTTTATGCCAGTTGTTTGCTGCACCCTTACGTTTTCTGCCATTTCACCAATTCGTCGCTCAACAGTTCTGGCTGATACGGGCATGTCTTTTATTCTTGATTTTATTGTCTCTTTATTTGGCAGCCCCTCAAAAAGACTATCTGAGCTGGAGAGAAAGCCCTCCTTAATGTATTCACCGTCTGCGAATGGCTTTCCATGTTTAGCTATGTATGCAGTGAGAAATTATATAGCTAGCTTCAGTGGCATTGTTTTTAGCTGAGGCAAAGACTGTTAAAGTGTGGGCTTGCTTCCCAAATCTGCACACTGCGTGTGAGATTGATTCGTCCCTATCTGCCTGATCTTTGAAAGTCTTTTTGTGCTTTGCCTCGAAATGACGTTTAACACTGGATGTTCGACACACAACACTTTCAAAACACAACGTGCACACAGCACGGTCCCTCTGAGAAACGAACCCATATTCTTTGGTCCACGAGGAGAGGAAAGCCCGAACTGTCGGCTTCTTTGCCATCTTAGCGCAACTGCTGCCTCAAGTGGGCCCATCTCGTGAGAAATATGGGGAGGGGGCAGTGTTGCCAGACTGGGCGGTTTTGAAAACAAATTCCACCTGCTTGCAGTGTGGTCATTAAAGAATCATTCATTCATTCATTTAAGTGCATTTTGGCAGGTTTTGAACATATTTTGGGCTGGAAAACGTCAGCAGTATCTGGCAACACTGGGAGGGGGCACTATACTGTGTAGTCATGCTAAAAGAGCAGGCTTGCGTTTTCTTTCCCTCCCCCCCAAATCTGTCCCTCTGAGTTACATGGAGTCAACAGGAAATCTTTTGGTGGAGAGGGTGGAGACCTCGACTGGCTATCGTAGCCTGCAGGGAATCGGCCGTCAGACTTCTGTCGCATGTCCCAGACCCGGTGATATGTAACTGAATTGTCTTGGCCAGCCCTAAGGGTCCCATCTGCATCTCATCATTGCTGAGGAGTGTGCTCCCATCACCCAATCAAGCATCCAGCCAGAGCAGGTCATGATATATTTTTTACCATATTAACATGCCATTGTTGTGTGTTATGCCTGATGTAAAGACTCTTGTCTCTGCGAGCCTACCACACAGATTTAATACTTGTCATTTTTAGGGCATACCTAACAACATGTGCTTTCTTTCTCTCTCTTTCCCCCCCAATCTGTCCCTCTGAGTTACATGTTGGTCCTGGGATTGAGATGCTGGCCTCTTCTGCCCCTCGGACCTGCTTAATCTATCCTGGTGCCCTGTGTCTGGTTGGAGTTTTATCGCATTGCTCCTGTGAAAGACGGCCCCATGAGGACAGTTGAGGGTTATACCTGGAGGATGCTCTGGACTCTTACAGTAATGCTTTTATGGCTGAGGACTACAGTTGTCTTGCTAACTTTAGGACTGCAGTTATCATGAACAGTTTTGCACTCAAGTTTCTATCAATGAAGAGTTTATAACATCAACGAAACTGACTTCATGTTAAAACTGTTAATATTATAGTCAGGCTGTCTGTTGTTGCCCAAATGAGGATGGGTTCCCTTTTGAGTCTGGCTCCTCTCGAGGTTTCTTCCTCATGTCGTCTGAGGGAGTTTTTCCTTGCCACCGTTGCCACAGGCTTGCTCATTGGGGATAGATTAGGGATAAAATTAGCTCATGTTTTAAGTCGTTCAAATTCTGTAAAGCTGCTTTGCGACAATGTTTATTGTTAAAAGCGCTATACAAATAAACTTGGCTTGACTTGACTTGGCTTGCCATGCAACAGCCAATGACAGTTCAAGATGATGTTTGAACATTTTAATGTGTTGAATAATTAGGTTTGTGTATCATCGTCAGTGTGCCACTGGAAATTCCTTGGCATGCCAGTTGTGGCACGCGTGACTAGGGTTGCCGACCCCTGGTATAGTCCAAGCATGCCTGAAGATCCTCTGCAGCCTCATTTCTCCACTTCTTTGATACCTTAACTACATGTTTACAGAGCTTTACTTTAGATTAGATTAGATTAGATTAGATTAGATTAGATTAGATTAGATTAGATTAGATTAGATTAGATTAGATTAGATTAGATTGAACTTTACTGATCCCTTTGGGAGGGTTCACTCAGGGAAATTAAAATTCCAGCAGCATAATTACAGGATAAACAGAGAATAGAAAATAGAGAAAACTTCTAGATAAATTAAATTAAGTATTTACATATACAAATATAAAAAAGAATAAGATATGGAGGGAAAAAAGTCCAGCAGGAGAGGTATTGCACATTATATTGCACATTTATATTGCACATTGTCCAATATTGCTTTTTGTCAGGCTAGGCTACTGCTCCTTCCCATCCTCTGCCCTCCTGTTACCCCTCCTCTCCCCCCAGAGAGGAGTTGTACAGACTGATGGCATGAGGGACAAAGGAGTTTTTAAGTCTGTTCGTCCTGCACTTGGGAAGGAGTATTCTGTCACTGAACAGACTCCTCTGGTTGCTGATGACGGTGTGCAGAGGGTGACTGGCATCGTCCATGATGTTCAGTAGTTTGTCCATAGTCCTCTTCTCTGCCATCGTCACCAGAGAGTCCAGCTTCATGCCGACCACAGAGCCAGCCTGCCTGATCAGTTTGTCCAGCCTGGATGTGTCCTTCTTGAATGTGCTGCCCCCCCAGCACACCACGGTGTAAAACAGGACACTGGTGACCATGGACTGATAGAACATCCACAGGAGTTTCCTGCCAATGTAAAAGGACTGCAGCCTCCTCAGGAAGTAAAGCCTGCTCTGTCCCTTCCTGTACAAGTGTTTGGTGTTGCAAGTCCAGTCCAGCTTGCTGTCCAGCCACAGCCCAAGGTACTTGTAGGAATCCACAGCCTCCACCTCGACTCCCTTGATCAGAACTGGTCGTGACCTTGGTCTGGACCTCCCAAAGTCAATGACCAGCTCTCCTTGGTCTTCGAGGTGTTGAGCTGCAGATGGTTCCTGTTGCACCAAATGGCAAAGTCCCTCACCAGGCTCCTATACTCCTCCTCTTTGTCATCTCTGATACACCCCACAATGGCTGTATCATTGGCGAACTTCTGAATGTGACACAGCTCCGAGTTGTAGCAGAAGTCCGCGGTGTACAGGGTGAAGAGAAGAGGGGCCAGCACCGTGCCCTGGGGTGCTCCGGTGCTGCTAATCACAGTGTCAGACGTGATGTCCTTCAGCCTGACGTACTGCGGCTTGTCAGTGAGGTAGCTGGAGATCCAGATGACCAGGCAGACCTCCAAACTAATGTCAGCACACTTACCACTCTGGATGACTCTCCAAAAGATGTGAGGATCTGGAAGAGCAGTTAAGATGGAATAATGTTCGCCTGGTGGGCCTGCCGGAGGGTCTGGAAGGCCAGTGGCCCACTGAGTTTATTGCCCAAATCTTACAAGACCTGTTGGGACTTGAAGATAAACTGTATGCACACACACACACACACACACACACACACACACACACACACACACACATATATTCATACCCCTTGAACTTTTTCACTTACAACCACGAACTTAAAAGTTTTTTATTGAGATTTTATGTGATAGACCAACACAGAGTAGCACATAATTGTGAAGTGAAACAAAAATGATAAATGGTCTTCAAAATTTTAAACAAATAAAAATCTGAAAAATGTGGTGTGCATTAGTATTCAGCCCCCTGTACTCTGATACCTCTAAATACAATCCAGTGCAATCAATTGCCTTCAGAAGTCATCTAATTAGTTAATAGAGTCCTACTGTGTGTAATTTACTCTCAGCATAAATACACTTGTTCTGTGAAGGCCTCAGTGGTTTGTTAGAGAACACTGAAGAACAAACAGCATCATGAAGACCAAAGAACTCACCAGACAGGTCAGGGATAAAGTTCTGGAGAAGTTTAAAGCAGGGTTAGGTTATAAAAAAAATATCCCAAGCTCTGAGCATCTCAAGAAGCACTGTTCAATCCATCATTCAAAAATGGAAAAAGTATGGCACAACTGCAAACCTACCAAGACATGGCCGTCCACCTAAACTGACAGAGCAAGCAAGGAGAGCACTGGTCAGAGAAGCAGCCAAGAGGTCCATGATCACTCTGGAGGAGCTGCAGAAATCCACAACTCAGGTGGGAGAATCTGTGCACAGGACAACTAGAAGTCGTACACTCCACAAATCTGGCCTTTTTGGAAGAGTGGCAAGAAGAAAGCCATTGTTGAAAGACAGGCATAAGAAGTCCCGTTTGCAGTTTGCCAGAAGCCATGTAGGGGACACAGCAAACATGTGGAAGGTGCTTTGGTCAGATGAGACCAAAGTTGAACTTTTTGGCCTAAATGCAAAGCGCTATGTATGGTGGAAAACTAACACTGCTCATCACCCTGCACACACCATCCCCACTGTGAAACATGGTGGTGGCAGCATCATGCTATGGGGATGCTTTTCTTCAGCAGGGACAGGGAAGCTGGTCAGAGTTGATGGGAAGATGGATGGAGCTAAATACAGGGCAATCCTGGAAGAAAACCTGTTGGAGGCTGCAAAAGACTTGAGACTGGGAAGGAGATTCACCTTCCAGCAAGACAATGACCCTAAACATACAGCCAGAGCTACAATGGAATGGTTTAGATCAAAGAATATTCATGTGTTAGAATGGCCCAGTCAAAGTCCAGACCTAAATCCCATTGAGCGTCTGTGGCAAGACTTGAAAATTACTGTTCACAGACGCTCTCCATCCAATCTGGCTGAGCTTGAGCTATTTTGCAAAGAAGAATGGGCAAAAATTTCAGTGTCTACATGTGCAAAGCTGGTAGAGACATACCACAAAAGACTTGCAGCTGTAATTGCAGCAAAAGGTGGCTCTACAAAGTATTGACGCAGGGGGGGCTGAATATTAATGCACACCACATTTTTCAGATTTTTATTTGTTAAAAATTTTGAAGACCATTTATCATTTTCGTTTCACTTCACAATTATGTGCTACTCTGTGTTGGTCTATCACACAAAACCTCAATAAAAAAAACTTTTAAGTTCGTGGTTGTAAGGTGGAAAAATGTGAAAAAGTTCAAGGGGTATGAATACTTTTTCAAGGCACTGTGTGTGTGTGTGTGTGTGTGTGTGTGTGTGTGTGTATATAATACAATACCAGTCAAAAGTTTGGAAACACCTTCAAATTTGATGTTTTTATTTTTTTATTTTTTCCTACATTATCGAACAATACTGAACTCATCAAAACTATGAAATAACATCTCATCTCATCTCATTATCTCTAGCCGCTTTATCCTTCTACAGGGTCGCAGGCAAGCTGGAGCCTATCCCAACTGACTATGGGCGAAAGGCGGGGTACACCCTGGACAAGTCGCCAGGTCATCACAGGGCTGACACATAGACACAGACAACCATTCACACTCACATTCACACCTACGGTCAATTTAGAGTCACCAGTTAACCTAACCTGCATGTCTTTGGACTGTGGGGGAAACCGGAGCGCCCGGAGGAAACCCACGCAGACACGGGGAGAACATGCAAACTCCACACAGAAAGGCCCTCGCCGGCCCCGGGGCTCGAACCCAGGACCTTCTTGCTGTGAGGTGACAGCGCTAACCACTACACCACCGTGCCGCCCTATGAAATAACATATGGAATTATATGGTAAACAAAAAAGTGTTAAAAAAACAACATTTCATCTTTTAGATTCATCAAAGTCCTCACTATTTACCTTGATAACCGCTTTACACACTATTGGCATTATCTGAACCAGCTTCATGAAGTAGTCACCTGGAACGCTTCTCAGTTAACAGGTGTGTCTTTTCAAAAATGGAATTTCTTGCCTTCTTAATGCATTTGACACCATCAACCAGTAAAGAGTAAATAATAAAAATACAGTAAATAGCCCCGTTCGGCAACTGTAGTAATCCATATTATGTCAAGAACCACTCAACTAAGTAAAGACAAATAACAGTCAGTCATTACTTTAAGACACGAAGTGTCTTTTAGTTAATTAAAATAAAGAAAAAACATCGAATTTGAAGGTGTTTCCAAACTTTTGACTGGTACTATACATACATATATATAATCAGTGGCGGGCCGTGCATTTCACACATGGGCCTTCAGTACTGCTCTGTCTGAATTAAATCCACCCCTCAATAATGCCTATAAAACTTCTACTGCAGCTACAGCTGCGACATTCATAAAAACATCAATAACAACCTCATATTGCAATGTTATTTCGCAAAATAGCAACATTTTATTTTATCGATGTGTTCGCAAAATAGCAACATTTTATTTTATCGATGTGTTCGCAAAATAGCAACATTTTATTTTACTGATGTGTGTGTTTATGTGCCTTATAAGACCTTATCTGTGAAGATACTCAGTCATCCAGGTACATAGTAATCTGTGGCTGGTAGAAGAGAGCAACTGGACTTGCTTGAAAAGTCTTGAAGACGTTTCGCCTCTCATCCGAAAGGCATCCTCAGTTCTGTCTGACTAATAGGGAGTATCCAGTATTTATCCTCTCATGGATCATCATAGAATCCGAATCAGAATGCTGATGGCTGCATTGTAGGTGGCTGATAGAGGTCTTAGACACCCACCTCTGTTCAGTGATGGTCGTTCCATGTTGACAAAAAGAACGATCCTCTCTGGCTAAGATGTCTGCCAGTTTTCTGGAAGTCCTCTCATACTCCCGCACCAGTCAAAGGGATCTCATCCCAAAGTGCGTAGAAACATATCTGTGAAGATACTCAGTCATCCAGGTACATAGTACTCTGTGGTTGGTAGAAGAGAGCAACTGGACTTGCTTGAAAAGTCTTGAAGACGTTTCGCCTCTCACCCGAAACGTCTTCAAGACTTTTCAAGCAAGTCCAGTTGCTCTCTTCTACCAACCACAGATTCTTATGAGACCTTGTGTGCATGTATGCGAATGAGGTCAGTCAGTATAGGCGAAGTATTTGACATCACTCACCAATACGGAGATTATCTGAACTGAAAATCCATCCTCCTTTCTTTCCTCAAGAAAACGTCAATAATTCTGTCGTAGAAGTCGTTTATTCTTTTCAGTCCCATCAAAAAGTCCCGTTTGATGGCCATCGAGGCCAATGCAGACAGTCGAGCCTGTCCTGTCATGTTTCTCGCATACGTTTTGATTCTCTTGAGGGCTGAAAATGTCCATTCGACAGAAGGAGTGGATACGGGGATGGTCACAGCCAAACACACCAGTTTGTACAGCTGCCCCATGCTCTCACTCAGCTGTTTCTGCTGAAGAAAGTCAAGCAGATCAGTGGGGGATTTTCCGGCGAAATCATCCATGCCATACATGACAGTCAGTTCTGTTCTTAACCGAGAAAGGTCGAAAAGTGTTCCGTGACTTTGTGTCAAGCTGGAGAAGGCTGCATGTGGGAAATCCTTCTAGTAGTCTTTAAACTTCTGGGGGTCGAGGAGAGTGGCAAACAACAGTTTTTCGTGGTCTTGAAATCTGCTCTGTGTCTGGCAAATAATGTTATCCAGAATCCTGCCGTGGAGTTGGTGGTAGTGCGCGCGAGGATCTTGCGCTGGGCTTCTTCATGCACTTGGAGCACCTGCGGTGTGTTCAGTGGCCTCGTAGATGTCATTGTATCAGCTCCTCTCTTGCTCAACGGTGGTACAGAACTCCTTCACCCTTGCCAGACAAAACTGTACATCCAGTTTTTTGTCTTGCAGTATTGAAAAGAGCACGTCTGAATACTCAAAAATGCCATTAAAGGTGTGAAGCAAGAAACAAAACTCAAAATCATCCAGACGTGCTTTAAATCCATCAGCAGCTCGCACAGACTCCTCGTCAAACTCGTCATGATTATCCAGAATGTGATCAAACAGTTCCTTTAGAGCATCTCTCTTTTCAAAGACTGTATTGACCACTCTGGATGTGTACTGCCAACGTGTTGGTGCCACCCGTGGGAGACGTCGCTGGCAGATTTCATCCAGTAGTTGGGTGTGCCGAGGTGACCTCGAAAAAAATGCAGCAAGACCGTTGAGGTGGGCAAAAAAGATCTTGCATTCTTTAAGCTTTGATGCCCCTTGAGTCAGCACTAAATTGAGCCAATGTGCATAGCAGTGTATGAACAAAGCCAAAGGTGCGCTCTCCTTAACTTTAGCCTGCACTCCATTTAATCCAGAGGACATCACCGCTGCGCCGTCAAAACACTGTGCCACCACTTTATCCAAACATCCATTTTCCTCCAAAAATCAGATGATAAGACGTGCAATGTCATCGGCTCGCTTCCCACTGGTGACATCTTCAAATCGGACAAACCACTCCTTGACACCTGTGCCCATTACGTAACGCAGAACCAGTGCCAGCTGTGCTGCATTACTGGTGTCTGTCGTCTCATCCACCATAACAGAGACAAATGGTGCTTCATTGATTTCCCTTCTGATCTCTTCCCCCATCACTTCAGTGATCGCTGCGATCAAGTCGTTCTGTATTTTACCAGAAGTCCCAGTAAAAACTTTGTTGGTGGACAGATTGTACTGCAAATCTGTGTTGCTCTCGGCAATGAGAGAAAGAAGCTCCACATAATTCCCTTTATTGTATGACCCAAGACAGAACCTTGTGGAACACCAAACTTTACCTCAGTATGTCTAGAAAAATCACCATTTACGTCAACATACTGATAGCGAACAGTTAAATAGGAGCTGAGCCAGGAGAGGGCCATTCCCTTAACTCCCACAACATTTTCTAGTCTATCCAGAAGAATGGAATGATCAATGGTATCAAATGCTGCACTAACGTCAAGCAACACAAGCAGTGAGATACAGCCCTGATCAGACGCCAACAGTAGGTCATTTACTACTTTAACCAGTGCTGTCTCTGTGCTATAATGAGGTCTAAATCCTGACTGATACATTTCATGGATGTTATTCCTATGTAAATATGAGCATAACTGCTGTAACACAGCTTTTTCAAGGATCTTGGAGATAAAGGGGAGGTTTGATATTGGCTGATAATTGGACAGCTGACAGGGATCAAGGTCAGGTTTTTTAATCAGGGGTTTGATAACTGCTAGTTTAAAGGATTTGGGTACATAGCCAATCGTAAGGGAAGAATTTATTATTTTTAGAATTGGTTCAATTACTTCAGGCATTATCTGTTTGAATAGACGTGTAAGTAAGGGATCTAGTACACAAGTTGAGGCTTTTGATGCAGAGATTAATGAAAGTAATTCAGTTTCTCTAAGGGGAGTAAAACATTCTAATTGCTGATCTGATACAGTTATATAGTTAACTACAGGGTCACTTACATTGTCTGACCTTAAATTAGTAGTTTGAATTTTTTTGTCAGATACTTTCAATTTTGTCATTAAAAGATTCATGAAGTCGTTGCTACTACATACTGCAGGTGTGCATGTGTCTATAGTGGACTTATTCCTGGTTAATTTTGCTACAGTATTAAATAGGAATCTAGGATTATTTTTGTTATCTTCTATTAGGGAGGAGAGATATGTTGATCTCGCAGCACTAAGAGCTTTTCTATACTTCAGGAAGCTCTCCTTCCACGCTAATTTGAACACTACCAATTTTGTTTGATGCCATTTACGTTCCAATTTTCGAGTGGTCTGTTTTAATGTGCGAGTGTCATCATTATACCAGGGTGCTAATTTTTTGTCTCTGACCATTTTCCTTTTAAGAGGAGCTACATTGTGACGCCCCTCCTGGGCTGCCTTCATGTTTTCTGTCAATCTTCCCTCATATTAGGTTCAGCGCGCTTGGGAGCGGAGTTTCCTAATGATGACTGAGGTGCAACACCGGCGCGCAGGTGTGCCCTGGTGTTTTAAGGAGCGGCTCCTGCAACTACAAGAGACCTCATTTTCTTTTTTGATCATCCAACACGCATGCAGCATATCTCGCTTCGCAATATACTGTAATTGACCATTTCCCACTTAACTTGTTTTGAACTTGCAATTCTGTTAAAATAAATAGTTCTTACGAACGTATTTGGTTCTCCTCACCTCCCTTTATTGTCGTGGTTTCCCCTAGGCCATGACATACATTATCTAAAGTATGGCGGAATGTTGACTCTAAGCATTCAGTTGCCTGATTAAGTTCTGCAGGGGCTGACAGTGACCCAATCAAAGTTGACAACTCTGGGAGATCATTTATAAAGCTCTTTGCAGTAGTTGACATGAATGTATGTTTAATACAGTAGCGTGGTGAGAATGAGATGAGATAATGATCTGAGATAACTTCAGACTGTGGAAGTGTGACTATATTTTCTACGTTTAACCCGAATGTTAGCATTAGATCGAGGGTGTGACCACCATTATGGGTCGGTCCTATGACATTCTGATTAATCCCTACTGAATCTAAAATGGACACAAACGCTGTTTTCAAAGGGTCTTCTGGGTTATCGAAGTGAATATTAAGATCTCTGACAACTAAAGCTTTGTCTAAGGAAATGACCAGATCTGAGATAAAATCTGCAAATTCAGAAAGAAACTCAGAATATGGCCCCGGGGGCCTGTAAATAATAAGTAACAGAATTAACTGGGTAGACCTATTTTTCGAGGCTACATACATTATATTAGTATGAAGAACTTCAAATGTATTAAATTTATAACCAGGTTTGTGTGTTACACCTAGATAATCGTTATAAATAACCGCGACGCCTCCTCCTCTGCCAGTTAGACGAGGCTGGTGTATATAACTGTATCCAGGAGGACTCGCTTCATTTAATGCTATATATTCATTTGGCTTAATCCATGTTTCAGTTAAACAAAGTACATTAAACTCCTGATCAGTAATAAGTTCATTAACCATTAGCACTTTAGATGTAAGAGATCTAATATTTAATAGCCCCACCTTTAGATCAAAGGTGCTGGCAGCAGCTGTACAGTCAGTATGATCTAATTTTATATTGATTAGGTTACTGGAACAAACTCTCTGAATATTTCTACCTTTTTGTTGAGCTCAGGGAACAGACACAGTCTCGATGTAGTGGACCCTGAGTGACGACTCTGTGCAGCTAGCAAACAGTCGGTTTAGCCTGTTCGTCTGCTCCCTGGCCTTGGCTCTGGATTGTCAGAAATTAACTAGGCCTGTTCTGAGACTATGACCTATGCTGCAGGAAATGAGAGCAGCACCTTCCCGAGTGGGATGGATACCGTCCTGCCCTAACAGGCCAGCAGTGCCCCCAAAATTAGCCCAATTATCTATAAAGCCCACATTGTTTTCAGAGCACCACCTGGACAACCAGCAGTTCAGCAGCCATAACCTGCTGTAAGCTACATTGCCACGCTGCATTGGGATGGGGCCAGAGCATACTACAGCATCAGACATCGCCTTTGCTAATTTAAACACCTCTACAAGGTTACTCTTCGTAATCTCAGACTGACGAAGGCGTATACAATATAATTACTGTAGCTCCTGCATGGATAACTATCTTTGAGAACCTGTGCTTGCCGAGGACCCTAAGATTACCTGCTATGTCCGGCAGCCTGGCTCCCGGTATACACCTGACTAAAGCTGCTGGTGCCCCTAAAGGCTTAGCTAATTTCACGTGCCATATGATAGAGTATGATAGACTTTCCCCTATCACCAGAGCTCTTTCAGGTTTCTCAGTGGGTGCATCACTAAGGAGAGCAAACCTGTTCGGCACGTGACGCGGAGAGGAGTGGTGCTCCCGTGGGCGAGCCTCAGTGGTAGCTTTGGCTCTATGCTTATGCTGCCAAGCCATCACCCATTTGCCCTGCTGTAAGGGCTCTAATGCCGGAGTTGGGGGATTACTAACTCCACCTAGGGCATCCAGACTTTCCCCTACAGAAACTACACTGTTCTCATTCTCACTGGCCTTCTCTAAAGCCTGGATACCCGCTTCTAGCACTGTAATCTTCTCCATCAGAGAACTAACTAATCTGCACTCATCACTAATAAAGCTATCGCTAGTGACGGAGGAAGAATGACTAAACATCCTGTACTCAGCACACTGAACAGGCTGAAGGTGTGCCATGATGAAAGCATTCACGTATCTTAATCGAAGATCTGTTGATATTAAAGCAGATCCAATATGGATGGCCTCCGCTTGTGGTCTTTACGCAGGAGGAGACAAAAGAAAGCTTCTGGTCTTGGCGTTCTTCCGAAAAAAGAGAGAGAAAAAAATGGAAAAAGGAAAGCGAAAGTAAGGTACTGGTGACACAATTGTATTTTTTTGGTGAAATTTAATAAACAAAGTTTGGAAGAAGATTAAAAAAACAACAACTTTGTTTCCCCATTGCATTTGTGTTCATAGTCTTATTTACAGCAAGCTACAAATGAAAATGCAAGATAATAATGTTTTATACTTGGCACATCCATGTGTACACTACCGTTCAAAAGTTTGGGGTCACCCAGACAATTTTGTGTTTTCCATGAAAAGACACACTTTTATTTACCACCATAACTTGTAAAATGAATAGAAAATATAGTCAAGACATTTTTCTGGCCATTTTGAGCATTTAATCAACCCCACAAATGTGATGCTCCAGAAACTCAATCTGCTCAAAGGAAGGTCAGTTTTATAGCTTCTCTAAAGAGCTAAACTGTTTTCAGCTGTGCTAACATGGGCAAATGTGTGCAGCTTTCTGATTTACTGTTTTCTTCTCATACTTATACTTCCTATGTTTCATGGACTGTAACGGCATTTGCTCATTTAGTAATTTTAATACAGAATTTACTTTGATGAAATTATTCAGACACTCCAACACCCCCCCCCAAAAAAAATCGGATCTGCACGATTCAGCCGTGAAAAAGACGGCATCTGCCAAAAGGCGCGCCGTTTGCATCCCTGTATTAAGAACATTAATATTACACGTCCATGTGAAAACCAGTTTTTTTTTTTTATCACAACTTGGTGATAGGTGGTGCAGTATACTACAATTATACAGCAAGTTCTAACTAATATTTTGAAAAGACCCCAATGGTCCAATAAAGTGTGCAGTGACTAAAAACAGCGTCTCTCCTCGTCTGCGGGGAATCTATAAAATGACAGGCCCTCCTTTTGGCCCTGTCTATTGGTACAACCAAATGCTGAACAAAATATAACCATTCTCGAAAGATCTACTCCCACACACTTGATAATTAGAACGGGTTCGTCTAAGTTCTATGCGCGGCCATGCCGTCCAAGATGGCAGATAAACAAATATCACGTGACCTCGTGACGTCACATGCACACTCTCCATAGAGTGTATTTCTGATTAGTTTAAAGTGATCTTCATTGAAAAGAACAGTGCTTTTCTTTCAGAAATAAAGACATTTCAAAGTGACCCCAAACTTTTGAACGGTAGTGTAAATGGCATGCAGAAAAACCTATTTATTTGCTGTTTGTGTGTAAAGTTGTGATGGAAAAATAAAATTTTTAGAAGAGTTTATATAGTTTTGAATGAAGTGTTTGCTTTTGAAAGAGATGTCTGAAATTTTGTATAAATGTTTTTTATTTTTGTGTGTTGAGTTTTGACAAAAGGACCATAGTTTCAAAAATTGTTTTTACAAAAGGAAAAAACTAAAAGTTTGGTCTTGCCAGGAAACACACAAATTTAACTGAACTCTACCAATTCTGCCAAGAAGAGAGGACAGACATCCAACCAGAATTATGACAGAAGCTTGTTGATGGTGAACAAAAGCAGCTGGTCAAGATGAAACTCGCTAAGGGGCATTGAACCAAATATTGGGTGGGATGTATATATAATTTTGACCATGGCTGTATAATTTTGTGTTTATTTCTGAAAACCCAAAATAAATGAATGCAAGTGCAACAAATTCTTGGGTTTTTTTTATTATTAAAGATGTACATACATCCCAGTTTACCAAAGCACTCTATGTCTGAGGACCCTCCAGATCTACTCCTTTACCTCATAAACACTATTAACAAAAGGCTTGACTAAACATATGTTTTCAGCCGAGACTTAAACTGTCACCACGAAACCTAAATGGTAGGTCCCTCTTGGAATCTACTCATAACCTAGCAGTGAATAAAATCTGCAGTCATTAGATTAAAGTTTATTGTCATTACACATAGTACAAATACAACGAAATGCACTTTTACATCTAACCAGAAACCGCAAATGGTACAATAAGGTGCTGATGATGCAATATTTACAGGTGAGTGTGTGTGATATGGTTATATAAAAATGAAACATATACAGATAATAAAAGAGGTTGCTGACAAGGCAGTATTTCCAGATGAGGCATATGGTGCGAGGGATAAGGCATACAGTTCCAGTTAGAAGTTTACTTACAGGGACATGAACGGCATGGCAACATCAGGCTTTCAATGATTTGTTTGAACTGTTCTTTTTCTGGGGCAGAATGATTGTACAACATACTGTATAGATGCTGTCAGTCCCCACTCGTTTGCTCACTCAGGTTTGTTGACGGTGTAGTGGCTGCTGCTTTATGTCCCGGAGCTCCCTCATGCCTGTGTTACCTTCTGGCTCTCTCCTTTTAGTTATGCTGTTATAGTTAGTTTTGCCGGAGTCCCTGCTTGCACTCAGCACAAAATGTATACTGTTCCTACTCATCAGGTAACATTGGGCATACCTACCAACCTGTGTTTTTTGTCTCTTTCTCTCCCCTCCCCTCCCCTCCCCTCCCCTCCCCTCCCCCATCTGTCCCTCTGAGTTACATGTCAATCCTGAGATCGAGATGCTGACCTCTTCTGCTCCTCATACCTGCCTGATCCTGGTGCCCTGTGTCTGGCTGGAGTCTCATCACATCGCTCCTGTGGAGGACGGCCCCATATGGACAGTTGAAAGTCACACTTGGAAGATGCTCTGGACACTTACAGTAATGCTTTTATGGCTGAGGACTACAGTTGACTTGCTAACTTTAGGACTGTGGTTGTCATGAACAGTTTTGCACTCAAGTTTCCATCAGTGAAGAGTTTATAACTTCAACAAAACAGACTTCATGTTAAAACTATTAAAAATGTTATAGTCATGTTGTCTGTTATCACCCAAATGAGGATGGGTTCCTTTTTGAGTCTGGTTCCTATCGAGGTTTCTTCCTCATGTTGTCTGAGGGAGTTTTTCCTTGCCACCATTGCCACAGGCTTCATCATTGGTAAAGGTGTAGATCTGAAGAGTCCTCAGACATAGAGTGTTTTGGTAAACTGGGACGTATGGATGCTGTCAGTCCCCACTTGCTTGCTCACTCAAGTTTGTTGACGGTGTAGTGGCTGCTGCTTTATGTCCTGGGGCTCCCTCATGCTTGTGTTACCTTCTGGCTCTCCCCTTTTAGTTATGCTGTCATAGTTAGTTGCCGGAGTCCCTGCTTGTATTCAGTGCAATATGTATACTGTTCCTACTTATTCTGGTGACATTGGGCATACCTAACAACCTGTGTTTTCTCTCCCTCTCTCTCTCCCCCTCCCCCCCCCCAATCTGTCCCTCTGAGTTACATGTTGGTCCTGGGATCGAGATGCTGACCTCTTCTGCTCCTCGGACCTGTCTGATTCATCCTGGTGCCCTGTGTCTGGTTGGAGTCTCATTGCATCACTCCTGTGGAGGACGGCCCCATGAGGACAGTTGGAAGTCACACCTGGAGGACGCTCTGGACTCTTACAGTAATGCTTTTATGGCTGAGGACTACAGTCGACTTGCTAACTTTAGGACTGCAGTTGTCATGAACAGTTTTGCACTCAAGTTTCCATCAATGAAGAGTTTATAACATCAACAAAACTGACTTCTTGTTAAAACAAGAAGATGGCAAGATATATAGCAAGATGGTGGCACGCGTGGTTGCAGCGGCTTACGGCTCTCCTTTTCAGTGCTCTTTTTTTGTTTGTTTTTGTATTTCTTTCTTGCTTGTTTGTGCACCATCGGTTCTGCGAACATCCAGTACACCCGCCAGACATCTGTTTTGAGTGACTTTCTCTTCACGCATAACATCCCAGATGACATAGCGAGACTGCCGGGCTCTCCGTGGATTGTTGTCGGGTCTAGGAGGCGGCGCAGATGGAGGAGGGAGTGGAAGCAGAAGCGGGGCTGCAGGTCCGGTGCTATGCTAAGGCTAAGAAAACAACCACACAAGCCACCTCTACCGAGCCTGTATCTCTCCAATGCCAGATCCCTGGTGCATAAAACGGATGATTTGGAATTACATCTCGCTGGAAATCTCTATGTTCGGGACTGCTGTGTTTTAATTATCACAGAAACCTGGCTTCATCCGGAAATACCCGATACTAGCTTGCAGCTAGCAGGCCGCACTCTGCTCCGCTGGGATAGAAATGGGAACTCTGGTAAGAGTAGAGGAGGGGGGCTCTGTATTTACGTGCATGACAATTGGTGTAACAACGGAACAATTATAGATAAACACTGTTCCCCAGACCTCGAGTACATGTCTGTAAGATGCCGGCCTTTTTTTCTATCGAGAGAGCTAACTGTAGTGATTATCACAGCTGTGTATATTCCACCTGACGCCAGTGTAAACACAGCGCTCTCTCTCCTGCTGAACACTGTTAACAAACAGCAGCAAGTCCACCCCGACGGTGTTCACATAATTGCAGGAGACTTTAATAAGGCCAACTTGAAGACTGTACTGCCGAAGTTTTACCAACATGTTAAGTGTTCTACTAGAGGGGAGAACACTCTGGATCATGTTTAATCCAACATCAAGCATGCATACAGAGCCATGCCCCTCCCCCACCTTGGCCAGTCAGACCATCTTTCCCTCCTGCTCTCCCCAGCCTACACCCCCCTCAGACGCAGAGCTAGGCCCACCACAAGGACTATCACAACCTGGCCTGACAACGCACTCTCCAAACTACAGGACTGCTTTAAACAGACAGATTGGGACTTATTTGAACACCAGGAGCTGGAGACATTCACAGGAATGGTGCTGGAATATATCAAGTTCTGCATCGGGAATGTGATGGTGGATAAAAACATCCAGGTCTTCCCAAACCAGAAACCCTGGATGACCAGCCAGGTCCGCTCACTCCTCAGGGCTCGCGATGCTGCCTTCAGGTCAGGTGATAGAGCTCTGTACAGAGCTGCTTGAGCTGATCTGAAAAGAGGCATAAATAAAGACAAGGCGGACCACAGGCTGCACATAGAATCCCATCTGTCCAGCAACAACACACGGGAGGTTGTGGCAGGGCATTCAGGACATCACAAACTTCAGATACTGTGATGCACCAACAGGAGACTGGAGTGCGCCGCTAGCAGAGGAGCTAAATCGCTTCTTTGCTCGCTTTGAAACATCTCAGCTGCACTCATCTGCTCCTGCCCTGCCCCCACCACCACACAGTTCCTACACCACTCCTTTCACTGTACAGGAGCACGATGTCAGACGGGTGCTCCTGGCAGTGAACCCCAAGAAAGCTGCCGGCCCAGATGGTGTACCTGGTAAAATGCTCAGAGCGTGCGCCCACCAGCTCGCCCCTACCTTCACCAGGATCTTTAACCTCTCCCTGGCTCAGGCAGTCATCCCGCCCTGCCTAAAATCTGCAACAATAATCCCAGTGCCGAAGAAGTCTCCCATCACCAGCCTGAATGATTACCGTCGTGTGGCCCTCACCCCGGTAATCATGAAGTGCTTCGAGAGACTAGTTCTTCAGCACATCAAGGACCACCTCCCCCCAGACTTCAACCCCTACCAGTTCGCATATCGCACAAACAGATCCACAGAGGACGCCATCGCTGTAGCTCTCCACTCTGCGCTAAATCACCTGGAGCAGCAGCAGAGCTACGTCCGCATAATCTTTGTGGATTACAGTTCAGCTTTTAATACAATAATCCCGGACATCCTTATTAGAAAACTGGACACTCCCGGCCTCCCCCCTCTCACATGTGCCTGGTTAAAGGACTTTCTTACTAACCGGCCCCAGACTGTGAGACTTGGCCCCCACTTCTCCTCCACCCGCACGTTGAGCACCGGCTCTCCACAGGGCTGTGTGCTGAGCCCCCTCCTGTACTGCCTCTACACCCACGACTGCAGTTCGACCCACAACAACAACCTTGTCATCAATTTTGCTGATGACACCACAGTGGTCGGACTCATCTCAAAGGGAGACGAGGCAGCCTACAGAGAGGAGATCCTGAAGTTGGCAGCCTGGTGTTCAGAAAATAACCTCGCTCTGAACACCAAGAAAACCAAAGAGCTCATTGTTGACTTCAGGAAGCACAGCACCAACCTAGCCCCCCTCTACATCAACAACGTGTATGTGGAGAGGGTCCACACCTTCCGGTTTCTCGGTGTCCTCATCTCCGCCGACATTTCCTGGTCAGTAAACATCACAGCAGTCATTAAGAAGGCTCAGCAGCGGCTACACTTCCTGAGAGTCCTCAGGAAGTACAACCTAAACTCCAACCTGCTGCTGACCTTCTACCGCTCATCCATCGAGAGCCTGCTGACGTACTGTATTACAGTATGGTACGGCAGCTGCACTGCTGTAGACAGGGAGAGGCTCCAGAGGGTAGTTAAAGCAGCACAGAAGATCATTGGCTGGCCTCTCCCCTCCCTGATGGACATTTAAACCTCCCGCTGCCTTAGCAGAGCTAAAAACATTATCAAGGACAGCTCCCACCCTGGCTATGATCTGTTCGAAATGTTGCCCTCAGGGAGGTACTACAGGTGCATCAGGACAAAGACAAACCGATTCAAAAACAGCTTCTTTCCAAAAAGCCATAACCACCCTGAACTTGGATATACTCTGACTTTTTAGTCTATTTATTTTACTATGTGACTCTCCTCATGCAATAATTTATAATGTGCAGTACTTTATAAGGTGACTCTCTCTGTGCAATACTTTTATAATGTGCAATACCTCACTCCATAATGTGAAACGCAACACATTCACCTCACCTCAGGACTGTGCACCTTACATACAGCACATACACCTCAGGACTGTGCACCTTACACACAACGCATACACCTCAAGTCTGTGCACCTTACACACAACACACACACCTCAGGACTGTGCACCTTACATACAGCACATACACCTCAGGACTGCGCACCTTATACACAGCACACACACCTCAGGACTGCGCACCTTACACACAACAAACACACCTCAGGACTGCGCACCTTACACACAACACACACACCTCAGGACTGTGCACCTTAAATACAGCACATACACCTCAGGACTGTGCACCTTACACACAGCACATACACCTCAGGACTGCGCACCTTACACACAACACACACACCTCAGGACTGCGCACCTTACACACAACACACACACCTCAGGACTGTGCACCTTACACACAACACACACACCTCAGGACTGTGCACCTTACACACAGCACACACACCTCAGGACTGTGCACCTTACACACAGCACACACACCTCAGGACTGTGCACCTTACACACAGCACACACACCTCAGGACTGTGCACCTTACACACAACACACACACCTCAGGACTGTGCACCTTACACACAACACATACACCTCAGGACTGTGCACCTTACACACAGCACACACACCTCAGGACTGTGCACCTTACACACAGCACACACACCTCAGGACTGTGCACCTTACACACAGCACACACACCTCAGGACTGTGCACCTTACACACAGCACACACACCTCAGGACTGTGCACATTACACACAGCACACACACCTCAGGACTGTGCACCTTACACACAGCACACACACCTCAGGACTGTGCACCTTACACACACCACACACACCTCAGGACTGCGCACCTTACACACAGCACATACACCTCAGGACTGTGCACCTTACACACAGCACACACACCTCAGGACTGCGCACCTTACACACAGCACACACACCTCAGGACTGTGCACATTACACACAGCACACACACCTCAGGACTGTGCACCTTACACACAGCACACACACCTCAGGACTGTGCACCTTACACACACCACACACACCTCAGGACTGCGCACCTTACACACAGCACATACACCTCAGGACTGTGCACCTTACACACAACACACACACCTCAGGACTGTGCACCTTACACACAACACACACACCTCAGGACTGTGCACCTTACACACAGCACACACACCTCAGGACTGCGCACCTTATACACAGCACACACACCTCAGGACTGTGCACATTACACACAGCACACACACCTCAGGACTGCGCACCTTACACACAGCACACACACCTCAGGACTGTGCACCTTATACACAGCACACACACCTCAGGACTGTGCACCTTACACACAGCACACACACCTCAGGACTGTGCACCTTACACACAGCACACACACACCTCAGGACTGTGCACCTTACACACAGCACACACACCTCAGGACTGTGCACCTTACACACAGCACACACACCTCAGGACTGTGCACCTTACACACAGCACACACACCTCAGGACTGCGCACCTTACACACAGCACACACACCTCAGGACTGCGCACCTTATACACAGCACACACACCTCAGGACTGTGCACCTTACACACAGCACACACACCTCAGGACTGTGCACCTTACACACAACACACACACCTCAGGACTGCGCACCTTATACACAGCACACACACCTCAGGACTGTGCACCTTACACACAACACACACACCTCAGGACTGTGCACCTTACACACAACACACACACCTCAGGACTGCGCACCTTACACACACCACACACACCTCAGGACTGTGCACCTTACACACAACACACACACCTCAGGACTGCGCACCTTACACACAGCACACACACCTCAGGACTGTGCACCTTACACACAACACACACACCTCAGGACTGCGCACCTTACACACAGCACACACACCTCAGGACTGTGCACCTTACACACAACACACACACCTCAGGACTGTGCACCTTACACACAGCACACACACCTCAGGACTGTGCACCTTATACACAGCACACACACCTCAGGACTGCGCACCTTATACACAGCACACACACCTCAGGACTGCGCACCTTACACACAGCACACACACACCTCAGGACTGCGCACCTTATACACAGCACACACACCTCAGGACTGTGCACCTTACACACAGCACACACACCTCAGGACTGTGCACCTTACACACAGCACACACACCTCAGGACTGTGCACCTTACACACAGCACACACACCTCAGGACTGTGCACCTTACACACAACACACACACCTCAGGACTGTGCACCTTACACACAGCACACACACCTCAGGACTGTGCACCTTATACACAGCACACACACCTCAGGACTGCGCACCTTACACACAGCACACACACCTCAGGACTGTGCACCTTACACACAGCACACACACCTCAGGACTGCGCACCTTACACACAACACACACACCTCAGGACTGCGCACCTTACACACAGCACACACACCTCAGGACTGTGCACCTTACACACAGCACACACACCTCAGGACTGTGCACCTTACACACAGCACACACACCTCAGGACTGTGCACCTTACACACAGCACACACACCTCAGGACTGCGCACCTTATACACAGCACACACACCTCAGGACTGCGCACCTTACACACAGCACACACACCTCAGGACTGCGCACCTTACACACAGCACACACACCTCAGGACTGCGCACCTTACACACAGCACACACACCTCAGGACTGCGCACCTTACACACAGCACACACACCTCAGGACTGTGCACCTTACACACAGCACACGCACCTCAGGACTGTGCACCTTACACACAACACACACACCTCAGGACTGTGCACCTTACACACAACACACACACCTCAGGACTGTGCACCTTACACACAGCACACACACCTCAGGACTGTGCACCTTACACACAGCACACGCACCTCAGGACTGTGCACCTTACACACAACACACACACCTCAGGACTGTGCACCTTACACACAGCACACACACCTCAGGACTGTGCACCTTACACACAGCACACACACACCTCAGGACTGTGCACCTTACACACAGCACACACACCTCAGGACTGTGCACCTTACACACAGCACACACACCTCAGGACTGTGCACCTTACACACAGCACACACACCTCAGGACTGTGCACCTTACACACAGCACACACACCTCAGGACTGCGCACCTTACACACAGCACACACACCTCAGGACTGTGCACCTTACACACAGCACACACACCTCAGGACTGCGCACCTTACACACAGCACACACACCTCAGGACTGCGCACCTTACACACAGCACACACACCTCAGGACTGCGCACCTTATACACAGCACACACACCTCAGGACTGTGCACCTTACACACAGCACACACACCTCAGGACTGTGCACCTTATACACAGCACACACACCTCAGGACTGTGCACCTTACACACAGCACACACACCTCAGGACTGTGCACCTTACACACAGCACACACACCTCAGGACTGTGCACCTTACACACAGCACACACACCTCAGGACTGCGCACCTTACACACAACACACACACCTCAGGACTGCGCACCTTACACACAACACACACACCTCAGGACTGCGCACCTTACACACAGCACACACACCTCAGGACTGCGCACCTTACACACAACACACACACCTCAGGACTGCGCACCTTACACACAACACACACACCTCAGGACTGTGCACCTTACACACAGCACACACACCTCAGGACTGTGCACCTTACACACAGCACACACACCTCAGGACTGTGCACCTTACACACAACACACACACCTCAGGACTGCGCACCTTACACACAGCACACACACCTCAGGACTGTGCACCTTACACACAACACACACACCTCAGGACTGCGCACCTTACACACAGCACACACACCTCAGGACTGTGCACCTTACACACAGCACACACACCTCAGGACTGTGCACCTTACACACAGCACACACACCTCAGGACTGCGCACCTTACACACAACACACACACCTCAGGACTGCGCACCTTACACACAGCACACACACCTCAGGACTGTGCACCTTACACACAGCACACACACCTCAGGACTGCGCACCTTACACACAACACACACACCTCAGGACTGCGCACCTTACACACACCACACACACCTCAGGACTGCGCACCTTACACACAGCACACACACCTCAGGACTGTGCACCTTACACACAGCACACACACCTCAGGACTGTGCACCTTACACACAACACACACACCTCAGGACTGCGCACCTTACACACACCACACACACCTCAGGACTGTGCACCTTACACACAGCACACACACCTCAGGACTGTGCACATTACACACAGCACACACACCTCAGGACTGTGCACATTACACACAGCACACACACCTCAGGACTGTGCACCTTACACACAGCACACACACCTCAGGACTGTGCACCTTACACACAACACACACACCTCAGGACTGTGCACCTTACACACAACACACACACCTCAGGACTGTGCACCTTACACACAGCACACACACCTCAGGACTGTGCACCTTACACACAGCACACACACCTCAGGACTGTGCACATTACACACAGCACATTCACCTCAGGACTGTGCACATTACACACAGCACACACACCTCAGGACTGTGCACATTACACACAGCACACACACCTCAGGACTGTGCACCTTACACACAGCACACACACCTCAGGACTGTGCACCTTACACACAACACACACACCTCAGGACTGTGCACCTTACACACAACACACACACCTCAGGACTGTGCACCTTACACACAGCACACACACCTCAGGACTGCGCACCTTATACACAGCACACACACCTCAGGACTGTGCACATTACACACAGCACACACACCTCAGGACTGCGCACCTTACACACAGCACACACACCTCAGGACTGTGCACCTTATACACAGCACACACACCTCAGGACTGTGCACCTTACACACAGCACACACACCTCAGGACTGTGCACCTTACACACAGCACACACACACCTCAGGACTGTGCACCTTACACACAGCACACACACCTCAGGACTGTGCACCTTACACACAGCACACACACCTCAGGACTGTGCACCTTACACACAGCACACACACACCTCAGGACTGTGCACCTTACACACAACACACACACCTCAGGACTGCGCACCTTACACACAGCACACACACCTCAGGACTGTGCACCTTACACACAGCACACACACCTCAGGACTGCGCACCTTACACACAGCACACACACCTCAGGACTGCGCACCTTACACACAGCACACACACCTCAGGACTGCGCACCTTATACACAGCACACACACCTCAGGACTGTGCACCTTACACACAGCACACACACCTCAGGACTGTGCACCTTACACACAACACACACACCTCAGGACTGCGCACCTTATACACAGCACACACACCTCAGGACTGTGCACCTTACACACAGCACACACACCTCAGGACTGCGCACCTTACACACAGCACACACACCTCAGGACTGTGCACCTTACACACAGCACACACACCTCAGGACTGCGCACCTTACACACAGCACACACACCTCAGGACTGTGCACCTTATACACAGCACACACACCTCAGGACTGTGCACCTTACACACAGCACACACACCTCAGGACTGTGCACCTTACACACAGCACACACACCTCAGGACTGTGCACCTTACACACAGCACACACACCTCAGGACTGCGCACCTTACACACAGCACACACACCTCAGGACTGTGCACCTTACACACAGCACACACACCTCAGGACTGCGCACCTTACACACAACACACACACCTCAGGACTGTGCACCTTACACACAGCACACACACCTCAGGACTGTGCACCTTACACACAACACACACACCTCAGGACTGCGCACCTTACACACAGCACACACACCTCAGGACTGTGCACCTTACACACAACACACACACCTCAGGACTGCGCACCTTACACACAACACACACACCTCAGGACTGTGCACCTTACACACAACACACACACCTCAGGACTGTGCACCTTACACACAACACACACACCTCAGGACTGCGCACCTTACACACAACACACACACCTCAGGACTGCGCACCTTACACACAGCACACACACCTCAGGACTGTGCACCTTACACACAACACACACACCTCAGGACTGCGCACCTTACACACAACACACACACCTCAGGACTGCGCACCTTACACACAGCACACACACCTCAGGACTGTGCACCTTACACACAACACACACACCTCAGGACTGCGCACCTTACACACAACACACACACCTCAGGACTGCGCACCTTACACACAGCACACACACCTCAGGACTGTGCACCTTACACACAACACATACACCTCAGGACTGTGCACCTTACACACAGCACACACACCTCAGGACTGTGCACCTTACACACAACACACACACCTCAGGACTGCGCACCTTACACACAGCACACACACCTCAGGACTGTGCACCTTACACACAACACACACACCTCAGGACTGCGCACCTTACACACAGCACACACACCTCAGGACTGTGCACCTTACACACAACACACACACCTCAGGACTGTGCACCTTACACACAGCACACACACCTCAGGACTGTGCACCTTATACACAGCACACACACCTCAGGACTGCGCACCTTATACAGAGCACACACACCTCAGGACTGCGCACCTTACACACAGCACACACACACCTCAGGACTGCGCACCTTATACACAGCACACACACCTCAGGACTGTGCACCTTACACACAGCACACACACCTCAGGACTGTGCACCTTACACACAACACACACACCTCAGGACTGCGCACCTTACACACAGCACACACACCTCAGGACTGTGCACCTTACACACAGCACACACACCTCAGGACTGTGCACCTTACACACAGCACACACACCTCAGGACTGTGCACCTTACACACAGCACACACACCTCAGGACTGCGCACCTTACACACAGCACACACACCTCAGGACTGCGCACCTTACACACAGCACACACACCTCAGGACTGCGCACCTTACACACAGCACACACACACCTCAGGACTGTGCACCTTATACACAGCACACACACCTCAGGACTGCGCACCTTATACACAGCACACACACCTCAGGACTGTGCACCTTACACACAGCACACACACCTCAGGACTGTGCACCTTACACACAACACACACACCTCAGGACTGTGCACCTTACACACAGCACACACACCTCAGGACTGTGCACCTTACACACAGCACACACACCTCAGGACTGTGCACCTTACACACAGCACACACACCTCAGGACTGCGCACCTTATACACAGCACACACACCTCAGGACTGTGCACCTTACACACAACACACACACCTCAGGACTGTGCACCTTACACACAGCACACACACCTCAGGACTGTGCACCTTACACACAGCACACACACCTCAGGACTGTGCACCTTACACACAGCACACACACCTCAGGACTGTGCACCTTACACACAACACACACACCTCAGGACTGTGCACCTTACACACAGCACACACACCTCAGGACTGTGCACCTTACACACAGCACACACACCTCAGGACTGTGCACCTTACACACAGCACACACACCTCAGGACTGTGCACCTTACACACAACACACACACCTCAGGACTGCGCACCTTACACACAGCACACACACCTCAGGACTGTGCACCTTACACACAGCACACACACCTCAGGACTGTGCACCTTACACACAGCACACACACCTCAGGACTGTGCACCTTACACACAGCACACACACCTCAGGACTGCGCACCTTACACACAGCACACACACCTCAGGACTGCGCACCTTATACACAGCACACACACCTCAGGACTGCGCACCTTATACACAGCACACACACCTCAGGACTGCGCACCTTACACACAGCACACACACCTCAGGACTGTGCACCTTACACACAGCACACACACCTCAGGACTGTGCACCTTACACACAGCACACACACCTCAGGACTGCGCACCTTACACACAGCACACACACCTCAGGACTGCGCACCTTATACACAGCACACACACCTCAGGACTGTGCACCTTACACACAGCACACACACCTCAGGACTGTGCACCTTACACACAGCACACACACCTCAGGACTGTGCACCTTACACACAACACATACACCTCAGGACTGCGCACCTTACACACAACACACACACCTCAGGACTGCGCACCTTACACACAGCACACGCACCTCAGGACTGTGCACCTTACACACAACACACACACCTCAGGACTGTGCACCTTACACACAGCACACACACCTCAGGACTGTGCACATTACACACAGCACATTCACCTCAGGACTGTGCACATTACACACAGCACACACACCTCAGGACTGTGCACCTTACACACAGCACACACACCTCAGGACTGTGCACCTTACACACAACACATACACCTCAGGACTGCGCACCTTACACACAACACACACACCTCAGGACTGCGCACCTTACACACAGCACACGCACCTCAGGACTGTGCACCTTACACACAGCACACACACCTCAGGACTGTGCACCTTACACACAGCACACACACCTCAGGACTGTGCACCTTACACACAACACACACACCTCAGGACTGTGCACCTTACACACAGCACACACACCTCAGGACTGTGCACCTTACACACAGCACACACACCTCAGGACTGTGCACCTTACACACAACACACACACCTCAGGACTGTGCACCTTACACACAGCACACACACCTCAGGACTGCGCACCTTACACACAACACACACACCTCAGGACTGCGCACCTTACACACAGCACACACACCTCAGGACTGTGCACCTTACACACAGCACACACACCTCAGGACTGTGCACCTTACACACAGCACACACACCTCAGGACTGTGCACCTTACACACAACACACACACCTCAGGACTGTGCACCTTACACACAGCACACACACCTCAGGACTGTGCACCTTACACACACCACACACACCTCAGGACTGCGCACCTTACACACAGCACACACACCTCAGGACTGTGCACCTTACACACAGCACACGCACCTCAGGACTGTGCACCTTACACACAACACACACACCTCAGGACTGCGCACCTTACACACAGCACACACACCTCAGGACTGTGCACATTACACACAGCACATTCACCTCAGGACTGTGCACATTACACACAGCACACACACCTCAGGACTGTGCACCTTACACACAGCACACACACCTCAGGACTGTGCACATTACACACAGCACATTCACCTCAGGACTGTGCACATTACACACAGCACACACACCTCAGGACTGTGCACCTTATACACAGCACACACACCTCAGGACTGTGCACCTTACACACAGCACACACACCTCAGGACTGTGCACCTTACACACAACACACACACCTCAGGACTGTGCACCTTACACACAACACACACACCTCAGGACTGTGCACCTTACACACAGCACACGCACCTCAGGACTGTGCACCTTACACACAACACACACACCTCAGGACTGTGCACCTTACACACAGCACACACACCTCAGGACTGTGCACATTACACACAGCACACACACCTCAGGACTGTGCACCTTACACACAGCACACACACCTCAGGACTGTGCACCTTACACACAACACACACACCTCAGGACTGTGCACCTTACACACAGCACACACACCTCAGGACTGTGCACCTTACACACAACACACACACCTCAGGACTGTGCACCTTACACACAGCACACACACCTCAGGACTGTGCACCTTACACACAGCACACACACCTCAGGACTGTGCACCTTACACACAACACACACACCTCAGGACTGTGCACCTTACACACAGCACACACACCTCAGGACTGCGCACCTTACACACAACACACACACCTCAGGACTGTGCACCTTACACACAGCACACACACCTCAGGACTGCGCACCTTACACACAGCACACTCACCTCAGGACTGTGCACCTTACACACAACACACACACCTCAGGACTGCGCACCTTACACACAGCACACACACCTCAGGACTGCGCACCTTACACACAACACACACACCTCAGGACTGCGCACCTTACACACAGCACACACACCTCAGGACTGCGCACCTTATACACAGCACACACACCTCAGGACTGCGCACCTTATACACAGCACACACACCTCAGGACTGTGCACCTTACACACAGCACACACACCTCAGGACTGTGCACCTTACACACAGCACACACACCTCAGGACTGTGCACCTTACACACAGCACACACACCTCAGGACTGTGCACCTTACACACAGCACACACACCTCAGGACTGTGCACCTTACACACAGCACACACACCTCAGGACTGTGCACCTTACACACAGCACACACACCTCAGGACTGTGCACCTTACACACAGCACACACACCTCAGGACTGTGCACCTTACACACGGCACACACACCTCAGGACTGTGCACCTTACACACAGCACACACACCTCAGGACTGTGCACCTTACACACAGCACACACACCTCAGGACTGTGCACCTTACACACAACACACACACCTCAGGACTGCGCACCTTACACACAGCACACACACCTCAGGACTGCGCACCTTACACACAACACACACACCTCAGGACTGTGCACCTTACACACAGCACACACACCTCAGGACTGCGCACCTTACACACAGCACACACACCTCAGGACTGCGCACCTTACACACAACACACACACCTCAGGACTGCGCACCTTACACACAGCACACACACCTCAGGACTGCGCACCTTACACACAGCACACACACCTCAGGACTGCGCACCTTACACACAACACACACACCTCAGGACTGTGCACCTTACACACAGCACACACACCTCAGGACTGTGCACCTTACACACACCACACACACCTCAGGACTGCGCACCTTACACACAGCACACACACCTCAGGACTGTGCACCTTACACACAGCACACACACCTCAGGACTGTGCACCTTACACACAACACACACACCTCAGGACTGTGCACCTTACACACAACACACACACCTCAGGACTGTGCACCTTACACACAGCACACACACACCTCAGGACTGTGCACCTTACACACAGCACACACACACCTCAGGACTGTGCACCTTACACACAGCACACACACCTCAGGACTGTGCACCTTACACACAGCACACACACCTCAGGACTGCGCACCTTACACACAGCACACACACCTCAGGACTGCGCACCTTACACACAGCACACACACCTCAGGACTGTGCACCTTACACACAACACACACACCTCAGGACCGTGCCCCTTACACACAACACACACACCTCAGGACTGCGCACCTTATACACAGCACACACACCTCAGGACTGTGCACCTTACACACAGCACACACACCTCAGGACTGTGCACCTTACACACAACACACACACCTCAGGACTGTGCACCTTACACACAGCACACACACCTCAGGACTGCGCACCTTACACACAACACACACACCTCAGGACTGCGCACCTTACACACAACACACACACCTCAGGACTGTGCACCTTACACACAGCACACACACCTCAGGACTGCGCACCTTACACACAACACACACACCTCAGGACTGCGCACCTTACACACAACACACACACCTCAGGACTGCGCACCTTACACACAACACACACACCTCAGGACTGTGCACCTTACACACAACACACACACCTCAGGACTGTGCACCTTACACACAGCACACACACCTCAGGACTGTGCACCTTACACACAGCACACACACCTCAGGACTGTGCACCTTACACACAGCACACACACCTCAGGACTGTGCACCTTACACACAGCACACACACCTCAGGACTGTGCACCTTACACACAACACACACACCTCAGGACTGTGCACCTTACACACAGCACACACACCTCAGGACTGCGCACCTTATACACAGCACACACACCTCAGGACTGTGCACCTTATACACAGCACACACACCTCAGGACTGTGCACCTTACACACAGCACACACACCTCAGGACTGCGCACCTTACACACACCACACACACCTCAGGACTGCGCACCTTATACACAGCACACACACCTCAGGACTGCGCACCTTATACACAGCACACACACCTCAGGACTGTGCACCTTACACACAGCACACACACCTCAGGACTGTGCACCTTACACACAGCACACACACCTCAGGACTGCGCACCTTACACACACCACACACACCTCAGGACTGTGCACCTTACACACAGCACACACACCTCAGGACTGTGCACCTTACACACAGCACACACACCTCAGGACTGTGCACCTTACACACAACACACACACCTCAGGACTGCGCACCTTACACACAGCACACACACCTCAGGACTGTGCACCTTACACACAGCACACACACCTCAGGACTGCGCACCTTACACACAGCACACACACCTCAGGACTGTGCACCTTACACACAGCACACACACACCTCAGGACTGTGCACCTTACACACAGCACACACACCTCAGGACTGTGCACCTTACACACAGCACACACACCTCAGGACTGTGCACCTTACACACAGCACACACACCTCAGGACTGTGCACCTTACACACAACACACACACCTCAGGACTGTGCACCTTACACACAGCACACACACCTCAGGACTGTGCACCTTACACACAGCACACACACCTCAGGACTGTGCACCTTACACACAACACACACACCTCAGGACTGCGCACCTTACACACAACACACACACCTCAGGACTGTGCACCTTACACACAGCACACACACCTCAGGACTGTGCACCTTACACACAGCACACACACCTCAGGACTGTGCACCTTACACACAGCACACACACCTCAGGACTGTGCACCTTACACACAACACACACACCTCAGGACTGTGCACCTTACACACAGCACACACACCTCAGGACTGTGCACCTTACACACAGCACACACACCTCAGGACTGTGCACCTTACACACAACACACACACCTCAGGACTGTGCACCTTACACACAACACACACACCTCAGGACTGTGCACCTTACACACAACACACACACCTCAGGACTGTGCACCTTACACACAGCACACACACCTCAGGACTGCGCACCTTATACACAGCACACACACCTCAGGACTGTGCACCTTACACACAGCACACGCACCTCAGGACTGTGCACCTTACACACAACACACACACCTCAGGACTGTGCACCTTACACACAGCACACACACCTCAGGACTGCGCACCTTACACACAACACACACACCTCAGGACTGCGCACCTTATACACAGCACACACACCTCAGGACTGTGCACCTTACACACAGCACACACACCTCAGGACTGTGCACCTTACACACAGCACACACACCTCAGGACTGTGCACCTTACACACAGCACACACACCTCAGGACTGTGCACCTTACACACAACACACACACCTCAGGACTGTGCACCTTACACACAGCACACACACCTCAGGACTGCGCACCTTACACACAACACATACACCTCAGGACTGCGCACCTTATACACAGCACACACACCTCAGGACTGTGCACCTTACACACAGCACACACACCTCAGGACTGTGCACCTTACACACAGCACACACACCTCAGGACTGCGCACCTTACACACAACACACACCTCAGGACTGTGCACCTTACACACAGCACACACACCTCAGGACTGTGCACCTTACACACAGCACACACACCTCAGGACTGCGCACCTTACACACAGCACACACACCTCAGGACTGTGCACCTTACACACAACACACACCTCAGGACTGCGCACCTTATACACAGCACACACACCTCAGGACTGCGCACCTTATACACAGCACACACACCTCAGGACTGCGCACCTTACACACAGCACACACACCTCAGGACTGCGCACCTTACACACAACACACACACCTCAGGACTGCGCACCTTATACACAGCACACACACCTCAGGACTGTGCACCTTACACACAACACACACACCTCAGGACTGCGCACCTTACACACAACACACACACCTCAGGACTGTGCACCTTACACACAGCACACACACCTCAGGACTGCGCACCTTACACACAACACACACACCTCAGGACTGCGCACCTTATACACAGCACACACACCTCAGGACTGTGCACCTTACACACAGCACACACACCTCAGGACTGTGCACCTTACACACAGCACACACACCTCAGGACTGCGCACCTTACACACAGCACACACACCTCAGGACTGTGCACCTTACACACAACACACACCTCAGGACTGCGCACCTTATACACAGCACACACACCTCAGGACTGCGCACCTTATACACAGCACACACACCTCAGGACTGCGCACCTTATACACAGCACACACACCTCAGGACTGCGCACCTTACACACAGCACACACACCTCAGGACTGCGCACCTTACACACAGCACACACACCTCAGGACTGCGCACCTTACACACAACACACACACCTCAGGACTGCGCACCTTATACACAGCACACACACCTCAGGACTGTGCACCTTACACACAACACACACACCTCAGGACTGCGCACCTTACACACAACACACACACCTCAGGACTGCGCACCTTACACACAGCACACACACCTCAGGACTGCGCACCTTACACACAGCACACACACCTCAGGACTGTGCACCTTACACACAACACACACCTCAGGACTGCGCACCTTATACACAGCACACACACCTCAGGACTGCGCACCTTATACACAGCACACACACCTCAGGACTGCGCACCTTATACACAGCACACACACCTCAGGACTGCGCACCTTACACACAGCACACACACCTCAGGACTGCGCACCTTACACACAGCACACACACCTCAGGACTGCGCACCTTACACACAACACACACACCTCAGGACTGCGCACCTTATACACAGCACACACACCTCAGGACTGTGCACCTTACACACAACACACACACCTCAGGACTGCGCACCTTACACACAACACACACACCTCAGGACTGTGCACCTTACACACAGCACACACACCTCAGGACTGTGCACCTTACACACAACACACACACCTCAGGACTGCGCACCTTACACACAGCACACACACCTCAGGACTGTGCACCTTACACACAACACACACACCTCAGGACTGTGCACCTTACACACAGCACACACACCTCAGGACTGTGCACCTTACACACAGCACACACACCTCAGGACTGTGCACCTTACACACAGCACACACACCTCAGGACTGCGCACCTTACACACAGCACACACACCTCAGGACTGTGCACCTTACACACAACACACACCTCAGGACTGTGCACCTTATACACAGCACACACACCTCAGGACTGCGCACCTTACACACAACACACACACCTCAGGACTGTGCACCTTACACACAGCACACACACCTCAGGACTGTGCACCTTACACACAGCACACACACCTCAGGACTGTGCACCTTACACACAACACACACACCTCAGGACTGTGCACCTTACACACAGCACACACACCTCAGGACTGCGCACCTTACACACAGCACACACACCTCAGGACTGCGCACCTTACACACAACACACACACCTCAGGACTGCGCACCTTACACACAACACACACACCTCAGGACTGCGCACCTTATACACAGCACACACACCTCAGGACTGTGCACCTTATACACAGCACACACACCTCAGGACTGTGCACCTTACACACAGCACACACACCTCAGGACTGCGCACCTTACACACAGCACACACACCTCAGGACTGCGCACCTTACACACAACACACACACCTCAGGACTGTGCACCTTACACACACCTCAAGTCTGTGCACCTACCTTACCTTGCAATACTTCATAAATGTGTAATATTTTATTTTATTTTTATTTGAGGCTTTTTTGCTCCTCCTACTCAAGCGAGTAGGACGCTTCTTTGCTTTGCTCCTGCTTTCTTAATCTTTATTTCTATACTTTACTTTCTCATTGAATTTCCACTTTTTTTTTTCTCTTCTCTTTTCTTCATCTTTATAAGCTTTTATATTTAATTTTAATTTCCACTTTTTTTTTTTTTTTTTTAAATGCCAGGAAGCAAAAAATCCTGCAGAAAATGCATGGAATTAGAACAGAGGATTTCTATTCTGGAATCAAAGATTAATGCTTTGCCAAAAACGGACGAATTAAAAGCGATATCTCAGGAAAGGAGTACAGAAACAGTGGCTGAGAATGCAGAGATTGCGCTTCGACAGACTGAGGACATTACAGACCAAGTGGAAGAATTCATAACTCAAGCTGTACAAAATGTGAGTACTGAAAACTGGCAAATGATGGGTGCTAAGCCTAAAAACAAAAACAGAAGAGTAATTACTTCAACACCAGCTCGTTCTACAAATTACAATAGGATCTACAATCCTATGGAAAATCCACAGCCCATAAAGCTTCAGAACAAATTTGAATGCCTCAGGGATGTGGAAGAGGATTTGTCAAGTGGACAAACACATAGTAAAAAGAGATCGCACCAAGATCGAAGAGCTGTGAGAAGAGGCAAAAAGCAGCTCGTAACACCACCTGATCCCACAACCCTTGTTCTTGGTGATTCCACTGTAAGACAATTAAAAGGTTATGAGATGATTATTTGTTGTCTTCCAAATGCATCCATCTCTGACACCAAAGACAGCATTTTGAAACTCATGTCCGAGCATAAAACGATTAAGCGTATCGTTGTACATGTGGGAGCAAATGATGTTTTCAGAGAACAGCTGTTTGTCCAAGATGATTTCAGAAAACTTTTTTCTGAGCTCTATAAGACTGGAATTCAATCTTTTATCAGTGGCCCACTCCCAGCGAGAGGAAGTTTTGCTTTTTCTCGACTCTTCAGTCTTAACACCTGGCTTGGAAAAACTTGTTCTTCATTTGGTATGAATTTCATAGACAATTTTAATCTTTTTTGGAATCGCAAAGAATTCTACAAGCCAAATAGCACTGAACTCAGCTGGATTGGAGCCAAAGTCTTAGCAGACCACTACAAACTTGCAATCTTTTCTCAGCCAGCACTGAGGAAAACAATTGATAAGATGTCGCAGACTGACATAGTTACAAAGCCTAAACAATCATCTTTGCAAGTCGTCATCAAGGACACACAAACATCTGACTTGCAGGCCTCCCAACATTCAAAGACAGATGACTCCACTTCTCCTCGGATGGATTTCCCAAATAGCATGAAAAAACTGCTTCCTATGGCTACGCTCTCTTTTTCTAGTCCAAATTTGTCGCGACAAGCAGTGTACCCAGTTCATCAAAATTGTGTTCGTCCAGGACTTTCAGCTGGCTACAAATCTTTTTCACCATCCAAAAGATACATGTCATCTCCAGTCCTTTCACCCTCAAACCAAATGGAACATTTAGAAAGTCTTGTTTGATGTACTCTGGGTCCCTGCAAATGGATGTAGAAAAAAGCAGGGATCCGATGTTGACACTATTCCTGTGTTGATAAGAAACAGAAAACATAGAGCACATTTAACCCTGGGGGTGAACCAATCTAATCTCCTTCCTGTTTTAAAACAGCATCAGAGTGCACAATCAAATATTACTGTAAAACTAGCCCTTCTGAACATTAGATCACTTTTAAACAAGTCATTTTTAATTAATGATCTTATTTGTAAACACAATCTTGATTTTTTGCTTCTAACTGAAACCTGGCTGGATCAAGCAAATAGTGCTACCACCCTTATCGAAGCAGCTCCCCCAAATTTTAATTTTTTGAATGTTACCCGACAAGGGAAAGGTGGAGGGATCGCAAATATTTTCAAAGTCTCTTTTCAATGTAAACAATCCTCACTTGGTGATTTTATGTCCTTTGAACACTTATGTGCACTTGTTACATGCTCTCCTAACATATTATTATTAACTATTTACAGGCCTCCGAGACATTCAGCCAAAGTCTTTCTTGAAGAGTTTGGTGAATTGTTATCAGTCATTTGCTTAGAGTTTGATTGTCTTATTATATCTGGGGATTTTAACTTACATGTAGATAATACTGATAACATTTATGCCAAAGAACTATTTGCAATTATTGATAACTTTAACCTGGTACAACATGTACAGGGACCGACCCACTCTCGTGGTCATACTCTTGACCTCGTCATCACAAAGGGTCTTACTGTTTCTTATACTGTTGTTGACCTGGCCTTATCTGATCATTTCTGTGTTTTCTTTGAAGTTTCTATGTCTCCTCACATTCAGAATAGCTCAACGACTATAGGCAGGAGAGTCATAAACGACAACACATGTGCTCTTTTTAAGCAAGCTCTCTCTCAGAACTCAACCAAAATGTCAGACTCTGTAGATGATTTACTGGAATTTTTTAATTTAAATATGACCCAAATTATGGATGATATTGCTCCATTCAAAATCAAAAGAGTCAATGATAAGCAGAAAGCACCATGGAAGCAGTACCCGGCTGTTAAACTGCTAAAGAGAGAATGTAGAAAGACTGAAAGAAAATGGCGCAAATCTAAACTTCACATCCATTATCAAATCCATAAAGAGATGCTTTGTAATTATAATTATGAAATTCGTAAAGCAAGACAGTCTTTCTTCTCCAATATCATCAGCAGGAATATGAACAATGCCCGTGTGCTATTTTCAACAGTAGAGAAGCTAACTAATCCCCCACCACAATTAGCACCTGAACTTCTCTCAGTTAATAAATGCAATGAGTTTGCATCCTTCTTCAAAGGTAAAATTGATAAAATACGGCAGAATATTTCTCATAATATATCTCAGTTGCAAAAAATTGAAAAACTGCAATCACCAATGACACAGATAGATAACTTTAACACAATGTCAGAATTTTGTTTAGTTGATTATGAGACTCTTGAAAAAACTGTACAAAATCTCAGTTCCTCAACATCTGAACTGGACATTCTGCCCACCAACTTTTTTAAGTCTGTTCTTCATCTTATAATTACAGATGTGCTTCAAATCATAAATACATCCTTGGAGACTGGTGTTGTTCCTGTGTCCCTAAAAAAAGCTGTTGTAAAGCCCCTTCTTAAAAAAAATAATCTGGATCCTTCAGTGTTAAATAATTACAGGCCAATATCAAATCTACCATTTATCGGGAAAATCCTGGAAAAAATTGTCTTCAATCAATTAACTGCCTTCTTGATATCAAACAGCCGTTTTGATAATTTTCAGTCAGGATTTCGTGCCAATCATAGCACTGAAACAGCGCTGATTAAAGTTATAAATGACATACGTCTTAATACTGATGCAGGCAAAACATCGGTCCTGGTATTACTGGACCTCAGTGCAGCTTTTGATACTGTTGATCACAACATACTGCTATATCGACTTGAACACTGGGTTGGATTGACTGGTAAAGTTATCAATTGGTTAAAATCATACTTAAAAGATAGAAGCTTCTTTGTTACCCTGGGAAATTGTTCCTCAACGTCAATGCCCTTGACCTGTGGTGTCCCCCAGGGGTCGATTCTTGGACCATTACTTTTCAACCTTTATATGCTCCCACTTGGGCAAATTATCAATAAAAATTCAATTCTGTATCACTGCTATGCAGATGATACCCAAATTTATTTTGCTCTATCACCAAATGATTATGCCCCCCTTGAATGTCTCTACCAGTGTATCGATCAAATCAATAGCTGGATGTCACAAAATTTTCTTCAGCTGAACACAGATAAAACAGAAATAATTCTATTTGGAAAAAAAGATGAAAGACTCAGGATTACCACTATTCTTGACACAAAAGGGATTAAAACTAAAGAAATGGTTAAAAATCTTGGTGTTTTCATTGACAGCGAGCTAAACTTTGACAGTCACATGAAAGCAATCACTAAAACGGCATTTTATCACCTAAAAAACATTTCCAAACTAAGAGGACTTATGTCAAAACATGATCTGGAAAAACTAATACATGCCTTCATCTCTAGTAGGGTTGATTACTGCAATGGCCTTTTCACAGGCCTGCCAAAAAAGACCATCAAACGACTTCAGCTGGTTCAAAATGCAGCGGCGAGGGTTCTCACACGAACAAAAAGAACAGAGCACATTACTCCAATTCTAAGGTCCCTTCACTGGCTTCCAGTAAGCTACAGAATTGACTTTAAAGCATTGCTGCTGGTGTACAAATCTCTAAATGGTACAGGGCCCAATTACCTCTCTGATATGTTGCAGCAGCCTAACCCAATCAGATCTACCAGATAACAGCAGAAAAATTTACTATTAAAACCAGTTGTTAAAACAAAGTGTGGTGAAGCAGCTTTTAGCTACTATGCAGTGCAGCTATGGAACCAACTGCCAGAGGACATTAAAAATGCTCCTGCTGTTGGCAGCTTCAAATCTAGGTTAAAGACCAAGCTGTTTTCAGATGCTTTCTGTTAAATAATTAATATTTTACATTTTTTATAATCTTTTTCTCTGCATGTTTTAAATTTATTTTAACTTTATTCTATTTTATTCTGCTCGGTTTTTTTTTCTCTCTTTCTCTTTCTCCTTTTTCTTTTTGGCATTTTAATATTTTATTTCTACTATTGTTTAATTCTTATTATTTTCTTTTAATTCTTTTAATTCTTTTAATTAATTATTTTAGAATAAAGATAAAATTATTTTATGTAATTTTATTTCTCTATTGTTTACTGTTTTTGTTTTTACTTCTGTAAAGCACATTGAACTGCCATTGTGTATGAAATGTGCTATATAAATAAACTTGCCTTGCCTTGCCTTGCCTTATAATGTGAATCTCTCATGCAATAATTTATAATGTGACTCTCTCTGTGCAATAATTTATATGTGCAATGAGCAATACCTCACTCCATAATGTGTAACACAACACAAGGCAAGGCAAGTTTATTTATATAGCACATTTCATACACAATGGCAGTTCAATGTGCTTTACAGAAGTAAAAACAAAAACAGTAAACAATAGAGAAATAAAATTACATAAAATAATTTTATTTTTATTCTAAAACATCTCGTGCACACGCCTTATAAGTCGTTCCCACGCTTTATTTTTTTATTCACCATGTCCCCTCTATGGCTCCGTAACAATTAATTAAAAGAATTAAAAGAATTTTAAAAAATAATAAGAATTAAACAATAGTAGAAATAAAATAAAATAAAGTAGAAATAGGAGGAGGAGAAAAAAAGGAAACCAGCAGAATAGAATAAAGAATAAAATAGAATAGAGTTAAAATTAAAGTAAATTTAAAACATGCAGAGAAAGTAAAAATTATAAAAAAAAAAAAAAGACAATATTAATTATTTAACAGAAAGCATCTGAAAACAACTTGGTCTTTAACCTAGATTTGAAGCTGCCAACAGCAGGAGCATTTTTAATGTCCTCTGGCAGTTGGTTCCATAGCTGTACTGCATAGTAGCTAAAAGCTGCTTCACCACACTTTGTTTTAACAACTGGTTTTAATAGTAAATTTTTCTGTTGCGATCTGGTAGATCTGATTGGGTTAGGCCGCTGCAACATATCAGAGAGGTAATTGGGCCCTGTACCATTTAGAGATTTGTACACCAGCAGCAATGCTTTAAAGTCAATTCTGTAGCTTACTGGAAGCCAGTGAAGGGACCTTAGAATTGGAGTAATGTGCTCTGTTCTTTTTGTTCGTGTGAGAAACTAACACATACACCTCAGGACTGTGCACCTTACCCCCCTTACACCCCCCCTTTTTTTCCCCCTTCCTCTCTCTCTCTCTCTCTCTCTCTCTCTGTCTCTCTCACTCTACACGCTGTTTTGCACTGTTATTGGAGATGCTTTAATCTCATTGTACATGTGTATAGTGACAATAAAGGCATTCTATTCTATTCTATTCTATTCTAAAACTGTTAATGTTATAGTCATGCTGTCTGTTATTGCCCAAATGAGGATGGGTTCCCTTTTGAGTCTGGTTCCTCTCGAGGTTTCTTCCTCATGTCATCTGCCAGCCTTGCCACCATCGCCACAGGCTTCATCATTGGGGATAGATTAGGGATAAAATTAGCTCATGTTAAAGTCATTAAAATTCTGTCAAGCTGCTTTGTAACAATGCCTATTGTTAAAAGCACTATACAAAGAAACTTGACTTGACCTGACTCAATGATAACCCCAACTTAGAGCCTTTTGAGTAAATTAAGCTCCATCTTGCACTGATTGCTTTCAATGTGGCAGTCATATTGTTTATAAATCTCAAAATGTCTGATCGTTATTGGGTTTCAGACTCTGCTGAGTAATTTAACACTAGTTTGTGAAAACAGAGCAACAGTCATAGGGCTACTTTGCAAAAGTACCACACAATCATGATGAGGATATAGTGAGCCGCTGTCTAAGAAAAGCAAGCTTTTTCAATTTTTATTTTGTGTTATTATTCAGGTTTACTGTGAATCATTAAGACAAATCACACATTTGGGTACCATTCCAACATTTATTTCTTGTTTATTTTCACTATAATGAAACTGTTCACAGCATTTTTCATATTTTACATCATATCTGATAGTTAAAACATGTAACATATATATATATATATATATATATATATATATATATATATATATATATATATATATATATATATATATATATATTCCTTTATGCTAGATCAGTGAAGGAAGCAAGCCTTAAAGAAGTGATGTGTGTTCTAAGTTTCATAGCGCAGATCAAATCTGAATATATAGTTTATGATTCTAGTAAAATCAGACAGTGTTTACAATGTTAATAGTAATCTAGTGAAAATATGAAACATCGACATGCGTCACAACTCTGCCATTCATTTCTTCTCCATCTTGTCCTGGTCTTGACTGTCAACATCATTTTGAAACCTTCAAATGCATTAAAGGGGCATTATTAATTTGTATGTGATTATAATTTAAAGAACATCTTATTTGTTAAATGCATAATTGCTCTGATCATTGAAGAAGTTCATATCAGGAATTAAATAACTTACCAGTAGCAGATGAAGTTCATTTTCTCATCACAGTCTCTGTTCTTCAGAACATTCGATGTGGTATTTCGGGATCCACAACGGAAGCGTTCAGCAGAGCATGAGGGCATCGAGTTCTGGTTCGCCAGCATTACTTTATAAATGAAGTAATTGTTCACCCAGAACCATGATCCATCCAGGAAGCGCAGACTGGTCCAGAAACTGGGTGTCAGAATTTCACCGATCCGACTGTTGACTGCAAAATAATCAAGCCTGTTGTTGAACATCACTAGGTCAGTGTAGTTTGTTCTGCAGTACTGCAGAGCTTCTTCCCAATTACCCATCTCCTGCACCACAATAATCTTAGGCCACCAGTCGTAGCAGATGAAGGGTTGGCGATTTGCGCAGTTCTCACTAACCCACTGAGCATAATTGGCAGAGACACAGTTTTTATCATGATCACTCGATGGTTCACCAGAGGACCAATTTGATAGTTGGAATCTACTTCCATCAGACCACTGAGTAAATTTCAGTGTTGTTGAATTCCTGCTAAGGCCAATCCAGCATGACGGAAAAGTTGAAAAATGTTTCCTGAATCTATATAGTTCAGTGTCGACTTCAATGGTTACTAGATCTTCATAGTATTTCCGGCAGTGTGTCTGAGCTTCAGTCCAGTTCAGATATTGTTTCACATAAACTAATGATCTCAAGAACAGAGCTGTAGATGGTCCTGTCAGAGCTAGAAAGAGGAGGACAGAGAGAACAGTCTTCATCTTCATCTCACTCTGGTGTGTTTGAGCTAAGTTCTGAAGCTGTGAAGATCTTTAAATAGTTCAGAAAGCAGCACACAACCCAATGCAAAACCATATTTTACAGGTTTGAACGATGATAAGAGAAAATGAGCAATGCAAACTTCATGCAAATGGGAAAAAATGCATCACTGGGATTTGTTTTTCATTCTCCAGCCTGGTTCCTGCTTAGGTGTGCATTTCCCAAAAGTACAGTTGCTAAAAATGATAGCAACCTACATAGTTGGAACCATGCAGCTGTGCTGCAATCATTTCCCAAAACTATAGACCCTTTTCAGTCACGTGACCTTCGTAAACGCGACCGCCATTTTGGACATGTAGTGGACTTCGGCTCGAATCGGTTTGAATGCGAGGAAGGCGACAAACGAAAAACATAAAAGAAAAAGGAGCGAGATGCAGAAAACACCTTCACTATCCAGCGACGTAGGGCATTTACAGGGCGAGCAGAGGGAGAGGTATTTGCAAAAATTGAGGTTAGCAGGCTTAGAGAACGATGTTTACCTGCTTCCACCAGGATTGTTCACTGACGTACGGAAGTACACGAAGCCCTCGTCTTTACCTGACTTCGGCCCACATGATCTGTATACCTATGTCGTTAAAAACCCATCGCCATACACAGGTATTGATCTGAAAGCGTATAAGAGTTTGGATGCCTACAAATATTTTGTGTCAGGCTGGGTAACATGCCTACATCAGCAGGTCGTCCCTGGAGCCGGTGGTCGCCATCTTATTACAGCTAAGGTTTGTTCACATTTTCATTTACTTTCGGTCCTCAGGATAAACAAAATGTTATTAAATGTCATTGAAATAACTTCTTAGTCTGTTGAGACATGGCCCGTTATAAATTTGCTGTTACCAGGCAATGACCAAGAACTGTATTATTAGGGTCGGTGTCTGTGTTGTTGCAGTGCACTAGCAGCTAGCTGTTAGCACTAGCTAATGTCAACAACATAGTAGCTAGTATGTTACTGTAGCAATGTTTACGTTCAGTCATTTGGATGACTGTTAAAACCTTTCAGTCCCAAGTTTTTCCTTTACTGTATTTACTAGTTTACTGTAATTATGATCCGGCAGCTATTTACACCGGATCCAGTGTAAATAGCTGCCAGAGCCAACGTCCGAGGTTCCGGAGCGCGCTCCAGCTTGCTCCCCCTCAAATTAAGCGTACAGGGCTTAATTTGAGGGGGAGCAAGCCGGAGCGCGCTCCGGAACCTCGGACGTTGGCTCCGGCAGCTATTTATACTGGATCCGGTGTAAATAGCTGCCGGATCATAATTACAGTAAACTAGTAAATACAGTAAAGGAAAAACTTGAGACTGAAAGGTTTTAACAGTCATCCAAATGACTGAACGTAAACATTGCTACAGTAACATACTAGCTACTATGTTGTTGACATTAGCTAGTCAACAATAGCTACTACAGAAGAACAAAGAGGTTACAATGGGTTATTTTATCCTATTTGGTTACACACTTGCCGCCACAGAATGTTAACAGCAATGTAATGCCTTTTCTGGCTAATTTTATTCGTCTTACCTCCAACAAAGTGGTCACTACACAAGCGTTGGTATGCCGAGGGCTGCCAGTCTTTCCTGTTAATGGCCGCTATCCATCTTCTCTGTCGGGATCCGATAAAATGATAACCCTTGCCTTGTTTGTTGATGGTTACTACATCCAGGTGCACAACAATATAGTGGCATGATGGAAGTCTTGCTGAAAGTAAAAACTTTCTTTGCTGCCATTCCTCAATGTTGGCTATGGTAAACTACTGGTAGTACATGTCCAAAATGGCGGCCGCGTTTGTTGTGACGTCACGTGAAAAGGGTCTATAGTCAAACTATCGAGGTAACTACACTGGGAACTTGCATTGTACAAAGCATCATTAAACAACACAGGTGTTTCCCCAAACCATTGTTTGGATGAACTTTTGCAAACACTGTCATTAAGTTGTGTATTTGGAACTGGTTAGAATGTTAGTTCCTGGTGGCTATGTCATCAATGGCGTGATGACTACATCTTCTATGGTGGAAACTCAGTGGAAGGAGTGTAGCCACCAGAGGTGGAAAAACCCGGGTGCAGAAAGTAAAAACCCTGCCACATTTTTGCTCCAGCCAATTCAGTGAACCAGCTGATCCTAATTACCACATCCCCTAAAGGCCCGGTCCCACTGCACTCACGGATGCAAAGAGGATGTAAAATGTAAAAAAATCTTTGCCATCCGTTGGAAAATGCTATGCATCCGTTGTGTACTCATTGCATACGTGCTTCATACGCTCTATCCATCGAGCATCCGTCCACTGTGATTTCATCCGCACAAAAAGTTTTGAGCTGCACAAAACTTTTAGAACGGATGAACTTTCCGCCGTGTACGATGTAAATCCGCGACATATACGAGCAAAAAACGTTCTATGTCCGTTATCATCCGTTAAACGTCTGCTGTATCCTCTCTGCATCCTCGCAACTCACATCCGCTGCAGCTGAAAACGGAAAGAGGGAGGAAAGATAAGGTACATGAAACGTCTATTCATCGTTAGTAGCACGGAAATAGAAAGGATGTAAGCGTATGCATCTCGTATATATAAAGTATTCAAAACGGACAAAGCGTTTATATCTGGGATGTATCTCGTATATTTAGGATGTCTGGAGTATGTCTAGAGTATGTAGAAGGACACCTAGCGGACAATCGATATTTTGTATAAAAAGGGGGAGAAAATCATCTAGTAGTAGAGATGTATCGATGTAGCCGCCAGCATGTCTTTCCGCTTTATGCTGACGGCGTGCGTGCTGCATCCCTTTATATCCGCGGAGCAGACGCAATTCATACCCCCCGCATGCGCAGTGAACGGTCTGCATCCGATATACATCCGCGCAACATCCCCTTTGTTTCCGTTAGGCGTACGTGATGCATCCCCTTCATCTGCTATGCATCCGCTCTTTCTGCTATGCGTCCGCTTCTCAGTTATCACCGGTAACCCCTTCGGAGCTGTCATCCACTTCCATCCGCTTTCATCCGCTAGGCTTCCTATGAACATGCGTTTAACATCCCCGCTATATACTACCCACGTCCGTTCTTTTCCGTTCTGTTTTCGCCAATTTTCGCCAATTTTGTCCATTTCTGGAGCGGATGAAAACGGATAGAGCCACCCCCGAAATTTTGCTCGTCCGCTGTGTCCTTTTTGCATACGTTTTGTGTCCATCGGCCAGTGGGACCGGGCCTTAAGCCAGGTTGATGAGCTAATTGGTGAAATCACCTGTGTTGAGAGCACAAGCAGAAGGAAAACCTAAGCAGGACTTTTACTTTGTCAATCCAGTTTTTCCACCTCTGGTAGCCACCATGTCATTAAGCTGAAAATATTCAATAATGTTGCTGTACAAACATATATAAAGTCAAGTGCTTTGAAAAAGTAGTTGCAAGAATAATTGTGTATTTCTCATGCGTGTAGTTATATCTGTCAAATACATATAAACTTTCCAATATCATTTTATACCAAGGTGGTTCTGTGGTGCAAGTGGTAGAGTAGGAAATGGTTAAGTACATATGGAGGATTCAGGGTTCAAGACTGTGGTATGGTTGTAGGGTAAATCATGAAAGAAGGAAGCTTTCGGTAGCTAATAATTAAGGAGCACACGTGCTCCTGTTCTGAAACTTCATGTATTCACCTATATATTGGATGGGAGATGCTGCATACCCATGTTAATCTGTTTAACTTTGCTATATATAATGCATTATACAGTTAATTCTATCATATAGCAAAGATAAACATGGATATAGAACATCTCATATAACCTACATGCATATATTCCAACATCTCCTCACCTTCAGGCAGCTGGATGTTTTCTGTCAGGGCCATGTTGTGCAGCAGAGCTGTTAACACAACCAAAGCACAGCATTTTGTAGGCTGCAGTTGAAGGTCACCAGCAGACTTGCTCAGACACCAGAAACAATGCTTCTGCACTCCTATGGCCCTCTCCATGATTTGCTCGAGTTTTATGAAAGTTCTATCATGCGATATCGTGCTATGAAAGGTTTTTTTTGTTTTTAATATGACACTGTGACTTTGGTTAGTCTTGCCACTAACACAAGGCTTAAATTGTGTACAGCACTAAAAAGCAGCAGGTGTTTTCTCACACCTTTCCCACCTGTTCAAAATTTCTCACTTTCAACATTTGATATGTTGTCTTTGTACTATTTTCGATGAAATACTGGGTTTCCATGAATTGCAAATTGGCCTATTGTGTTTTTTGTTTATGGTTAACACAGTGCTCCAATGGTTTTGGAATTGGGGTTGTATAATAACACCAGTTTTCATAAAGAAAAAAAAAACCCTGACAAAACCAAGATGATGAATTAACCAACTTGTGTGTGTGCACACCATACACTTGACTAAGCAACACAAAGAAGGTGAACCAAGACAACTTTATCCAAACACTTGCTTTTTCAAAACATTTCATAATACAATAGTATTCAGCTTTAAAGCTGACATAAAATGTGAAATACTGAAAGCAGTCATCATTCTCAAAATGAAATCTGTTTAAAGTTCTATGAATGCAAAACAAGTCAAGTCCCAAAACCATGCCCCCCGCTTTGTTTATGAGATTTTGCATGCTTTCTACGGTGAAGGTCAGACCAAACGCATTGTAGGTCAAACTAAGATGGTTCAAAGCAACATGTTTCACACTACTGCAGTACAAACAAAGTATGACAGTTCTGAGAAGATGTCATACTTCAGATGTTAATTTACTGATGGCTCAGACCACGTTAGATCAATGCTAGTCTTCGTCATTGTACGGGAAATGCACCCTAGGTCAAATGTTTTTATGGCTTTAGTGGGTGACATTTTCTTATATGGATATTCTACCAGTCTGTGATTGTTAGTGAATTATTCTGTATACACAAACTGGATTCTCACAACAAAGGACAAAGAACAAACTTGTTGGTCTGAAGTGCAATGATCTCTGTGAGCCAATTTGAGTAACTCAGGTGTCTGTAATTTATTACATGTTCTGTAAACTTTTTCCTCATGTAAAAACATGATTTGTTTGTATGACGTGCTTTGTCATGAAGTCTTGCAATTCTGATATCTGTCTTGTGTTGCTCTTACTTTCTTGAATGATTTCTAAGAAAGTTAGTGTCAAAAGAGGCAGACTCAGACACAAATCATAATAAAATCATTTAGTTAAGCTGTGAAGTAACACCCCACCTATCAGATGTTGACTAATCACACGGCTGTTATATCGACATTGAACAATGATTTTTCTAGCAGTTGAAACACAGTGGTATAAAGTTTGCATTGCTCATTTTCTCAGAACATTCTCTTTCGTCCTTCAGGGCAAAACTTTTTTTTTTTTGCATTCATTTGTGTTCATCCTTCAAACCTGTGTTTTCATTTGCATTTATTTTTAAGTAAACCTGTCGTCATTTGAAATACTTTTACAGACTAGTACAACGCCACAAGTACACCCAGTTTGCTGGACTCACGGTTTCTGAGAAAACAGCTCTTTGAACTTAACCCCATACTGTTGATTTCAGATAGTGATTTAGACTGATCACGAATAATCTTGCTGGCACAATTAATGACTTTTTTCAGGTTTAGGTTGCCCTACCAGATCACAAGGTCAAAAGTTAAAATGGACTAAACAGGCTCTGGTTGCGTTTTTTACTGATTGCATCTGTGTTGCAGTCAAAAGACAATTTTATCTAACTGGTATCTGTCTATCTTATTTTTATGCCACCACACCAGCAACAGCCATAGCAAAAGGCATAATGTTTTCAGCTTGTCTGTCCATCCATCTGCCTGTCTGTCCACCTGTACATACGCACATACATATGTCTGTCTGCCCCGTTATTTTGAACACAATATCTCAAGAAGCCCTTGAGGAAATTTCTTCAAACTTGGTATAAATGTTCAGTTGAACTCGGAGATGAACTTATTAGATTTTGGTGGTCAAGGTCACTGTGACCTCATAAGTTCAATTTTCGTGAGCACGATATCTCAAAAACGTCTTGAGGGAATTTTTCAAATTTGGTAGAAATGTTCATTTAGACTTAAAGATGATCTTCATATTATATTTTGGTGGGCAAAGGGCAAAGGTCAAGTTCACTGTGACTTCATGTTCTTGTGAACACAATATATCAGGAACACCTTGAGGGAATTTGAAACTGAACTGGTTCATGGATGCATACAACTAAATACAAGTGGTAATTCTAGTTTATACTCTATTTGTCCTTAACTCTTTTATGTTCTTTTATTATTGTTTTATTTTACAGCACTTTAGAGCAATTCCTGTTACTTGTTAAATGTGCTCGAGAAATAAAGTTGACTGGACTTGACATGTAGCTGTCATGTCACATGCCTCACAAATCACTCTCACCTGTGTCTTGTCATGCGTTGTTGTGCCACTATTTACATCCTAGTTTAAGTGTCTCAGTGTCAAGGTTTTGTTGTAGTCATCAGTTGTTGTCAAGTCAATTTTATTTGTATAGTACTTTTAACAACAGACATTGTCACAAAGCAGCTTCACAGAAATATATACATTTCAGATGTACATTTTAAACATCTGTATTTATAAATGTATTCCTAATGAGCAAGCCTGTGGTGACAGTGACATGAACAAAGTCCATGAGACAACATGAGGAAGAAACCTTGAGAGGAACCAGACTCAAAAGGGAACCCATCCTCATCTGGGTGATAACAGATAGCGTGATTATAAATAACTCACTTCTATAACTGTGTCCTGTAGAGTCACAAAGTACAACTGTGTAACCAGGAAATTCATTATAGTTTTAATATGAGGTCTGTTTTGTTGATGTTATCAACTGTTGATTGAGAGACTTGACCACAAAAAGTGGTTCATGACAACTATAGTCCTAAAGTTTTCATGACAAATGTATTCCCAAACCACTACAGCAAAATCTGTTCATATTAATTGTCCAAAACCATGTTCTAAGTGTATGTTTCGGCTGCCCATATGGGGTCATTCTGCACATGAGTGAAGTGATGAGAACACTAGCCAGATGAAAGGCATCAGGATGAATCAGGAAGGTTCAGAAAGCAGGTGAGATCAGCATCACAGTGATCAGCTTGGCAGAGAGAGAGAGAAAGAGATTGTTAAGTATGCTCAATGTCACCTGATGAGTAGGAACAGTATACATATTGCACTGAGTGCAAGCAGGGACTCCAGCAAAACTAACTATGACAGCATAACTAAAAGGGGAGAGCCAGAAGGTAACACAGGCATGAGGGAGCCCCGGGACATAAAGCAGCCACCCACTACACCATCAACAAACCAGGGTGAGTGAGTGAGAGTGGGGGGGACAGTATCCATACATCCCAGTTTACCAAAACACTCTATGCTTGAGGATCCTCAAGATCGACTCCTTTACCTCATAAAAACTATTAACAAAAGGCTTGACTAAACAGATATGTTTTCAGCCAAGACTTAAATACTAAGACTGTGTCTGAGTCCCGAACATTACTTGGAAGGCTGTTCTATAACTGTGGGGCTTTGTAAGAAAAAGCTCTGCCCCCTGATGTAGCATTCACTATTTGAAGTACCAACAAATAGCCTGTACCTTTTGATCTAAGTAGGCATGGTGGGTCACAAAGGATCAAAAAATTTGCATAGGCACGTGACCGTTCAGTGTTTTATAAGTTAATAGTCGTATTTTAGAAGCAATGCAAAATTTGATTGGGAGCCAATGCAGTGTGGATAAGACAGGGGTGATGTGGTCATATCTTCTGGTTATAGTAAGGACTCTTGCTGCTGCATCCTGGATTTACTGGAGCTTGTTTATGCTCCTACTGGAAGATCCAGAAAGTAAGGCATTACAATAATCCAACCGGGAGGTAACAAAAGCATGAACTTTTTTTCTGCATCATGTAGTGACATTAAATTTCTTATCTTAGCAATATTTCTGAGATGAAAGAAAACTATCTTCATAATGTAATCAATATGAGTTACAAATGAAAAACTGGAGTTAATAATCACCCCGAGGTCTTTTACTGCTGCATGTGAAGAAACAGAAAGGCCATCCAGAATCACTGTGTAATCAGAAAACCTACTTCTAGCTGCATGGGGTCCAAGTACAAGTACTTCAGTCTTGTCAGAGTTAAGCAGAAGGAAATTAATAAGCATCTAGTGTCTAATGGGGGCGGCACAGTGGTGTAGTGGTTAGCACTGTTGCCTCACAGCAAGAAGGTCCAGGTTCGAGCCCCGTGGCCGACGAGGGCCTTTCTGTGTGGAGTTTGCATGTTCTCCCCGTGTCCGTGTGGGTTTCCTCCAGGTGCTCCGGTTTCCTCCGGGTGCTCCGGTTTCCCCCACAGTCCAAAGACATGCAGGTTAGGTTAACTGGTGACTCTAAATTGAGCGTAGGTGTGAATGTGAGTGTGAATGGTTGTCTGTGTCTATGTGTCGGCCCTGTGATGACCTGGCGACTTGTCCAGAGTGTACCCCGCCTTTCACCTGTAGTCAGCTGGAATAGGTTCCAGCTTGCCTGCAACCCTGTAGAACAGGATAAAGCAGCTATAGATAATCAGATGAGATGAGTGTCTAATGTCCTTTACACATTCTTCAATTCTATTAAGCTGGTGCCTTTCATCTGGTTTTGCAGAAACATACAGCTGTGTGTCATTAGCATAAGAGTGGAAACTAATACCATAATATTACCTTGAATAATATTACCCAGAGGTAACATATTTAAAGAAAAAAAGCAGAAAGAGAACGTTGTGGAAGGTGAAACCTCACCATAGTATGCATAGAGAAGTCACCATTTATATCTACAAACTGATAATGATCAGCAAAATAAGAGCTGAGCCAGGAGAGCCAGGAGAAATAAATTTTATCTATTTAATTTTATTAATAATTGTATTATGTTTTTTTATTTATTACATTTATGTGTATATTTTTATTATATTCGGAGATATTAGCATGTATTTGCTATTTTAAATTCGAATTTAAATAAAGTTTATTGTATTGTATTGTTTGAGGTCCATTCCCTTAACTCCCACAACATTTTCTATTTTATCAAGGAGAATGGAATGATCAATGGTGTCAAAGGCTGCAGTCAAACAATACAAGTAGCGAGACACAGCCCTGATCAGATGCCAACAGTAGGTCATTTACTACTTTAACCAGAGCTGTCTCTGTGCTATGATGAGGTCTAAATCCTGACTGATACATTTTATGGATGTTATTCCTATGTAGATATGAGCATAACTGCTGTGCCACAGCTTTTTCTAGAATCTTGGAAATAAAGGGGACTTTTGATATTGGACTATATTTGGACAGCTCACGGAAGAACTGATTATTTTTAGAAGAGGTTTGATTACTTCTGGTGTTATCTGTTTGAAGAATCCTGTAGATAAGGAATCTGGGACACAAGCTGATGATTTTGATGAGGAAATTAGTGAAACTAGTTTGGTCTCTCAAAAGGGAGGAAAACATTTTAATCACTGATCTGATACAGTTATATTATTATCTGCAAGGTTAGTTATCAAATTGTCTGGCTTTAAATGAATAGTTTGATTTTTTTTCTTGATATTTTCAATTTTGCTATTGGAAAAAGTCATTGCTCCTACATATTGTAGGTGTGCATGTTTCTGTGGTAATCTTATTCCTAGTTAATTTTGCTACAGTATTAAATAAGAAAATTATCTTCACCTTTAATTAGTGTGGAGAGATACGTTGATCTAGCAGCACTAAGAGCTTTTCCATAGTTCAGGAGGCTCTCTTTCCATGCTCATTGGAATTGGCTTGCTGTCATGTGTGCCACATTATAGCTTACAGTGTATAGGTTTCTTGTATCCACAGTTCATTTTGATGGTTCTTGTTTTCACTGTTTGTATGGTTTGGTTTCCTTCCACACATTTAAAAAAAAAATTACCTGCATTTGCAACCAGCTCTACTACCACTTCTTGACAGTAGCTTTCCATGAGTTCCAGTGTTTGTCTCCCTATTCTCATTTCTGTGAGTAGCTGTGGTATTATTCAGTTTAATGTCAGTAGATAGATAGATAGATAGATAGATAGATAGATAGATAGATAGATAGATAGATAGATAGATAGCACTTTTGACTGTCACAAATCAGCTTTGCAGAAATGCAGATATAGATTTAAATGTATCTTTAATGAGTAAGCCAGAGGCAACCATGGCAAGGAAAACTTCCCTGAGATGACATTAGGAAGAAAATTTGAGAGGAACCAGACTCAAAAGGGAACCAGTCTTCATTTAGGTGACACTGGATAGTGTGACTATGTGTGAATATAAGCATCATTTGAGTCTCATCTCATTATCTGTAGCCGCTTTATCCTGTTCTACAGGGTCGCAGGCAAGCTGGAGCCTATCCCAGCTGACTACGGGCGAAAGGCGGGGTTCACCCTGGACAAGTCGCCAGGTCATCACAGGGCTGACACATAGACACAGACAACCATTCACACTCACATTCACACCTACGGTCAATTTAGAGTCACCAGTTAACCTAACCTGCATGTCTTTGGACTGTGGGGGAAACCGGAGCACCCGGAGGAAACCCACGTGGACACAGGGAGAACATGCAAACTCCACACAGAAAGGCCCTCACCGGCCACGGGGCTCAAACCTGAACCTTCTTGCTGTGAGGTGACAGCGCTAACCACTACACCACCGTGCCGCCGCATGATTTGAGTATTAACTTAAAATCTATTATATCAAAGTGCAGTTATTCATTATTCAAATAATGGGAACTTCAGTATAAACTGTTCTTAGAAATTGCAGTTTAAGGCTATCGAAGTAACATCCAGAGCTATCTTTAGGATATTTTTGTGTTGTACAATCAACAGCAAACTCACAGCAAAATTTAGCCCATCCATGTGGGGTCATCCTCAGCACCAGCAAGTGGTTCATAGGTGAAGGAGGCTCCAAGTAAATGTGGGGAATCAGGATGCATTAGACAGGTCCAGAGAGCAGAAAGAGTCTGGATCACTGGCACCTCATCAGGCAGCAGGAGTAACGTGTAGCTTGACTGGGGAGGGGGGTTGGCAGAATACAGATTATGCTCTTTCCCTGGAATGGTTTACAAATACATATACTGTGTGCTGAGTGCAAACAGGGAGTCTGGCAAGACTAACTATGACAGCACAAATAAAAGGGAGAGCCAGAAGGTAACACAGACATGAGGGAGCCCTGGAATATAAAGTGACCAACCACTCCACTGTCAACAATTCTGTGTGAACACATGAGAGAGCATCAAAATATCCAAAGTTTACCCAAACACTATGTCTGAGGATCCTCCAGATCTGCTGCTCTCTTACAACAGACTTTTGTTAATAGATTTTGTTAAATCTATTAACAAAAGTTTTGGCTAAACAAATATGTTTTCAAAGTAGACTTAAACACAGACTGTGTCCGGATCCTGAGCACTACTTGGAAGTTCCATAACTGTGAGGCTGTGGAACTTTGTAAGAAAAAACTCCACCACTGCTATAGCTTTCATGATTTGAGATACCAACAAAAAGTTTGCACTTTTGATCGAAGTATATGTGTTGTGTCATAGAAAGCCAGAAGTTTACTCAGGTACTGTGGTGCGAGACCATTCAGTGCTTTAAAGGTAAAAGGAGTATGTAGCGGGTACAACGTGTGGGTGGAGCACAGAAGACGGCAGGACAGAGATCAGGATGCAATATAGGCTTTATTGCCAAACTTTTCAGTCTAACACTCAAAACCAACACTCAGAGACTGACTCGCACACACACACACTGTAGTCTCCTCTCGGCACCAACTCCCCTCCGCTCTCACTCTCCCTCCTTAAATAGGGCGCGGTTTACTGGGGAGAACACACACAAAACACAGGTTAATTACACTCAGGTGTAGCGATTCTGCCACTTACCTTCCCCAACTCCGCCCCCCGTCACAGACCGGCGCTTGACCACGCCCCCGCTGCCACAGAGTATTTTATTATCAATCCGCAATTTGATTGGGAGCCAGTGCAGTGTGGATAAGACAGGGGTGATGTGGTCATATCTCCTAGTTCTAGTAATGACTCTTGCTGCTGCATTCTGGACTAAATGGTGCTTATTTATACACCTACTATTACATCCAGAGAGCAAGGCATTACAGTAACAGGACAGGAACAGATTTGGTTGATTGGCTGCTGAAGGTGCATGTGCATTCTGTGTGATGTACCTCCTGTTTTCCGAGTTGTTTGCAACGAGTCTTTTTTCCATGAGCATTGGCATTAATCACTAATCTTTTTATCTTCTCTACAAATAATTTTCCAGTATCCTTTTTCACTTTCCTTTTCCCACATTTTAAATTTTTTTCAGAAGAATGACAAGACCGGAAGTTTTTTTCTTCCCGCACAAAGACCACAAGCGAAGGCCATCCACACTGAATCTGCTTTAATATCAACAGATCTTCGATTAAGGTACCTGAATCCATTCATCATGGCACACCTTCAGCTTGTTCAGTGTGCTGAGTGCAGGATGTTTAGTCATTCTTCCTCTGTCACTAGTGATAGCTTTATTTGTGACAAGTGCAGATTAGTTAGCTCTCTGACGGAGAAGATTGCAGCGTTAAAGGTGAGTATACTGACTTTATAGAAGGTTAGTGATAATGAGAACAGTGTAGTTTCTGCAGGGGAAAGTCTGGATGCCCTAGGTGGAGTTAGTAATCCCCCAACTCCAGCATTAGAGTCCACACAGCAGGGCAAATGGGTGACAGCTTGGCAGCATAAACATAGAGCCAAAGCTACCACTGAGGCTCACCCAAGGGAGCACCACTCCTCTCTACTTCACATATCAAACAGGTTTGCTCTCCTCAGTGAAGCACCCACTGAGAAACCTGAAAGAGCTCTGGTTATAGGAGAGTCTATCATATGGCACATGAAATTAGCTAGGCCTTTAGGGGCACCAGCAGATTTAGTCAGGTGTATACTGGGAGCCAGGGTGCCAGACATAGCTGGTAATCTTAGGGTCCTAGGCAAGCACAGATAGTTATCCATTTAGGAGCTAATGATATATGCCTTTGTCAGTCTGAGGTTACCAAGAGTAACTTTGTAGAGGTGTAAGTAGTTAGCACTTTGGGGGCAGCACGGTGGTGTAAGTGGTTAGTACGGCTGCCTCACAGCAAGAAGGTTCTGGGTTCAACCCCAGTGGCTGACGGGGACCTTTCTGTGTGGAGTTTGCATGTTCTCCCCGTGTCTGCGTGGGTTTCCTCTGGGTGCTCTGGTTTCCCCCACAGTTCAAAGACATATGGTCAGGCCCGCCGATGGGGGGACAAACGGGTATGTTGTCCCAGGCCCAGGAATGGGGAAGGCCCAGAACTGGGCTCTCATGAAGTTGCGATTATTTTATTTCATTTCAAAATGTGTTGATTTGGGGGAGAAATGTGCTATATTTGCATTCAATAAATGATTTCTAGATCTTTTGCCTTTATTGTCTTTGAAAAAGGCGTCAAGAACCCCCTACCACCTCTAATGCAAAAATGGTTTGGTCTGACTCTTTGATTAAGGGGAAAAAAATGACATCGTTCGATCATAGCGCTTCGACAATCAGCGTGCGTGCCATTTGCCAACATGCACAAGTCAGGAGCACAGAAAAGAAAAGAAAAGAAAAGAGAAAAAGAGAGGAAGAAACCAAGAGACTCAGGGGCTCACTGCATAAATATTTTTAAAAAGATTCGGATGATGCAGCAGGTACTAGCAAAGGCAGTGGGGCAGCTGAGCCAGGTAAGTAGGGTGACCATTCGTCCGGATTTCGTCTGGACAGTCCGGTTTTAGAGCCGTCTGTCCAGACGTCTGTCACGCGTCCTCACTTTTTACATTTTGTCCTCATTTCGGACCCTCAGCCGCCACCGTTGCATCAATCGTCACAAATCCCTGCCCATTATTTACACTTGCTATTCTGCGATGACATACAGGCAAAGAGCCTACAGGGATTTCTCGTATACAAACATTGGCGCTGCGCGCGCAGCTGATGGAGCCTCTGCAGCCTCTGATTGTCTGGAAGCTGCTGTCACTCAAAAGCTGCGCTCACGCGATTGGCTGATTTTTGCTCCTCCGAGCTGCGCGCGCAGTGCGAATGTTTGTACGGAAAAACCTATGAATGTTGGCACGCATGCTGTTGAACAATACTCATGCCGAAACCAAAGACATCCTTTAAAAATGCTTGGTGCTTAGAGCATCGTTTTGTCGGCAAGAGCCAAAAAGGAGAACACTTCGCCTTCTGCAAGCTCTGTCACATTGACATTGATGTGGGGAGCAGAGGGAAAGGTGCGATAGACAGACACGCGGACACAGACCGCCACAGATCATGTTTTTTTTTTTTTGGTATTTTTTTGGATGAGCATAAATGAACACAACAATGTTTTGTTTTTAGTTTAGTTCCTGTGGATAAGCCAAGGCCAGTATAGTAGGCTAAATGACAGTAGGCCTACATGTTTCTTGACTCATTTTTCGATTTTTCATTTTTTTTTTCTTTTTGATGGTTATTTTCAAGTGAATAAATATGTTGGCCTATGGCATGGCAAAGACTGTTTTTTCAGTGTCTATAGACCCCTTCGCAGTAAACGTCATTCATACGTAAGCAGAAATTGCGTGCCCTCACTCTAAATGCCAACTTACGTTGACTGCTCTAACCTAGCTCCCGCCCCATTCAGTTTCATTTCTGCTCTCTGCGTCTCGCTTTTTACGCAGCTCTGATTTCTCTTAGCTGCACTCTTTACACTATCATTCCTTTCATGCCATCACCTCCTGCAAATTGCTGTTTAGTGTTGGTATTTGCTGTTGTAGCTAAAGCCACATTGCCATCACATCACTGGCATAATTTGATTAAAGCAAAATGAATATGAATGTCCCATTGTTAATCAAGTTGTACATGCCCGCACATAACATAATCATATGCGTCTAAAGACTTGTAGGCACGAAGTTTTTCGTGGGTGTACACTGAAGTCTTGTCAATAAGGTACGAGTATATATCTGGCCATTGTATACCAGGGAACTTACTAACATTGTCCGTCCACTCTTTAATTAAATACGGATCCGGTAGGCGATGTCCACTTGTTAGAGTTAACTTATTTATGTAGCATTCTCGATCTTGTAACGACAATTGTTTTGCATAATCTGACAGCTCATAATGCCGGTCTATGGGCAGCGCCATTGTTTCTGGGTCCAGGCTGCGCGCGCATCCTAGCAACGGTTGGTTTGTTTACAAACATGCGAAGGGGTCTATAGATGGACACAACTCTTTACAGTGACTTTACAGTGATGTTTTGTTTCTTGTTGACATGGTCTTGACCATCATTTTCCACATTTCTCTTTTTGATAGGTGTTCCAAGTTAATAAATATATATTGACTTCATACTTTTTTTATAAGTTTTTCTTACCCCCCCTGTAACGCGACGGTGTCCTAACTTTAGGGCCTTTGTCCTCACTTTTGGACACAAGTGTCCTAACTTACAGACTCATGTCGGTGGTCACCCTACAGGTAAGGCACAGCCAACTTTTTCCAGCCCCATAAAGTAACCCCAACCAAGGCACGCGCGGCACACAATTCATGTTACAAATGAGGGGAGAGCAAGTCACACTGAACACCATATCAAACACACAGGGCATTGAATCATTTCATAACCACAACGGCTTAATAACATTGTATTTCATATATCTGATTGAAGCTAAGAATATTCACATTAGCCCGCAATCATATCCCGCCGTTTCTCGAGCGGTGTGTTCTTCTCTGCTTTTCACACTGGACAGTATGCACGCACAGTATACTATGTTCGCCCCCAGCCCTGCCCGAAATCCCCCGTCCATCGCTGCTCCTTCAAGAGCACCCCAATCGCGTGATTATAGTAGACTATCCACGAGTTTAGGAAGGCATTGCGGGGGCTGTCGCATGCAGGCTTGGGGCGTAACGGAATACATTTAGTGGCATTCGGTTAAAGGATGTGTGTGTGGGTTGGCCCGGGGGGGGGCCCATTCAGAGCATTTTGTCCCAGGCCCAGCCAAAGCTGTCAGCGGCCCTGCATATGGTTAGGTTAATATGGGACGGCCTTGGGCTGAGGTGCCCTTGAGCAAGGCACCTAACTCCCAACTGCTCCCCGGGTGCTGTTAGCATGGCTGCTCACTGTTCTGGGTATGTGTGTGTGCTCATTGCTCATGTGTGTGTTCACTTCTTCAAATGGGTTAAATGCAGAGAGGAATTTCACAAGTGTGTGATGAATAAAGTTGTTCTTGTTCTTCTTCTTTAAATTAGCAAAGGCGATGTCCGATGCTGTAGTATGCTCTGGCCCCATCCCAATGTGATTTGGCGATGTAGCTTACAGCAGGTTATGGTCGCTGAACTGCTGGCTGTCCAGGTGGTGCTCTGAAAACAGTGTGGGCTTTATAGATAATTGGACTAATTTTGAGGGCACTGCTGGCCTGTTAGGGCGGGATGGTATCCATCCCACTCGGGAAGGTGCTGCTCTCATTTCCTGCAGCATAGGCCATAGTCTCAGAACAGGCCTAGTTCATTTCTGACAATCCAGAGCCAAGGCCAGGGAGCAGACGAACAGGCTAAACCGACTGTCTGCTAGCTGCACAGAGTTGTCACTCAGGGTCCACTACATCGAGACTGTGTCTGTTCCCCGAGCTCAACAAAAAAGTAGAAATATTCAGAGAGTTTGTTCCAGTAACCTAATCAATATAAAATTAGATCATACTGACTGTACAGCTGCTGCTAGCACCTTTGATCTAAAGGTGGGGCTATTAAATATTAGATCTCTTACATCTAAAGCGCTAATGGTTAATGAACTCATTACTGATCAGGAGTTTAATGTACTGTGTTTAACTGAAACATGGATTAAGCCAAATGAATATATAGCATTAAATGAAGCGAGTCCTCCTGGATACAGTTATATACACCAGCCTCGTCTAACTGCGTACTGGATACAGTTATATACACCAGCTTCGTCTTTAAAGCGTACTGTACACCATTGTATACTGCACACCTGTGGTGCCACTACAAACAAGGCAGCATTAGGAAACTTATGGTGGCTTACAATGACAGCATGAGGCTGCTGTTGAGAATTCCAAGAAGGTCTAGTGCAAGTCAAATGTTTGTCAGTGCTGGGGTACCTACTTGTGTAGCTGTGTTGCGTAATCTGATGTATAGATTTATGTGCAGGGCATCTGAGTCACGAAACAACTTAATTGCTGTTTTGGCTAGCCCTGGACGTAGCTCTGTGAGACTGTTCTCTAGCATGTGGAATCACTGGCGAACATGCCTGTATGTGGGACAATGACTAATGAGAGCTATGCAACATGTTTTTTTTTCTTTTTGTCTGTCTGTTTTACTTTTTACTGTGTTGTGATGTTTTTATTGTGATATGGATCCCCCTGGGTCTGGAATAAAGAATTGAATTGAATTGAATAACTGGCAGAGGAGGAGGCGTCGCGGTTATTTATTATGATTATCTAGGTGTAACACACAAACCTGGTTATAAATTTAATACATTTGAAGTTCTTCATACTCATATAATGTACGTAGTCTCGGAAAATAAGTTGACCCAGTCAATTCCCATCCATCTATTATCTGTAACTGCTTATCCTATGCAGGGTCATGGGCAAGCTGGAGCCAATCCCAGTTTACTATGGGTGAGAGGTGGGATACACCCTGGACAAGTTGCCAGGTCATCGCAGGGTTCCAGTCAGTTCCATTACTTATTATTTACACGCAGTAGTAAAAGACCTCGGGGTGATTATTGACTCTAGTCTTTCATTTGAAACTCATATTGATAACATTACCTGGATAGTTTTCTTTCATCTCAGAAGTATTGCTAAGATAAGAAATTTAATGTCACTACATGACATGGAAAAACTAGTTTATGCTTTTGTTACCTCCAGGTTGGATTATTGTAATGCCTTACTGTCTGGACGTTCCAGTAGGAGAACCAACAAGCTCCAGTTAGTTCAAAATGCAGCAGCAAGAGTCCTTACTAGAACTAGAAAATATGACCCCATCACCCCTGTCTTATCCACACTGCATTGGCTCCCAATCAAATTTCATATTGATTATAAAATACTACAATTGAACTTTAAAGCACTGAATGGTCTCGCACCACAGTACCTGAACGAACTTCTGGTCCTTTATGACCCACCACGCCTACTTAGATCAAAAGGTGCAGGCTATCTGCTGGTACCTCGTACAGTGAAGGCTACATCATGGGGCGGAGGCTTGGAATCAGACACAGTCTTAGCATTTAAGTCTTGGCTGAAAACATATCTGTTTAGTCAAGCCTTTTGTTCATAGTTTTTATGAGGTACAGGAGTCGATCTTGAGGATCCTCAAGCATAGAGTGTTTTGGTAAACTGGGATGTATGGATACTGTCACCCCCCCACTCTCACTTGCTCACTCTGGTTTGTTGATGGTGTAGTGGGTGGCTGCTTTATGTCCCAGGGCTCCCTCATGCCTGTGTTACCTTCTGGCTCTCCCCTTTTAGTTATGCTGTCATAGTTAGTTTTGCTGGAGTCCCTGCTTGCACTCAGCGCAAAATGTATACTGTTCTCACTCATTATGTGACATTGGGCATACCTAACAACCTGTGTTTTCTGCCCAGAAAGGATGCAGCAAAGCAGTGTGTAGTAAAAAAAAAAGGTTTTCACACTGAAGAATTAAAGTTCGGTGAACCTTGTCCTTCTATACCAGCATATGACTCCATGAATTTCCTGTTCCCAGTTCCTGGGATTGCACTGAGAAAATATAGTTTCCATTGGATGGAATAATCTTGCAGTGCACACTGTATTGGATGGACTTGGGTTCACCAAGTAACCTAATGCAAATGAGAAAGAGAAAGTGAGATTTATGTCATCACAGCTTACTGGTGGAGCACATCAAAAGGTTGAAAACCTGGTCACCCAAGCCTCCTTTTTACGCCTCCTGAGACAGGTGTTTCCACTGTCCAGGTATGAACCTCCCCCAAGAAAATATTTTGATGGCGAGGTATAGCCTGCCTGTTGGCCAAATCCAGTTGGACAAATGTAATTTGCTGCACTGAAGGGAGAGATGGAGGTGAAGCCCAGCTCAAGCCTGAGACCAGTGGGGTTGCCTCTCAAGCCAAGCATAAGGTCAACATGTATGTATTTCGATAAGGGATTTCTTTCCCATTCCAGGATTTAGAAATGCAGAGAAAATAAATTATTGCATGGTGGTGTAGTGGTTAGCGCTGTCGCCTCACAGAAAGAAGGTCCTGGGTTCGAGCCCCAGGGCCGGCGAGGGCCTTTCTGTGTGGAGTTTGCATGTTCTCCCCGTGTCCGCGTGGGTTTCCTCCGGGTGCTCCGGTTTCCCCCACAGTCCAAAGACATGCAGGTTAGGTTAACTGGTGACTCTAAATTGAGCGTAGGTGTGAATGTGAGTGTGAATGGTTGTCTGTGTCTATGTGTCAGCCCTGTGATGACCTGGCGACTTGTCCAGGGTGTACCCCGCCTTTCGCCTGTAGTCAGCTGGGATAGGATCCAGCTTGCCTGCGACCCTGTAGAACAGGATAAAGCGGCTAGAGATAATGAGATGAGATGTTCATCCACTGAAAACAAAACATAGGCTTAGCTGCACAAAATCAAATTTTTATTTTTTATAAATAAATAAATAAATAAATAAAAGCCATGCACTGTAGTACATTATCAAGTGCTGTGTGTAAACAGAAAGCACAGCTGTGAGTTTAGGACTGTGCAAGGGATTTTTTTAAACGTCATTAAATTAAAATGTAATACATTTTTACATTACAACAGCATATAATACACAGAAAATATAAACATACTGCATAACAGTTTTAAAGAAGGGCATTTGGAAATTTTGTATAAAACCAACAACATTACAAGTTTTCTTTTCAGGATGATTTGAAATGAAATGCCAACTGTTAACTTACACTTCTATATAGTTCGTTCATTATATATTTGTCCATACATAACCAATATAAATCTTTAATTTCTACCAAAAATCTTCAAAATAATGTGCACAGGATGGTTAAGCTCAATCCTATTGTCCAAAACATTATTACAGTAATATCATACAAGGTTCTTCTTTTTGATGAATTAGAACATAAACATGGTCAAATGTGCTTGATAAAAATAAACAGTAAAATAAAATAAGCATAGAAAAATAAATGGTGAATTACAGCTGTTAATGAAAGGCACTGCTTAAAATCCACATACTGCAGAGAGTGAAAAAGAGGCTGTGTTTCAGGACTCACTTTAATGCACTCTCGGTCACTTTCCCTCGATTGAATCCCTTCAGTCATTGTAAGGGTCATTTCATTACTTTCCCTGAGTTTTAAAGCTGAACACTTTCTAGTGCTTTCAGGACATTTGTTTTTCAAAGTAAAGAAAATCCCTAAAAACAAACAAAAATCCTTGTGTTAAATCCATCAAATAAAAATAAAAATCAGCAAAGAGCTGCTGAAAGTGGGTGCATTCCACAAAGTAAAAGTAATATTATTAAAGGGTTTCTGGAGTATATATAATTATATTCAACCAAAGTTTTCTGAAAACAGAGATTCTTGCAAACAACAATACGGTCTTGCTTGTTTTGCTGTCTGCTTTGACTGTATGATGTCACTGAATCCATCACTACAAAAGGAAAAAACCAACAAATGTTAGGACCAGAAAACCTGAAAAAAAAGAAAAAGACAACAAAAAAAAGTTAAACCTAAAAAGACTATTAGGCTACGTTCACACTGCAGGCTGAAGTGACTCAAATCCGATCTTTTCGCCCATATGTGACCTGTATCCGATCTTTTATTGACAATATGAACGACACAGATCCGATTTTTTCAAATCCGACCCAGGCCGTTTGGATATGTGGTCCTAATTCCGATTCCTATCCGCTCTTTTCATATGCGACTTCAGTCTGAACCGCCAGGTCGCATTCATCCGACTTACACATCATCAACAAGCCACAAACGTCACTATTCTGCGCTGAAGTAGGCGGCGGGTCTCTCAAAAAAAGTTACAACAACATGGCGCATGACTACGGGCGCAGATAGAGGGGGGGGGACTCGTCCCACCCAGATTTAAATTCACCTCGTTCGGTCCCCCCCACTTATAGGGAGGAAAAAACGTCTATGCTGTCTTTCTTTGCATAAGGCAAACCTCACGGAAAAATCAAAAGACTAATTACCATTCGGTTTATTGAGGTGCACAGCAGTGTATACATAGTTGCAACAACTCACATAAAACAAAACAAAGACTGATATTCGGTTGGTTGAGCTGCGCAGACTGCACAGGTTGCGAGCTCGAGCTTGGTTGCTATGGTTACTAACAACAAGTTTGACAAGCATATCGGGGTTGGGGTTGGTTTGCTGGCAGCTTTGTCCCTCCCAGTTTTTTGTCCCCCCCAGTTCAAAAAACGTATCTGCGTCCCTGCGCATGACGTCAATGCGAGGGACGCTTCGGGCTGTGAAGGTTCTGAATCTTCTCAATGGAAGGACGCAGAGGTTATGGAGCTGATTTCCATTTGGGGGGGATACAGCTATTCAAGCTAGACTGGATGGGTCATACCGCAACCGGGCGGTTTTACTTCCGTAAACACTGGCCATGCTCACTGCGTGTGATGTCGTCGTATCCTGCAATGCGCATGCGGAACACTTTTAGGTCGCTTTTCGTTCATACTGAGGATCACATACAAGTCGCATATATTTGTTAATGTGAACGACCTCACAAAAAAATCGGATTTCACAAAAAAATCGGAATTGAGCATTAAGCCTTGCAGTGTGAACGTAGCGTTAGTGCATTGCAATCCTGAATTCAAAAACCAAAACAGTACAAGATACAAAATCTAAACATGCACACTCATACAAAATCCCACACTCAGAGATGGTAACATTGCTACAGTAGGGGTTAGATGTACGTGTTTGTGTAAGGTGATATCTTCACACCAGTATCACAGATGCCTCCAAGCCCAGGGTTTGTGCATCCTCTGAGGTTAAATCATTCTTTAATGTCCTCCTCACTAAGAGAGAAACAGAGAATGAGAGAGAAAGAGATGGATCAGGTTATAATGTAGAATGAGATTTTATTACCACTCCCATTCAGCTCGTACTGACATATCATGTGTAAATTGTGGTTGGCTGGTATGTACATCCTAACATACATGATTTACGGTTGGTGCGCGAGCGTCTCCGTTCACGTGGTTGGTTGCGATCTTGTGAATTCTGTGTAGCCGAACGTACTATTCTTTCCATGATCTCATCAGCAGCAGCATCGGCCATGCCATCTTCATTCGCTGCTCCTAATGCAGTACGACCTGGATGTAACAAGAATATTTTGCTGGTGTGTCAAAAATTTAAAAGGAGTATCAAAACTTTATTTGATAAAATTATGACTTGTACCATCTGTACCTTGAAATCTTGACTCAGAATCTTGCTTCATTTGTACCATCTATCCCTCAGAATCATCTTACCTGTACCATCTATCCCTCAGAATATTGTCTTACCTGTATTATCTATACCTCAGAATCTTGTCTTATCTGTACCAGCTATATCTCAGAATCTTTTCTCACCTGTACCTTCTATCCCTCAGAATCTTGTCTTACCTCTTCCGTCTTTACCTCAGAAACTGTTTTATAATGTATGAGCATTAGTACAACCCCGATTCCAAAAAAGTTGGGACAAAGTACAAATTGTAAATAAACATGGAATGCAATGATGTGGAAGTTTCAAAATTCCATATTTTATTCAGAATAGAACATAGATGACATATCAAATGTTTAAACTGAGAAAATGTATAATTTAAAGAGAAAAATTAGGTGATTTTAAATTTCATGACAACAACACATCTCAAAAAAGTTGGGACAAGGCCATGTTTCCCACTGTGAGACATCCCCTTTTCTCTTTACAACAGTCTGTAAACGTCTGGGGACTGAGGAGACAAGTTGCTCAAGTTTAGGGATAGGAATGTTAACCCATTCTTGTCTAATGTAGGATTCTAGTTGCTCAACTGTCTTAGGTCTTTTTTGTTGTATCTTCCATTTTATGATGCGCAAATGTTTTCTATGGGTGAAAGATCTGGACTGCAGGCTGGCCAGTTCAGTACCCGGACCCTTCTTCTACGCAGCCATGATGCTGTAATTGATGCAGTATGTGGTTTGGCATTGCCATGTTGGAAAATGCAAGGTCTTCCCTGAAAGAGACGTCGTCTGGATGGGAGCATATGTTGCTCTAGAACCTGGATATACCTTTCAGCATTGATGGTGTCTTTCCAGATGTGTAAGCTGCCCATGCCACACGCACTAATGCAACCCCATACCATCAGAGATGCAGGCTTCTGAACTGAGCGCTGATAACAACTTGGGTCGTCCTTCTCCTCTTTAGTCCGAATGACACGGCGTCCCTGATTTCCCTAAAGAACTTCACATTTTGATTCGTCTGACCACAGAACAGTTTTCCACTTTGCCACAGTCCATTTTAAATGAGCCTTGGCCCAGAGAAGACGTCTGCGTTTCTGGATCATGTTTAGATACGGCTTCTTCTTTGAACTATAGAGTTTTAGCTGGCAATGGCGGATGGCACAGTGAATTGTGTTCACAGATAATGTTCTTTGGAAATATTCCTGAGCCCATTTTGTGATTTCCAATACAGAAGCATGCCTGTATGTGATGCAGTGCCGTCTAAGGGCCTGAAGATCACAGGCAACCAGTATGGTTTTCCGGCCTTGACCCTTACGCACAGAGATTCTTCCAGATTCTCTGAATCTTTTGATGATATTATGCACTGTAGATGATGATATGTTCAAACTCTTTGCAATTTTACACTGTCGAACTCCTTTCTGATATTGCTCCACTATTTGTCGGCGCAGAATTAGGGGGATTGTTGATCCTCTTCCCATCTTTACTTCTGAGAGTCGCTGCCACTCCAAGATGCTCTTTTTATACCCAGTCATGTTAATGACCTATTGCCAATTGACCTAATGAGTTGCAATTTGGTCCTCCAGCTGTTCCTTTTTTGTACCTTTAACTTTTCCAGCCTCTTATTGCCCTGTCCCAACTTTTTTGAGATGTGTTGCTGTCATGAAATTTCAAATGAGCCAATATTTGGCATGAAATTTCAAAATGTTTCACTTTCGACATTTGATATGTTGTCTATGTTCTATTGTGAATACAATATCAGTTTTTGAGATTTGTAAATTATTGCATTCCGTTTTTATTCACAATTTGTACTTTGTCCCAACATTTTTGGAATCGGAGTTGTATCACTATGGCTTATGAGTGCATGCATTTGTTTTTTACTTCTGCTGGGTCTTGCCCTTGTCCTTGTGCGTAGTCCCGGTACACCACACATCTCTGTGCTGCTACCCCGCTGGTTTTTTTTCAGTACTGCTTTCATATTTTCATGCTCTGCTGCATCTTCCTCATGGTTCAGTCCCTGTACTTCATTTTTTCTTATAGTAGGGACACTACTGGTGCAGCTGCTTCCAACTCCTTGACTTCTCTGTAGATAAAATAAACACAGAAATCACAAAAAAAGAGTTTATGACCACATTAATGCAGTCAGAACTAGGTTACTAGGTTAACTAGGAACCAGTGAGTAAAATGCTGGATTTCATATCAGCTGAAATAAAATCTGATCTTGGAGATAGCCATCTCTGAACTGAATCTTTGGTGTGGATCATCTGATTTTTAATGACTCTGGTAGAGTAAGGAACTTTACATGTCATGAATCAGATAGCAAAGGCAAGTGTCAAAGATAACAACATGAAATCAGGGGTTGGCCAGATACTGACAATTTGCATCAGGATAAATAAAGGTAGTGTCATTCAATTATAAATGTGTGTGTGGGGAGGGGGGGGGGGGGCAAATAACTACTGTTATCACAGATTTTTCTATCAGATAGATAGATAGATAGATAGATAGATAGATAGATAGATAGATAGATAGATAGATAGATAGATAGATAGATAGAAAAAACTATAAATGTTAAATCCATTTATATTAGCAATTAGTAAATCCATCATAAACCACACAGACAGAACAAGTTGTGCATGCTGAGTACATGCAGATCACATTTCATTAGAAAATGCAATTTGCATGTGGCACACTAAAACATTTCCGTGTGTTAGTGTTAATGTATCAATGAAAAGTGTTAATTAGCAGTCATGGAATTATAACACACACTCAATGTGGCTGTTAACATGTGGAGACAATGTTCACACATGCACACAGAAATGTAGACACACTGTCATACCCCATTCTCTTCTTCTTCATCAGTCTACAGAGCAGAGGAGAGGAACAGGAAGTACAGTAAGAACTGAATCAATAAGTGGATCTAATGTGCATGGATCCTGGATGTTTACAGCTTTCTGATTGGTTAAGGCTAAAAGCCCACACATATGGTTATCTGGTTTGATTTAATATACAGTATATTAAACCTTCCTGTTATATTTACTTTCTTTTTCTTTTTTTACTCTAGATATACATCTAATTTCTTTCAGTATTGTTTACCTTCTCTGTTGTTTTCTTCTAGTTATATATTACTTTAATGGCATTTAGCAGACACTTTTATCCAGAGTGACGTATGACACACCCAGGGCAGCCCAGGGAACAGTAGGGGGTTAGGTACCTTGCTCAAGGGCACTTCAGCCATTCCTGTAGATCCAGGGAATCAAACTGGCTACCATTTGGTCCCAAAGCTGCTTCTCTAATCATTAGCCATGGCAATATATACAGCATATGGTTTTTATTGCTCATGTTACATACCTACTTCCTGTTATATTCCATCTTTTATTATATGTTTACTGCTGTTATACTGTATTTACTTTCTTTCTTTCTCATTCATCTCATTATCTGTAGCCGCTTTATCCTGTTCTACAGGGTCGCAGGCGAGCTGGAGCCTATCCCAGCTGACTACGGGCGAAAGGCGGGGTTCACCCTGGACAAGTCGCCAGGTCATCACAGGGCTGACACATAGACACAGACAACCATTCACACCTACGCTCAATTTAGAGTCACCAGTTAACCTAACCTGCATGTCTTTGGACTGTGGGGGAAACCGGAGCACCCGGAGGAAACCCACACGGACACGGGGAGAACATGCAAACTCCACACAGAAAGGCCCTCGCCGGCCACGGGGCTCGAACCCGCACCTTCTTGCTGTGAGGCGACAGCGCTAACCACTACACCACCGTGCCGCCCCATAATGTTTAATTTTTATTTGAAAATTTATGACATCTTTCCAAATCAACGGGCCTGAGTCCAAGCTGATGTTGATGTCAACGTCAAAATCAAGTCAAGAGTCAGGAAATTTCCAAGTCATATGACTCGAGTCCACAATACTAGTAAAACAAAGCATTAGAACATTTCTGGGGACACTGATTTCAGTTCATTATATATGCTCCTAAGAAAAATACAGCAACAGTCACAGGATGGTCAGATTAAGGTCACTTACTGTTGGATTGATGTCCATGATCATCTTGCCGCGCGTTCTGTTCCTCTCACGATGGTCAGCTCGTTTCTGTTTTTGCTGGAGTATTCTCTCTCGTGTGGTTCGGTACTCCAGTGCGAATTCACTAATGATTTTGCAGAACCGATGAACACTGATCTCACAAATTCCAGATGCTGGGTGTCCAAGAAACAGCAGGAACATGTGGAACCTGCAGGAAAGGGAATTTATAAAAGAAAAATGTGAATAGTTGAGTGTTTCCTATTGGACATAAAAGAAATTCTGACACCGATTCTGGAACTGATGTGTAACTGAAGTGTCTAGTAGACAGTCTCCAGCACTACAATTCACAGAATCCATTCTAACTAGATGTATTGATGGTGGGAATGAATTCTGAAGTGTTTATATGTTATTATGCTCAGAGTGTAAAACATGAGCATGTGTTTCGCCCACAAACACAGTATCTGTGTGTGTGTGTGTGTGTGTGTATTACCGGTTGATAATGCGGCGATGGACAGTCTTCAGTATGATGATCCTCTCTGCACAGTCCTTCAAGAAGTCAGTCAACTTCTGCTTAAGTGCTGGTTTCATCTCATGCTTGGCAATCAGCTTCAAGTTCTCCCATGATGCTCTGCAGCGGCGTTCCATCTGTGCCAGATTTTCCTGCAGCAAGTCAAAGTCTACCTGGAGAGGAATTCATACACTCTTCAGACAATACTGTATTTGTAGTGTATGTAGATGTGCATGAATGTTTGAGACAGTAAAATTTCTCTCTCAGTAGAGTGAGTTGATTTCCCTGAAGAAAGTGTTTCAATGGTTAATGTTCAAATTCACCTATTCCACTGTTTTATAGCAATACAGTTATTTATAAATTATTTTAAAAAACATTATATTACATTATAGACATTTAGCAGACGCTCTTATCCAGAGTAACATACAACATATCCAGAGCAGCCTGGGGAGCAGTTAGGAGTTAGTGCCTTGCTTAAGGGCACTTTAGCCATTCCTGCTGGTGTAGGGAATCAAACCAATGACCTTTTGGTCCTAAAGCTACTTTTCTAACCATTAGGCCATGGCTTCCCCATAACAACCCAAAACAACCAGTCTCTCTTCATCTCAGGTCCTCTGGTGCCTGCTGTGCCAATTCCAGCTCCTGAAGAAAGCCATTCTACTACTGTCCAGTCTACTAGTGACCCCACAGCACTAGTTCCCATCACAACTGGCCCCTTTAACTGCAGTTCAAGCTCCTGCACTGCATTCAGTCTCCTTGCTGTCTAATGAGTCAGTCCCTACCCTGTCTTTGGCAGTGGTCCAATTCCTCTGGTCACCCAGTTTTTCAGAGATTCTTTCTTGCAGCACTCGCTTTACTTTAGCCACATAGGAGGAAACCATCTAGACGAGTTTATTTTATTATAGCTCAGTGGAACAGCATTTGAGTTGCTTGAACTGAACCCACCATGCCTCAAGATACAAAGAAGACCTGAATCAAGACACTTCTCTGTATTATATTGTATTGTACATCTTGTTGTCCAAACTGCTAAGATACTGGCTGTCTTCAAACAAAGACCTACAGTACCAGTCAAAAGTTTGGACACCCCTTCTAAATCAATGTTTTTTTTATTTGTATTAACTAAAAGTCACTTCATGTCTAAAAGTAATGATGGATGCTGTTTCTCTTTACATAGTTGTTCAGTTCTTGAAATTTTTTGAATTTCCCTCCAGGGATTAATAAAGTAATTCTGATTCTGATAATATGGATTACTACAGTTGTGGAATAGGGTGATTTAATGTATTTTTATTATTTACTATTTGATCTCAAATGCATTAAGAAGGCAAGAAACTTGTCCACTAATTACATTTTGACAACGCACAACTGTTAATTGAAAAGCATTCCAGGTGACTCCCTCATGAAGCTGGTTAAGATAATGCCAATAGTGTGCAAAGCATCATCAAGGTAAACAATGGATACTTTGAAGAATCTAAAATATCAAACTTTTTTTTGGGGGGGTGGGGGGTATTCAACAGTTTTTTTGTTTCCCACATAATTCCATCTATGTTCCAGATGTTACTTCATTGTTTTGATGTCTTCAGTATTGTTCTACAATGTAGAGAATAGTCACAATACAGAAACACCAATGAATGGGTAGGGGGTGTACAAATTTTCGACTGATACTGTAACTTTTCACCTTAAAAAAGGGCAACAGAAGTGAGCTTGCCCTATTGTTGGGAGTTTGCAAGTTTGAATTCCACAAACACCCCAGCCATCAAAGAAAATGGGAAAAAATAAAACGCAAACTTTAACTTGTACTATGATTGTTGATGTACTCACGCCACTCTAACAGGGTTTTAGTCTGATAAGGCAGGAGTCTTCGCAGAGAGAGGAGTATTTCTACTAACATGAAGTTATGTTGTTGACAGACATAAAAAGGCACTTCTGTAAATTGCTGTGTAAAAGGATGTTGGACAAATACTGTAAATTTAATGTACTAGGATCCTGAAAGAAAACAGTCAAGGCAAGACTGACAGTTTACAGCCCTTTTTGGAGGTAAGTTTTATCAGTGGGACAAAGTTTGACACTATCCCTTCCTCAAGTCACTGAATTCCACCATTACAGTTGAAAAGACTGCCAATGGTTCTTCATTAAGTGCTTTATCCTGGTCAAGGTCATGGTTGATCCAGAGATGTTTCTGGGGACACTGGGCACAAGGTGGGACCTGTACAGACTCTTGCTTTCTTGGAATTTATATCCTGTGCTTGGCATCTCTTAGATAGGTTTCTTGTTGGGTCAATGGTAGTTCAGCTATCACTGTTGTATGCTAGAGAAAGACTGAGTTCAAATAGCAGGACGACCAAAGAGTCCCTGTTGTGCCCTTACACAAAACCTTTAATTGTGCATTTTCACTCTTGTTTTGTAAAGTATTTTAGTTACAAATAACTTCTGATAGATGCACCAGACAAACAGAAGTTTTGTATTCATAGGAAAAAGAAAGTACACCCTCCTATAATTCTCTGATTTTATTTATCAGACTTAAACAAACATTGTGTGGTCCTCACCAACTTCTTTTAATAAACAAATAACCTCAGGTGACAAAAAAAAAAGATTTCAATATGTAGTCATCCCCCCCCCCCCCCAAATAAATAAATAAATAAACTTTCAGAAACCAGGTGGGGGAAAAATCAGGACACCCGATAATTCAATAATTTTCATGTATTAGTAGTTGAGGCAAATGCAAGTGCAGATTAGAGTTTATTTTTAAACAAAACACAAGGTAAATGTTAAGCACAAACTATCAGCTACAGGAAAATACAGACCTACAGATACACATGACAACAAAAAGTAGACAGTGTAAAGTGTAAAGAGCAGGGCTTAAATACAGTGCTCATTGAACATAAATGTGAATCAGGTGTATACGGTCATGTGATGTGGTGAGTGTCTTGGTCAGGTGATGTTCAGGGGCTGATGGGAACCATAGTTCTGCACCATATTCCGCTAGTATGACAGTAACATTTAGAACCACCTTTAACAACAATAAGTCGAAGTAAATGTTTTCTGTCAGAGTTTATCAGGCTCCCACACCATTTTGGAGAAATTTTGCCCCACTCTTCTTTACAGCATTGCCCCAGTTCATTAATGTTTGAGGGAATTCGTTTATGTACAACTATCTTTGGATCCTGCCACAGCATCTCAGTGGTTTTGAGGTGTGGGTTTTGATTTGGCTATTCCAACACCTTGATTTTTTTTCTTCTTTAGCCATTAGATGTTGATTTGCTGGTGTGCTTGGGATCATTGTCATGTTGCATGATCCAATTTCAGCCCAGGTTAAGCTGCTGGACAGATGGTCTCATGTTTATCTCCAGAATATTCTAATACAAAGTAGCATTAATTGTTGTCTCAGTGACTAAGTTTCTCAGGTCCTGTGGCTACAAAACAAACCCACATCATCACCCCTCCACCAGCATGCTTCACAGTTGGTATGGAGTGTTTGTTGTGAATATTCTGTATTTGGTTTTTGCCAAACATGGTGCTGTGCACTGTTTGATGAGATCAGATATTGTTACAGAATTTATGTGGTTTGTTCAGAAGCAATTTTGCAAACCTAAGTCATGCTCCATATTCGTTTTGAAGAGAAGGGGCTTTCCCCCCCCCCCATACACCCTTTGAGGAAAGCCATAGTTGTTCACTCTTTTTCTGATTGTGTTGTCATGAACAAACATTTAATGTGTTTTCAGAGCCCTGTAGATCACATCTTGGGTTTTTCTTTATATTTTTTAAAACAATAAATATTTTCTTTATATTTTAATATTTTCGAGCATGAAAAGTGGGCAGCACAGTGGTATAGTGGTTAGCACTGCTGTCTCGCAGCAAGAAGGTCCTGAGTTTGAGCCCAGCAGCTGGCAAGGGCTTTTTCTGTGTGGAGTTTGCATGTTCTCCCCATGTCTGTATGGGTTTCCTCTGGGTGCTCTGGTTACCCCCCCCTCCAGTCCAAAGACATGCAGGTTAGGTTAATTGGTGGTTCTAAAGTGAGTGTGAATGGTTGTTTGTCTCTGTTTCAGCCCTGCCATAACCCTGCCTCTAGCCCATAGTCATCTGGGATAGGCTCCAGCTTGCCTGCGACCCTGTAGAACAGGATAAGTGGCTACAGATAATGGATAGCATGAAAAGTTTGACCATGGACTGTATTTGCTGGTATGCTGACTCCTGGTAAGACTGACAATTTTAAACAATTCTTACTACTGTAGAATGGTGGATTTCAAATCGATGGAGATGGCCTTATAACCATTCTCAGACTGATAAGCAGCCACAATTGCTTCTCTGAGATCATAACTGATATCTTTTCTCCTTGGCATGATGTAGACATACATCCGAGTGTTCCAGAACACCAAACTGCCAAATGTTCTGGTTTTATAGAGGTAGTCACACTTTTTGATGATTAACGAATCTTGGGCATTTCATTAGTGACACATGACTGCTGTTAGAATGCAGGCACTTACAGATGTATGCGCAGAGGAGAGCGGGATGCAGACTGACAATGAAGCCAAAGCGAGGGACAGGAATCAGTGTCGGTAAACAAGCAAGGGTCAGGCGATCGGTGAACAACACAGGGTAGATAAGGCAAGAGCGAAAATGTGAGAGAAATAGCAAAATTTCTTTGTCCACGTCATTGATAAGGCACTGGAACACACTGGGTGCCAAAGAAAGGCCATAAGGCATTACCCGGTATTTGAAGTGCCCCGTGGTCATGCTACGTATAGGCGGTCTTCCATTCATCCCCCTTTCTGATCCTGATCAGGCTATAAGCACTTTGGAGATCAAGCTTCGAGAAGATCTTTGCGGACCTGAGTTGCTCAAGCGCTGCAGGGACCAATGGAAGAGGATAGGGGTATTTAACAGTAACCTGGTTGAGACCTCTATAATCAATGCAAGGCCTTAGACCACCACCTCGTTTCTCCACAAAAAAGAAACCAGCAGAAGCAGGGGACTTGGAAGGACAGATATATCCCTGTTTGAGGGTCTCCTGAATATACTCCTCCATAGCAACATGTTCCTTCTGGGATAGAGGGTAAATATGACCATGTGGCGGTGATATACCTGGTAGTAAGTCAATCGCACAGTCATACGGCCGGTGTGGTGGTAGCCCGCAGGCCTTCCCCTTACTGAAGACCTCCAGAAGGTCCCGATAGCAGTCAGGAACGTTGTCTATGGAGTCTGGCTGAGGACTCTCTACTGAGGTGGAAGACACCCTAACCTGAGGATGAGAAAGACAGCTCTGGAAACACATGGGAGACCACCGCATAATTTCTTTACTTTGCCATGAGATTAACGGATTGTGTAACTGCAGCCAGGGATATCCAAGGATGATGTCATGATCGTGATCATGAGGTGACATATAGAGAAATTAATTCCTTGTATAATGCTCCTACCTGAATTTGGATGGGTTGGATGTGAGTGGTGACGAGCCCATCACCTATGGGTCCTCCATCGATGGTTCTAATGCTGAGTGCGCTGTGCAGAGGGGTTGTAGGCAGGTTGAGCTTCTGTACGATGTTGCTGCTCATAAAGTTCCACTCTACCCCTGAATCAACAAAAGCGGATAGGACATGTGTGGACGATGCCGTCTTTGGTAAAACTGGAATCTTAAAGGATTTAGAGCTGAGTTCTCACCGGACTCGTAGATCTGGCAGGAATTTCTGCTGGAGGCCCTCAGGACAGACAGACTGGACATTGCCGAATGTTATGCTCAACGCTCCCACAGTATTAACATAAACCCTCCCTGCACCATCGAGCATGTTCTGTGCGGGTTAACCTGGTACGGGTTACCTCCATGTGGAAGCTATCTTCAGATGGCTGAACGGGCCTAGTTCCCTCGAGAATGGAGGGTTGGTGTTTTAACAGTTGGTCCAGACGAATAGCTAGGTCTATGAGGGAGTCCAGCGTGAGGTTCTCATCTCTACAGGTCAGTTCACTGATGATCTCTGGGTGCAGACCTTGGTGAAAAATGCTTTAAGCACTGGGTCATTCCATCCACTGGCTGTTGCTAGTGTTCTGAAGTCCAAGGTGTACTCAGCAACACTTCGAGATCCTTGAGAACAGGTGAATAGACTCTCTCCCACTTCATTCCCTTCAGGTTCATGATCAAAAACCCTTTTGAATAGGGAGAGGAACTGCTCATATAATGTGGTTTATTTCCTGCCCTTGTTCCAAACAGGAGTAGCCCAGCAGAGTGCTTTGCCAGTGAGAAAGGACAAAAACTTTGTGATCTTGCACTCATCAGACAGATTAGGCATGGTGCCGAAATACATAGAACACTGAAGTAAAAAACCTTTACATACAACGACGTCTCCAGCAAACTCCTCTGGCATGGGCAGTTGTAACACAGGGCTAGGAGGAGACTCGAGGCATGCTAGGAGGGCCTGCAACATCACAGTTGCGAGTTGTGTCATCCACATATTGAGGTCAGCGAACATCTGCTGATGTTCCCCTAGCAAACACCCCTGTGCATTGAGAGCAGTCGGTTTCAAATCCGTGTTAAAATCTGTGTTCATCCATGTTGTGGCGAAGTATCCTGTTAGAATGCAGGCATTTACAGATGTATGCGCAGAGGACAGCGAGATGCAGACTGACAACGAAGCCAAAGCGAGGGACAAGAATCAGTGTCGGTAAACAAGCAAGGGTCGGGCGATCGGCGAACAACACAGAGTAAATAAGGTAAGAGCGAAAACATAGCGAAAGGGTCAGAATAAATGAGAGACAGTCAGAAGAAACAAGGCTTTATTAGGGGAGCTTATATACAATAATATGAAATAAACAATATAAACAGTATAAACACTAAACACTCTAGATAAGAAATAGACAGACTAAACACTCACAGGTGTGTGTATTATATATATATATATATATATATATATATATATATATATATATATATATATATACACACAGTGGTGCTTGAAAGTTTGTGAACCCTTTAGAATTTTCTATATTTCTGCATAAATATGACCTACAACATCATCAGATTTTCACACAAGTCCTAAAAGTAAATAAAGACAACCCAGTTAAACAAGTGAGATAAAAATATTATACTTGGTCATTTATTTATTGAGGAAAATGATCCAATATTACATATCTGTGAATGGCAAAAGTATGTGAACCTCTAGGATTAGCAGTTAATTTGAAGGTGAAATTAGAGTCAGGTGTTTTCAATCAATGGGATGACAATCAGGTGTGAGTGGGCACCCTGTTTTATTTAAAGAACAGGGATCTATCAAAGTCTGATCTTCACAAAACATGTTTGTGGAAGTGTATCATGGCACAAACAAAGGAGATTTCTGAGGACCTCAGAAAAAGCGTTGTTGATGCTCATCAGGCTGGAAAAGGTTACAAAACCATCTCTAAAGAGTTTGGACTCCACCAATCCACAGTCAGACAGATTGTGTACAAATGGAGGAAATTCAAGACCATTGTTACCCTCCCCAGGAGTGGTTGACCAACAAAGATCACTCCAAGAGCAAGGCATGTAATAGTCGGCGAGGTCACAAAGGACCCCAGGGTAACTTCTAAACAACTGATGGCCTCTCTTACATTGGCTAATGTTAATGTTCATGAGTCCACCATCAGGAGAACACTGAACAACAATGGTGTGCATGGCAGGGTTGCAAGGAGACAGCCACTGCTCTCCAAAAAGAACATTGCTGCTCATCTGCAGTTTGCTAAAGATCACGTGGACAAGCCAGAAGGCTATTGGAAAAATGTTTTGTGGATGGATGAGACCAAAATAGAACTTTTTGGTTGAAATGAGAAGCGTTATGTTTGGAGAAAGGAAAACACTGCATTCCAGCATAAGACCCTTATCCCATCTGTGAAACATGGTGGTGGTAGTATCATGGTTTGGGCCTGTTTTGCTGCATCTGGGCCAGGACGGCTTGCCATCATTGATGGAACAATGAATTCTTAATTATACCAGCGAATTCTAAAGGAAAATGTCAGGACATCTGTCCATGAACTGAATCTCAAGAGAAGGTGGGTCATGCAGCAAGACAACGACCCTAAGCACACAAGTCGTTCTACCAAAGAATGGTTAAAGAAGAATAAAGTGAATGTTTTGGAATGGCCAAGTCAAAGTCCTGACCTTAATCCAATGGAAATGTTGTGGAAGGACCTGAAGCGAGCAGTTCATGTGAGGAAACCCACCAGCATCCCAGAGTTGAAGCTGTTCTGTACGGAGGAATGGGCTAAAATTCCTCCAAGCTGGTGTGCAGGACTGATCAACAGTTACTGCAAACGTTTAGTTGCAGTTATTGCTGCACAAGGGGGTCACACCAGATACTGAAAGCAAAGGGTCACATACCTTTGCCACTCACAGATATGTAATATTGATTCATTTTCCTCAATAAATAAATGACCAAGTATGATATTTTTGTCTCATTTGTTTAACTGGGTTCTCTTTATCTACTTTTAGGACTTGTGTGAAAATCTGATGATGTTTTAGGTCATATTTATGCAGAAATATAGAAAATTCTAAAGGGTTCACAAACTTTCAAGCACCACTGTATATATACACATACACACACATACATATATTAATGTCTGCTCTGTTGTTTAGTTGTCAAGTGAGATTACTAGTTTATTTATAGAAGTTGGTGAGGATCACACAATTGTTATTTAGGCCCTGGTAAATAAAAACATGGAATTGAAGGAGGGTGTACTTTCTTTTTTTTCATGATCATAGAGTGGCACAGTGCAGCGGGATCCTGAGTTGCTGTCTGTGCAGAGTGCCACATGTTCTCCCTGTGTCCGGAGCATGTCCTGCATGTTTCCTTTCATCTCATTATTTCACATGCTACTCCTGAGATACCAGTTAGCCCTTCTGCTCTGCACGCCTGCCTGTTCCATTCTGATGCCCTACTAGTGGTTGGAGTTCTCATTCATCTCATCTCATTATCTCTAGCCGCTTTATCCTTCTACAGGGTCGCAGGCAAGCTGGAGCCTATCCCAGCTGACTATGGGCGAAAGGCGGGGTACACCCTGGACAAGTCGCCAGGTCATCACAGGGCTGACACATAGACACAGACAACCATTCACACCTACGCTCAATTTAGAGTCACCAGTTAACCTAACCTGCATGTCTTTGGACTGTGGGGGAAACCGGAGCACCCGGAGGAAACCCACGCGGACACGGGGAGAACATGCAAACTCCGCACAGAAAGGCCCTCGCCGGCCCCGGGGCTCGAACCCAGGACCTTCTTGCTGTGAGGCGACAGCGCTAACCACTACACCACCGTGCCGCCCGGTTGGAGTTCTCATCACTTGGAAACCACTAGCTGCAACTGAGGATGGCCCCATATGGACAGGCTAAACATGCACTTAGAAACCATTAAAACAGCTTTGGACTGCAATTTAGAGAAACGGTTTTACTCCAATGGCTGAGGACTACAACTGCCATGAACAGTTTTGCACTCAAGTCAGTGAGTGAACAGTTAATAACTTCAACAAAACAGACTTCATGTGAAAACTATAATGAATTTCCTGGTTACACAATTGTACTTTTTGACTTTAAATATAGCACATAGTAGGCGACACGGTGGTGTAGTGGTTAGCGCTGTCACCTCACAGCAAGAAGGTCCTGGGTTCGAGCCCAGCGGCCGGCGAGGGCTTTTCTGTGTGGAGTTTGCATGTTCTCCCCGTGTCCGCGTGGGTTTCCTCCGGGTGCTCCGGTTTCCCCCACAGTCCAAAGACATGCAGGTTAGGATAATTGGTGGCTCTAAATTGACCGTAGGTGTGAATGGTTGTGTGTCTCTATGTTTCAGCCCTGCGATGACCTGGCGACTTGTCCAAGGTGTACCCCGACTCTCACCCATAGTCAGCTGGGATAGGATAAGTGGCTACAGATAATGGATAGATGGATATAGCACACAGTTACAGAAGTTAATTATTTATAAATCACACTATCCAGTGTCATCCAGAGGAGGATGGGTTCTATTTTGAGTCTGGTTCCCTTCAAGATTTCTTCCTCATGTCATCTCAGGAAATTTTTCCTTGGCGCTGTTGCTTCAGGGTTGCTCATTGGGGATAAATTTATATGTTGAATTTTATATCCAGACTTTATACTTTTCTTTAAAGCTGCGTTGTGACAATATCCATTGTTAAATGCACTATACAAATAAAACAGAATTGAATTGAATCTCCCAAAAACTTGCCAGTGGCTGAATTGGCTATGCTAAATTATCCCTAGGTGTGCATGAATGTGTGAATGTGTGTGCGCATGGTGCCCTGCAATGGGTTTGTGTCCCATCTGGGGTATATTCCCACTTCCAACCCAGTGTTCCAGGAGAGTCTCCAGATCCACCTAGGGTGACCACCTGTCCCGCATAGCGCGTGCGCGTACAGCATTTGAAGCCGAATTTATGCGTCCCGCAAATTCAGAACGTGTCCTGCATAATCGATGCTTGCTGAGGGGGATGTCGCTCTCCCCGGGCCACCCAGGCAGCCAAACGAATATTACTTGACATTTCAGCACACCGCCGTCGCCACTATAGACTGTAGAACAAAACCACACACACACACACCCCTCACAACTGACTGGTTGTTGTCAACTTTTTGTTGTTGCCATGACACCGCACTCACGTGCACAGACAGTGACGAGGGACGCAGGTGCAACGCATGCATTGCTTTCATATTAAAAAATGGAGAAAGGTACCGGGGAGATGGCAGGTGAGGCTCCCCACCTCCAGTTAAAAAGAGAAGGTGTATGTACAGGAAAGAGTGGGAAAATGAATATTTGTGGCTGAAAGGGGTTGAGGGGGATACCGAGAGGGCTTTCTTTGACCTTTGCAAAACATCTTTCTCAATCGGACATGCATGCATGGATCTTAGTTCCATGGCGGGGAATACGATGTGAAACGACACAGGCTCGCGGAGACTCACAAGAAACGTGTGCAACGGAAAGAAACGTCTAAATCTATGGATGCTTTCCTCCGACCTAAAAACGACTCTCTAGCTGACAAAGTGACTGCGGTTGTGAGTTAAGAGACTTTTTCTACTGTTTCTGTGGTGCTGAGCCACTACAATTCCTGTTAATCCACTGAAAACTAAATGGAGACTTGTCACTATTCCTGCTGTACTGATGCACTGCAAAGCCTCAGACTCAATATTATATTATGATTGATTTAAAGTGAATAAATTGTAATGGAAAATAAATAAAATTGAGTAGCTTCAGTAAATCATAAGTGGAAGTGTGTCTGTCAAGTCATTGAATGGTCAAAATATTATGAATGTTTATGAAAAAAAAAACACATTTGGTGGCCTGTTCATGACCATACATCACCAATAACAGCAGAATAGGGTATTATTGATATACCATGTAAGGTAGGATGTGCTAGAAATGGGTAAACCACTATCTGTGAGTCTTCCAGCGGCCGGCGCGGCGCATTGGGGGCGGCGTCCCACATTGTCCCTCAAAAACATACCCCTTGTCCCCCCTTGGGCTTATGAGCAGGTGGTCACCCTAGATCCACCACTACCCTAAACAAGATAAAGCGGTTACTGAATTGGAATATAATTATATATGTAAGTTTTTTACTGATTGCCTTCTCTGCTATGCCTCAGTTCCCAGAATTTTGCTTCTCTGATTCTGGGTTCTCCCATCACCATACTGTTGTGGCACCTGCATCTTTTTTTCCCCAGAGTCTCAGCTGATCTTGATCCTATTGACCTCTGTGGTTTCTGATCCCATCCTAGCAAATGACATTCTTCTGAACTCTGGAACCCAGAATTTGGTGCATGGAATCACATCATTTTGAAGGCCTCTACCTCAGAAGGAAGCTGTTACACCACCAGTTTTTGACTGTGTGTATACTCTCTGTGTGTGTGTGTGTGTGTGTGTGTGTGTGTGTGTGTGTGTGTGTGTGTACCTTAGCAGAGCGTGTAATTGCGCCAATCTCTGAGTAAAAGTCTGTACTATCTGTGAAGTTTTCCACTACTGCTGAGCAGACATGGTGCAGCAGAGATTGTTTATGGACTGTGTCCTTCACCTCTGGAACCTTCTCCAGGTAACTCAGCTCAAAACCTTTTGCCTACACACACAAACAGACACAAATTCCCAAATACAATTAAGCAACATGAGGGATCATACGTGTCACTTGATTTACTTGGATTTGTCTTTAGTTTTGACACTGGATGTATAAAACTAAAGTAAAAATAAGAGGTTGAGCAACACTGGCATCACCACATACCTTAAACAAATTTATTTTGCTCACAAATATTAGTGCCATTAACGGTACCACAATACTCATCACTCACTTTCGATCCATTGAGAAAGTTGCCAACACCAAGTATGGCTGAGAGGATGTAGCGGAATGTCTTATTCTTCTCCAACTGCTCCATGCCCTCCTTCAGATCCTGTAAAGGCTCTGCCACTTCCTGTCAAACAGAAAACACCACCCCCAATTAAACAGTTAGCTCCCAAGCACTTTCAAACAGGAAACAACTCTGCTAGTTTAATAGTTTGCGCAGGGATCTTCAGCAAGGCCCTCACAGGGAAAACCAAAATCCAAAACCATCAAAAACACACACACACCTTCTCAATGGTATCATAGTCCATTTTGAAGGCCCAGAGGTGGAGGCGAGCACAGAGTTCACTGATGGAAGAGAGAGTTAGGAGGAAGGATTCAGCACTGCCCAAAGGAACATCAGGATTCAACATGTGAGCTTCCTGAATCCTCTGCTTCTCCTCTTCACTTGGAACCATCATCAGGAGCTTCTGCAGAATAGACACAAAGAGTAATGATTGGGCAATATACTCGATATAGTGTATGCTTTACTATAATATTTCAAATGTGATTGTGAGTACACGTGACTATAGACTCTTCACCTCAATGCCCTCCTTGTTGAGTGCATATTCATCAAAGTTGAGTATGGCAGATTTGATGGTTCGTGGCGGAGGGAGTACAGTGAGCCCAATATTAATGGTGTTACTGCGTTTGGAATCCAGGACAATGATCTCTTGCCTTTTACCATCCACTACTGTTTTCTAACCAACGCAACATAAATGTGAAAACAATACAAAGAAACATGTCAACAAAACCATCTCTAGTAAGCATTATCAAATTAATTTGTTACAAAAAATTGCATACAAACACCAACATTTCTATCTTACAGCAATTTTGTCTAACACAGCATTCTCAATCAAACAACACACTCTCAATTACCAACACACACCATCATAAAAACAACAAACACCATTAAACACCAATGTTATCCATCAAACATGTGTAGAGGAAAATTTAATTTTTAAACAATTCTTATGACTTTAGTGAGCTTTAGAAAGGTAAGCTTCAGAGACACAGTGTAGAGGAAAAATATAATTTTTAGAGAATCTGTGCCTCTCAGATTCTTAGGTCAGACACTGTGTCTCGTGTTTATAGAAGATGAAGAATGTCATTTTGTATCACACTGTTTTATTTTGCAAGGTTATTGTAAACGTGTACATGTGAAGGTAGCCAGGATAGCGAGAGGATGCCAAGGCTGGACACCCTGAGATTAAGAAGATATCTGATATGCAAGATATTATGTTGTTATTTTGGCAAGTATAAAACAAGGCTTAGTATGACAGTAAGACACTGAATGATACTTCGCATTGAATGAGTGTGGGAGAGGTGTTTATATAGCGTGGGCTGATTAACCAGGAAATGAGCAACAGGTATAATTAATAGACAGGCAATAGAGAGTGTTGTGGTTCTTGAGTGTTGTAGTTCAGTTTGGCCATGTTTATAGTCTGACTGGAAGTGGCGTTCTCTATTGTGTTACTGCCAGAACACCCAACCCCACCCAAGGAGCTCCCTCCAGAAGCTACATTCTTCCTAGGACGCCCCCTCCTTCTGGGTGCAGGCTTGTCAGGGTGTTGGTTGTGAAATTCTTGAGTAAGGAGAGGCACTACGATGTCCTTAGCTCCCACCCAGCTTCGTTCCTCTGGTCCATAGCCCTCCCAATCTACCAGGTACTCTAGCTGACCTCTTCTACATCTAGAGTCTAGGATCCGATGTACCTGGTAGATGGGTGTGGCAGTGGGGGCGTGGCCGAGTGGCGGTCTGTGAATGGAGGGCGAAGTCAGGGAAGGTGAGTGGTTGTGTCACTACACCTATTGTCAATTAACGTGTGTTTGTGTGTCTCCTTCAGTGACTGCGCTCGATAAAAAGAGTGTGAGAAGGGGAGGTCGGCACCGAGGGCTTGTTAACAGCCTATGTATGTGCGTGCGTGCGTGTGTGAGAGAGTGAGAGTTTCTTGAGCCCTATGCTGAAAAGCTATAAAACAAAGAACCCACTTCAACGCAAACAGCCGCCTGCCGTGCTTCTGTGCTCCACCCACACCAGGGTCTTGCTACAATGGGTTCTCCTTCTGGGTCAGGAGATGGGTGGTCGGGGGTGGGCATGTTCTCAGACAGGGAACCCTGGATGGAGGATATGAGGCAGGTGACATGGAAGGTGGGTGACAGACGACTGTGAGGCGGGAGCTCAAGTCTATAGGAAACCTTGTTGATGCGCTGGAGCACCTTGTATGGTCCGATGTAGTGTACCTGTAATTTTTGGCATGTGTTGTGTTCCCTAAGGTCCCTGGTGGACACCCATACCCGATCGCCAGGATAGTACTTAGGGTTGTTGCTCCGGTGCTTATCGGCGTATTCCTTGTACTTGGCATTAAATGACGTGACGTGTTGGTGAACTCCCTCCTAAATCAACTGGCTACGGGTGAAGCACTCTTCCATGGCCTATACCCATGCTGGAGAGTCATCCCAAGGAAACAGGGAAGGTTGGTAGCCAAGCATACACTGGAAGTGTGCAAGTTGTGTGGCTGAGTGCTTGAGAGAGTTTTGCGTGTATTCGGCCCATGGGATGAAGCGGGCCCAGTCCCCTTGGTTTTGCATGCAGAAGATACTGAGGAAACATCCCATTTCTTGGTTGGCTCTCTCTACCTGGCCATTTGACTGGGGATGATATCCCAAAGTGAGGTTCACTGTGACCCCTAGCCGCTCCATAAAGCTGGCCCACAAAGGAGAGATGAATTGAGGGTCATGGTCACTGACTATGTCTTCTGGGATGCTGAAGTATCCAAACATGTGCTGGAACAATAATTTGGTGGTCTGAAATGCTGTGGGTAGGCTGGATAACGGGATGAATCTCAGCACCTTGGAGAAGCGGTCAATGATTAGATTAGATTAGATTAGATTAGATTAGATTAGATTAGATTAGATTAGATTAGATTAGATTAGATTAGATTAGATTAGATTAGATTAGATAGAACTTTATTGATCCCTTTGGGAGGGTTACCTCAGGGAAATTAAAATTCCAGCAGCATCATTACAGGAGAATAGAAAATAGAGAAAACTTCTAGATAAATTAAATTAAATATTTACATATACAAATATAAAAAAGCATAAGATATGGAAAAAAAAGGCCAGCAGGAGAGGTATTGCACATTTATATTGCACATTGTCCAGTATTGCTTTTTGTCAGGCTAGGCTACTGCTGCTCCTTCCCGTCCTCTGTCCTCCTGCTAGCCCTCCTCCCTCCCCAGAGAGGAGTTGTACAGTCTGATGGCATGAGGGACAAAGGAGTTTTTAAGTCTGTTAGTCCTGCATTTGGGAAGGAGCATTCTGTCAGTGAACAGGTTCCTCTGGTTGCTGATGATGGTGTGCAGAGGGTGACTGGCATCGTCCATGATGTTCAGTAGTTTGTCCATAGTCCTCTTCTCTGCCACCACCACCAGAGAGTCCAGCTTCATGCTGACCACAGAGCCGGCCCGCCTGATCAGTTTGTCAAGCCTGGATGTGTCCTTCTTGGACATGCTGCCCCCTTAGCACACCATGATGTAAAACAGGACACTGGCGACCACGGACTGATAGAACATCCACAGGAGTTTCCTGCAGATGTTAAAGGACCACAGCCTCCTCAGGAGGTATAGCCTGCTCTGTCCCTTCCTGTACAAGTGGTTGGTGTTGCAAGTCCAGTCCAGCTTGCTGTCCAGCCACAGCCCGAGGTACTTGTAGGAATGCACAGCCTCCACCTCGACTCCCTTGATCAGAACTGGTCGTGACCTTGGTCTGGACCTCCCAAAGTCAATGACCAGCTCTTTGGTCTTCGAAGTGTTGAGCTGCAGATGATGACCAAAACTGTGGAGTTGCCTTGGGATGGCAGCAGGTCAGTGATGAAGCTGATTGCCAGGTGGGACTATAGTCTCTGAGGCAAAGGAAGAGGGCATAATTTGCCAGCTGGAGGAGTTCAAGGGACCTTGGCTTGAGCACACTCAGTGCATGAAGAGATGAAATGAATGATCTCAGTCAGCATGTTCTTCAGTACTTATTTCACAGCAGTTGGTGGGTGCGATGGCTGCTGGGATGACCAGTGGCAGGAGAAGTGTGTGCCCAAGTGATGAGTCTGCTCCTGAGATGATTAGGGACGTACAGGCAGCCCGGTGGGCAGTTGACTGGAGGATTATGTGGTTGAGAGTCTCTTACCTCTTTGTTGAGGTCCCAAGTGATTGCCTGGATGAAGCATTTAGGTGTCAGGATGGGATGAGGTTCCTGGTTGTGAAGAGATGGGCTGAAGATGTGTGACAGGGTGTCAGCCTTGGTGTTTTTGGTGCCAGGATGATAGGATATCGTGAAGTTGAAATGGGTGAACAGTGCCCATCGGGCTTGGCATGGGTTCAGTCTCTTTGCCTTCTTCAGATACTCAAGGTTTTTATGATCAGTAAAAATGACAAAGGGGTGTGTGGCCCCCTCCAACCAGTGTCTCTATTCCTCTAAGGCGAGCTTGATGGCCAGTAGCTCTCAGTTCCCAATGTCATAGTTTCTCTCTGCTGGAGTGAGCTTCTTGGAGAAGAACCGGGTGGAGCTTGGGCCTTTCATTGAAGCACTGGGAGAGAACCCCTCGTACACCAATCTCGGAGGCATCCACTTCAACCATGAAAGGTCAGGTCAGGTCCGGATGCTGAAGGATAGGGCTGTAGTGAAAGTCATTTTTAGGCTGTCAAAGGCCTCTTTGGCTGTGGGGTTCCAGTGGAGGCATTTGGGTCCCTTCTTCAGGAGGGAGGTCAGGGTGCTGCGAGGGTGCTGAACCCTCTAATGAAACAACGATAAAAGTTTGCGAAGCCTAGGAAACGTTGGAGCTCCTTCACTGAGGTGGGTACAGGCCAGGATGTGACTGCAGTTACCTTGGAGGGGTCCATGCAGACCCCCTCAGGACTGATGATGTACCCCAGGAAGGAGATCTTATGCATGTGAAAGTCACACTTCTCAGCCTTGACATAGAGATGGTTTTTAGACAGGCACTTGAGTACTGATCAAACATGGTTAAGATGACTCTCTTCATCAGGGGAGTAGATCGGCATGTCATTGATGTAAGCAATGACATACCTCCCCAACATGTCTCGCAGCATGTCTTTAACGAGGCACTGGAACATTCTTGGCACCAAAGAGAGGCCATAAGGCATGACCCGATACTCAAAATGGCAGGTGCTGGTACTGAAGGCGGTCTTCCACTCATCACCCTCGTGGATGCAGACCAGGTTGTAGGCACTATGTAGGTCAAGCTTGGAGAAGATTGTGGTGCTGCAGAGCTGTTCCAATGTGGACGGCACAAGTGGAAGTGGATATGGGTATTTCACTGATATCTGATTGAGTCCTTGAAAGTCTATACATAGACGAAGTCTGCCCCCCCCACCTTCTCCATGAAAAGAATCCTGCTGATGCTGGTGAAGTGGACAGGTGTATGTACCCTTGCTTGAGGGCCTCCTGTATGTACTCTTCCATAGCAGCTTGTTCGTTCTGGAACAGAGGGTAAATGTGGCTGTGTGGGGAGAAGTACTAGCCAGAAGGTCAATGGCTCAATCATATGGATGATGTGGGGGTAGGCCGCATGCTTTGCCCTTGCTGAAGACCTCCCCTAGGTCCAGGTAGCACATGGGGATCCCTTCCAGGGAGTCAGGGTGAGGACTCTCTACAGAGGTGGAGGAAAGATTTAACTGAGGAGGAAGTTCTGGAAACATGTCGGGGACCACTGGAGAATCTCCTTTTTCTGTCAGGAGATGAGTGGGTCATGAAGCTGTAGCCACAGGTAGCCCAGAATGATGTCATGATGCTTGGTAGCTGTGATGAGGAGTGAGATTTGTTCAGAGTGAAGAGCTCCCACCTGAATATGCACGGGAGCGGTCCAGGAGGTGACAAGGCCCTCCCCTATGGGGCCTCCATCGATGGACCGGATGCTGAGTGGCTCTGCAGTGAGTCTGTGGGCAGATTGAACCTCTGGACGACTGAGCTGGCAATGAAGTTTCCCTCTGCCCCTGAGTCGATAAACGTTAGACAGCACGTGGGTAGAGGAAGACAGTTTCAGTAATATTGGAGGCTTGAAAGATCAAGCTCTTAGTGATCTCATGGGACTCACCGAATCAGCCTTGGTCTCCTCGGAGCTGGTACATGGCAGGCGGACTGGACACTGGATGATAGGGTGACTGGAGCTCCCGCAATAGAAGCACAAGCCCTCCTTCTTTCTCTGATCTAGTTTGGAGCGTTTCAGGCGAGCATGAAAAACTTCCATGGGAGAGGGAAAATCAGAGGTCATGACAGGCTTGGCTTCCTCCCAGAGGGATGGGCAACTGGAGAGAAGATGGTCTAGCTGAATGGTGAGATCAATGAGAGCATCCAGAGTGAGATGTTCATCGCAGCATGCTAGTTCACTCAATACTGAGAAGTGAAGTCCTCGGTGAAACGCCGCCTTTAATGCTGGCTCATTCCATCCACTGGTGGCTGCAAGAGTCCAGAAACCTAAGGCATAATTGGCAACTCTCCTCGAACCTTGGGTGATGGTGAGTAGGCTCTCGCTGACTTCAATTCCCTCCAGTTCATGATCAAACACACGCTTGAATAACTCCAGAAAGCTATCATAGGAGGTGGTGCGTTTGCCTCCACTCCTCTACACTGCGCTGGCCCATTGTAGTGCTTTGGCAGTTAAAAGCGAAAGAAATCCGGCGATCTTGCGTTCATCTGAGATGACTGGGAGCGAGGAGAAGTACATGGAGCACTGAAGTAGAAACCCCTTGCAGCTGAGTGCATCCCCAGCATACTTCTCGGGGCGTGGAAGTGGGAGCGCGGGACTCGGAGGAGCTTCGGGGCACATTAGGAGGGCCTGTGGCATCATAGCAGTGAGCTGAGCCATCTTGATGTTGAGATCGGTGAGCATCTGCTGATGTTCTCCTAAGAAGCACTCTTGAGCGATCAAAGCAGTCTACTATGCCTCCTCTGCTGCATCCATATGTGGCGAAGTATGAAAGCACTTCTGGATGTATGTGCAGGGGAGAGTGGGGAATGCAGACTGGCAAACAAATCCAAAACGCGAGACGAAATCGAAGTCAAGGGACAGGCAGGGGTCGATCGATTGGCAGACAGAGTAATTAGGGCTAGACTAAAGAGTAACAATAATGAGACAATAACAAGGGTTGAGAACACAATAAGGCAGGCAGAATAACAAGGCTTGGTATGACAGGTAAGACACCAAATGATACTTTGCATTGAGTGAGTGTGGGAGAGGTGTTTATATAGCATAGGCTGATTAACCAGGAAATGAGTGACCGGTGTAATTAATAGACAGGTGATAGAGGCGCTGTGGTTCTTGGGTGTTGTAGTTCAGATCGGCCATGTTTGTAGTCTGACTGGAAGTGGCACTCTCTATTGCATTACTGACACATCACACACCAATATTCTCTGCCAAGCACCAACATTGTCTAAAATTTCCCAAACTTAAATATTCTTGACACAGAACAAAAACCAATTTAAGTTATATAGCACCATTCACCAACCCAAGAACACTTTACAGGGTATTGGCACTATGGACATTCAGCAACATTCACTAACGAACATCAAAGTTTCTCATCAATCACCAACATTCATTCATCATTAAACACATGCATTCTGCAGATGGAAAGTGACAGAACGTAAATAAAATTATAGAATGTTACCTTTGTGACATTCATTTCCTTGGACTTGTTCTCAAACAGGTGCTCTAGTTTGCCCATGTCTAGTTTCATTGGTTCCAGTTTTGACCAGAGGGACAGGTGTCCCCGTCTTAGTCCCAGAAACCTCCAATCATCTGGCCTCACCTCACTCCAGAACAAACGGATTGTCTTCTTCTTCTTCTGGAAAAGTGGGCACTCTGGCTGAGGGGTAGGAGGTGGGGCTGGCCCAACTCCAGGGGCTGGAGGGGGTGGAGGTGGGGTCATGTTGAAGGGGCATGGAGGAAGGGGAGGTGGGGGTGGAGCCAGAGCTCCTGACCCAATCAAACCTCCTGAAACCAGGATGTCCTGGTCATCCTCATCACCCAAATCAGTGAAGTCGATGTCTCTGATGCGCAGCTCATGAGGCTTTGCCATTAGTTCATCCCATATATTGTCAGACTCTTTTTTGGGGGGTGGGGCTGGTAGCTGAGGAAGGGGCTTCTGCTCTTCTTGCATTTCAACTGGTGGAGAGCTCAGGCCTTTGACAAGGTCTCCAAAGCATTCAGCAAAATCTTGCACTGTTCCACTGTCAAGCTTTTTCTCACTGCAGTTTTCCTCACTCATATTAGACTCGTCCACTACCAATGACTCAACACTTTCATTTCCTTGTGCACAAGCTTCCTTTTCAAGGTCTGCCTCCTCTTCCTCTTCTTCCTCACTGGGTTTCATGCTCTGCGAGTAAAGCATGTCCAGCATGAAGAGTTTGCTATTGAGGATGTCAGTACATTGCTCACTGCTTGGACCTGCAATAATAATAATAATAATAATAATAATAATAATAACAATAATAATAATAATAATAATAAAATCATTAACTATGTTAACTATATAATATTCATATTAGTTATATTATTTGATTATTTTTGCATAGAACATACATTATTAACAACTGTTATCTATACAGGACACTTTTTCAATGAAATAAAAATGTGTTCTATTCCCTTCTAGCGGGTTTCTTCACTTGGTTCGATAGCATGCAATATTGTTAGCATATCACTTATCCGACGTGTCTTACGTCACTCTACCCAATGGAGAATGAGCATTGAATATGGTTTACAATATTGCGTGGTTGTCAAGACAACATGACATCACACGTCGGAGCCATAAAACTTCCGTGCTAGCGAGCGACTGTGACAACTGGTAAACAAACATCACCACCAACTTTGCTTCATTAAATATGGAAGATTTTGAGAGAATTTTGAAAGAGAAAGATGCATCAAACACTCAAAAGGAATGTGTACGTATAATAATAATAATAATAATAATAATAATAATATTGGGAGGCTTTTTTTCATGGTCTATCAGATTTAGAAACCTTTATTTATTTGTCACATGCACACTTCAAGCACAGTGAAATTCATCCTCTGCATTTAACCCATCTGAAGCAGTGAACACATACACACACTCAGAGCAGTGGGCAGCCACACCAGAGCGCCCGGGGAGCAGTCAGGGGTTCGGTATCTCGCTCAAGGGCACCTCAGCCCAAGGCCGCCCCGTGTCAACCTAACTGCATGTCTTTGGATTGTGGGGGAAACCAGAGCACCCAGAGGAAACCTACGCGGACACGGGAAGAACATGCAAACTCCGCACAGAAAGACCCTCACCAGCCACTGGGTTCGAACCCGGAACCTTCTTGCTGTGAGGCGACCGTGCTAACCACTTACACCACCGTGCCGCCCTATTCTATTCAGCTACTCGTCTTCGACTTGTTCAGTATCATGCTAGTTGAATGGAATATATCTGATAGACCACCCAATGCCAGCCAATATTATTTAAATATTTTATCAGTTTTACACAAGTACATCTTGATATGTAATTGCACGTCTCTCTTTCATCACCTGCCTTTCCTTCCTCCCTTGTCTTTTGCTGTTTACCACTTACTCCTAAATTCCTCCTCCAATTATCTATAACAATTCCTGTCACCTGTCTCTCTCCCTTTACCTTCTTCATCCGAATACATCTTTTCTTACCTGTTTCTCTTTCCAAAGTGCTGCTGGATGATGAGATACTAGATGCTGAGCAGTTATCTTTCTCATTCACTTCTTCATTCTCTCGTTCTTTATCACTCAAGATTCCACTGTCTTCCACTTCTGCATCCTGACTAATGTTATCTAGCTCTTCCACTACTATTGCAGAGTCCTCCCCATCCTCTACAGTCTCCTTTTCTTCTGCTGCCTCTTCCATGTCCAGTTCAGCACTGATTTCCTCTTCTTCCTCTTCCTGTTGTTCTTGTTCAGGTTCTGAGTTGGCAAGCAAGTCTGATTCTGACTCATCATCTGTGGGAAAGCCAAAGAGAACAAACAAGTGTTTGGTGATATAATGGTGCAGAAACCCTTCACAAGTCTGATGTTTGATGACAATAAATTCAATTCAGTTCAGTGGTCATTGTTGCAAACAGCTTTACAAAAGTCTGGATAAAATTTATATTTATTATTAATGAGAAAGCCAGAGGCGATGATGGCAAGGGAAAGCTCCCTGCTCATCTGGTTGCCACCAGATAGTGTGATTATAAGTAATTTCTTTTCTATAACTGTATACTATATAGTCAAGCAGTGCTAAGTATGTTGAAAAGAACTTGAGTATGAGCATCAGAGTCATTTCTGATTTCATTAGGAGTTTTAACTTTACATCTGTCACGACTGTTCAGTGAATGACACTTGAGAGCAATTTTTTTGGCAAGTGTAGTCTTTAGGCTATCCAAGGAATAACATCCACATCCATCAATAAACAAATACCTGGCAGGTGTGATGTAGAGGGTATGTCCAGGTGCTCCTGTGACATGACAAAAGTTTGTGTCTCATCCTGAGATGACTGACAGATGTCTGAGAGACGATGAGATGCTGACCGCACTTGTTCTTGCTGATATTCCTCTGCTGCTAACCTTTCTGCAGTTTTAAATCTGAGTGACAAAAGAATAGAGCATAGAATAGAAAGGAAATCAGAGATTATTTATGAATTCCACAGTTTTTATTTGTTTGAAATTCTGCCACCTGAAATAGGAACACACTCACCTTTTCTCTCGAGCTAATCGAGCCTCCTCCATATTCATAGCATAGTCCCGACTACAAAGAGATCATTGAATTATTATTATTATTATTATTATTGAGTGTAAAATGGTGTGATGCACAACTCACATTTGCTATCTCACTAGGCTTGGAAGGCATTTATAAGTTCCAGCAAGTCTCACCACCTCCGACACCTGTGCAAACTCCACCTCCGCAAACTGTATTAGCAGGTGCACCCTGGGTAGTCTGGCCTTGTGGCTGGACAAGCTAACGGAGCTCTGGTGTGGCACTACCTAGTGCTTAGCTCATGGTGAGCAAAGGTTAAGGGAGAAAACCCCGACAGAAAAACCGGAGTGGAGCCCTGCAGGTGGTCTGCTGTCACACTCTGGCAGCTTCCCGGCAACTCCTGCAGCTTAACTGATACCAACGTACTGGTTCATCCTTTCTTTTGGGTTCCTACCAGTAATGCTGAGAGGGGAGTCCTGCCACATGGGTAACCCAGGACTTCCATAGCATTTGCCCAGGCTACAAGAACATGCACTGAACTCAGGTGCTGGAGCTTCCCATTTTGTTTGAACTCGATGCTAAGCCTACATTGGAAGAGTTCAGCAAAGCTATCGGCCATCTGTCATTAGGTAAAGCCCCAGGAAGTGATGGTATCCCCTTGAAAATCATTAAAACTGGGAAGTCTGTCCTCATCCCCCACTTGCACAAGCTCCTTTGCGTCTGCTGGGAGATGAGATCTGTCCCCCAGGATATGCGAGATGCAGACATCATAACGCTATACAAAAATAAAGACAACTGTGATAATTTTAGGGGAAGGTTGCTCCTATTTATCATATCCTATTCCTACCAACACTTCAAACCTTAGCATTGCACGTTTACCCAGAATCATAGTGTGGCTTCAGATCAGGGAGATTGACAGTGAATAAGATATTTTCTCTACATCAACTATAGGAAAAGTCCCATGAGCAACACCATCCTCTCCTCGTTACCTTTACTGATTTAACAAAAGTGTTTGATAGGGTGAACAGGGATAAGTTGTTCAAGCTACTCCAAAAGCTGGAATGACCACCAACTCTGTGAGAAATGATCAAGTCCTTCCACATGAACCTGCACAGCACTGTCATTTATGATGGCATCTGATCATCTAACCCATTCCCAGTCAGCAGCAGCATGAAGCAGGGATGTGTACTAGCTCTTACCCTCTTCTGCATCTTATTTTCAATGCTTCTACACTATACATTTGGAGGTTCAACTGCAGGTTTCTACTTGCATTTAAATTAATTGTATTTTGTAAATATAAAGGAAGTTAGAACTTGATGTCTGAAACACACTCAAAAAAAGTTGGGACAGAGGCCAAATAAGACTGAAAAGTTTATAGGATATTCAAGTAACACAATTTTGGAAGATTCCACAATAAGCAGGTTAACTGAGAACATGACTGGGGATAAAAAGAGCAGCACCAATGCTTCAGTCTTTACAAGTAAGGATGGGGCATGGCTCACTGCTTTGTACCAAAATTCATGAAATAATTGTTAGTCAGTTAAAAAAGAACATTTCTCAATTAAAGATTTTAGGTCTTTCAAAATCTACAGAACAGAAGATTGTGAAAAGATTCAGGGAATTCGGAGACATCTCAGTGCGTAAAGGGCAAGGTCAGAAACCACTGCTGAATGGGTGTGACTTTCAAGCCCTCAGGCAGCACTGGCTGAGAAACCGTCATGCTAACGTGACAAATACAGTCACATGAGCTCGGGAGGACTTTGGAAAATTACTGTCACTTATCACAGTCCACCGCTGCATCCAGAAATGCAACCTGAAACTGTATTACACAAGGAGGAAGCCATTCATCAATTCTATACAGAAACACTGACGATTTCTCTGGGCCTGAACTCATCTCAGATGGACTGAAAGACAGTGGAAACGTGTGCTGTGGTCAGATGAGAAAAAGGTACAAAAGCCAGCATCTGTGATGGTATGGAGGGCATTAGCGCTCACGGCCTGGGTGAGCTACATGTGTGTGAAGGTACCACTGATATATTGGGGAATATATTGGGATTTTAGAGAGACATATGCATCAAGGTGATGTCTTTTCCCATGAAGTCCATGCTTATTTCAACAGGGCAATGGCAGGCCTCATTCTGCATGGGCTACAACAGCATGGCTTCGTAGACACAGAGTGCATGCGCTTGACTGGCCTGCTACCAGTCCAGATCTGCCTCCTATTGAGAATGTATGGAGCATCATGAAGAGGAGACTCAGACAGCGGCGACCACAGACTGTTGAGCAGCTGAAGTCTTGTATCAAGCAAGAATGGACAAAATTCTAATTACAAAAGTGCAACAATTAGCATCCTCAGATCGCATATGATTAAAAAGTGTTATTGAAGGAAAGGTGATGTAACACAATGGTAATAATGTCTCTGTCCCAACTTTTTTTTTGTTTGGTTGTTTTTTTTTGAGTGTGTTGCAGGCATCAAATTCTAACTTCGTTTATATTTAAAAAATACATTTAAGCTGGTCAGTAAAACTATTGAAAATCTTTTCTTTGTACTCTGGTTAGTTAAATAAAGGTTTGGAAATGGGGTTAGTACATATTTTCTCTTGTTTTTACCAGCACCAACATACCCAGTAGTAAGTAACGCATGACTGTCGCCACAAATCAACAGAAGAATAACACATTAAGGGCCATGAAAACATCAAAAAGTTTTGTGTGGAACTCATTGACAAAAATAAACCCAAAATGAGGTGCAGTGCATTTAATCTCTCTCTCTCTCTCTCTCTCTCTCTCTCAATCTCTATGATGCATTTGAATATAATAGATTAGATCAGATCAGATTAGATAAAACTTTATTGATCCCTTTGGGAGGGTTCCCTCAGGGAAATTAACATTCCAGCATCATCATCACAGGATAAACAGAGAATAGAAAATAGAGAAAAACTTCTAGATAAATTAAGTATTTACACAAATATAAAAAAATAAGATACAAAAAAAAGATATGAAAAAAGTCCAGCAGGAGACATTGTCGAGTATTGCTTTTAGTCAGGCTAGGCTACTGCTCCTTCCCGTCCTCTGTCCTCCTGTTATAATACATCATAGATGTCATAAATCATCATATGAAGTTACTTTTACTTGAGTAGTCATTTTATGATGTTCTTTTTTTACTCATACTCAAGTCATTATTTTGATGAGTACTTTTATTTGAGTACAGTTTTTGCTCACTCTACCCACCTCTGTTTAGGAGTATGAGTGTTTTTTTAGGATGAAGGCAGCTATAGGATCAAATTAATACAAAAAAGATTTTGAGCTTGTGAAATGATGATCACATGTAAAACAGAAGACAATGATTTTAAAATTCTCAACTGGATTGAGGTCTGGGCTTTGACTAGGCCATTCCAAGACATTTAAATGTTTCCCTTTAAACCACTCCAGTGTAGCTGTAGCTTTTCTTCCCCTCCACCCACTCTGTCTGTCCCTCTAAGTTACATGTCAATCCTGAGATCGAGATGCTGACCTCTTCTGCTCCTCAGACCTGCCTGATCCACCCTGATGCCCTATGTCTGGCTGGAGTCTCATCACATCGCTCGTGTGGAGGACGGCCCCATATGGACAGTTGAAAGTCACACTTGGAAAATACTCTGGATACTGATAGTAATGCTTTATAGCTGAGGACTCCAGTTGACTTGCTAACTTTAGGACTGCAGTTGTTATGAACAGTTTTGCACTTAAGTTTCCATCAATGAAGAGTTATAACATCAACAAAACAGACTTCATGTTAAAACTGTTAAACATGTTATAATCATGTTGCCTGTTATCACCCAAATGAGGATGGGTTCCCTTTTGAGTCTGGTTCCTCTCGAGGTTTCTTCCTCATGTCGTCTGAGGGAGTTTTTCCTTGCCACTGTCGCCACAGGATTGCTCATTGGGGATAGATTAGGGATAAAATTAGCTCATGTTTAAAATCATTGACTTGACTTTAGTAGTATGTTTAGGGTCACTGTCCTGCTGGAACGGGAGCCTTCGTCCCAGTCTCAAACCTCTGGCCATCTCAAACAGGTTTTCCTCCAGAATTGCCCTGTATTTATTGCCATCCATTTTTCCTTCAATCCTGACCAGCTTTCCTGTTCCTGCAGATGAAAAACATCCCCACAGCATGATGCTGCCACCACTATGCTTCACTGTAGGAATGGTGTTCTCAAGGTGATGGAAAGTGTTGTGTTTGAGCCATACATGGCATTTCCCAGGATGGCCAAAAAGATCAATTTTAGTCTCATTTGACCTTCTTCTATGTGTTTGGGGAATCTGCCACATGCTGTTGGGCAAACTCCAAAGGTGTTTTCTTTAAGCAATGACTTTTTTCTGGCCATTCTTCCATAAAGAGTATGCATCCATACGCTCTGTGGAGTATATGACTTAAAGTGGTCCTATGGACAGATACCCCCACCTCTGCTGTGGATCTTTGCAGCTCCTTCAGTGTTATCTTTCAGGTGACCCCTCGGGTAGCACTGCATTAAAACTGATATGGTTGTATAAAGGACATTACTACATGAGCTCAGAAACACTTTGGAGAACTACTGTTGTTAAACACGGTTCATCACTGCATCTTCCATGAAAAACAAAAACCATATATAAACAACATCCAGAAATGCTGGTGAATTCTCTAGGTCCGAGCTCATCTGAGACAGACTGAGGCAAAGTGGAAAAGTGTGCTGTGGTCTGACAAGTCCATATTTAACATTGCTTTTGGAAATCATGGAAATGGTATCATCAAAAAAATAGGCCATCCAGATTATTACCAGCCCCGCCAAAAATCCAGCATCTGTGATGGTATGGGTGTGTCTGTTAATGTCTATGTCATGGGTAACTTTCACATCAGTGAAGGTTCCATTAATGCTGAAAGGTTCATACAGGTTTTGGAGCAACACATGCTGCCATCCAGACAATGTCTTTTTCAAGGACATCTGTACTTTTTCCAGCAAGACAATGCCAAGCCACATTCTGCACACATTACATCAGTGTGGCTTCATAGTAAAAGAGTACAGGTGCTACAGTAGGTCAAAAAGGATTTGCATTACATTGCATTCTGTTTTTAATTTACATTTTACAGTGTCCCAATATTTTTGGAATTGGGGTTGTATTTAATTATTGAACGGTAACTGATTAACTTTGGAAAGGAAGGAAATATTTTGTGTACATTTCAGTAACCTGACATTTGGAGGTACATTTTCTATTTATGGTTCAATATTTTTATTTGCAAGTTCATGCAAGTGTACAGCTTTTGGAAAGATGCACTCGTTCTCTTGTTTTTGTCATTTTTCTGTCATTTTTTTTGGCTCCACTGACATGAACAAAGTTTTGTAATCAAAGTATTCCTGCTTGGCCATGCTTTGTCAGAGAGCCACCAAACTTCATACAATGCCTCTGACCAACTCACCTGGCGCGTCCATGAAATCAGCTACAGTATAACCCACACTCATCTTTTTCTTATTTTTCACCCATCCCTTTTTACCCCACATTAACTTCAATTCATTTTTGGCCCCATTGAAATGAATGGGGGTTTGGAATCAAAGTCATCCTGCTGCGTCACACTGCGTCAGAGAGCCACCAAACTTCATTGCATGGCTCAGATTGACTCACCCAACACAAACGTCCTTCCGTCACAAGTCACACTCATCTTTTTTGCACCATCTTAATCACACTTTGCATTTTCTCATGGAAATGCATCTCTAGTTTAATAATAATAATAATAATAATAATAATATATTGCTGTTGTTCCCTGTTTTGATGATTTAAAAAAAAACAATCAAAATATAGTTTTGAAGTTAGAGAGATATTTTCCTGTTCAGACTTGTTTCACTAATCTCAACCTGGGGTTGGGGGTGGGGCTATTCCACAAAGTGAGCTAATAAAAGTAGGGCTTATTTCAAATCATCTTATTTGATTTAGTGTAATAGGTCTATCCAGGCTCAGCGCATTCCAGCAACAAAATTCAGGTGCAACTTATTTCAGACAGAGCAGCATTTGGTATGGCTGTGAAGTTCCACAATGGAATGGCAGTCTCTGTGGCAATGACTACTCTTCAAGGTGCTGTTGCCTGCTCTTGATGTCTATGATGCTTTTCGTCATGATCTCTTCTCCACCTCTGTTTAGTTCTGTCTTCTTGACCCTTTCTGGATCTCCTTCCTCCAGTGAGCACGGTCACTGGCACACTCCACCCAGCTGTCTATGCTGATACCCAGCAAGGACGTAATGTTCCATTTGCATACGTCCTTGAAACAAAGGTGAGGGACAATGCAACCAAATACAGCTGACGGCAAAGTATCTGTCAGTGTTACTATGACGCAACTTACACAACTTTGTATACTGTTCTGACTCTTTAGGTGACCTTGGGCATACCTAACAACCTGTGTCATCCCCCCTGTCTGTCCCTCTGAGTTACATGTCAATCCTGAGGCACCAGTAAGATGCTGGCCTCTTCTGCTCCTCAGACCTGCCTGATCCATCCTGATGCCCTATGTCTGGCTGGAGTCTCATCACATCGCTTGTGTGGAGGACGGCCCCATATGGACAGTTGAAAGTCACATTTGGAAGATGCTCTGGATATTTACAGTCATGCTTTTACGTATGTCTGAGGACTTGCTAATTTTAAGACTGCAGTTATCATGAACAGTTTTACACTCAAGTCTCCATCAATGAACAGTTTATAACTTCAACAAAACAGACTTCCTGTTAAACTATAATGAATTTCTTGGTTACACAGTTGTTCTTTGTGACTCTATAGGACACAGTTATAGAAGTGATTTATTTATCATCACACTATCTGTTATCACCTAGATGAGGATGGGTTCCCTTTTGAGTCTGGTTCCTCTCGAGGTTTCTTCCTCGTGTTGTCTGAGGGAGTTTTTCCTCGCCACCGTCACCACAGGCTTCATCATTGGGGATAAATTAGGGACAAAACTAGCTCATGTTTAAAGTCTTTAATTGTCTGTAAAGCTGCTTTGTGACAATGTTTGTTGTTAAAAGTGCAATTCAAATAAACTTGACTTGACAGTAAAAATCCAGATGGCAAACTCACGAGACAGCTACAGATATGGTAGCAGTGATGGAGAAACAAACAAAACATGCTAGTGGACAGAAAGACATTTCCTTATTACCTCAAGCTCACTGTGAAGAATGTGTGTGTTGATGCAAACCCAATTTCTGCATGAGCTGACTTCTGGATCTGCAAATTGATTGTTGTATCCAGTTTTACACTAAGCAGTTCTTCAGTATAACTTTTTTAGTGGAACCTCTTACTGATTCTGTTAAGGGCTGTGATTTCAGAAGAAAGCTCGGGGACACAAAGCTACTGTTAACCACCTAAATAAGTGGAGTTGGAGTTTGTCTTGATCTTTGGCTCAGTCTGAATTTTGGCCTTTTGCTGACCCTGAATTCTGAATAATGTAAGAATAAACCTGTGTTTAGATCCTGTAGGTTATTGTCATTAAAAAAACAACAACAACAACAACAGTGAACCTTAAATGAAGAACAGGATGAAGGACAGGTATTAAATCAGTGATTGCTATTAAAGTAAAGAGAGGGAGTGAGAAGAGCTTACCTGTGTCGATTCCTCTCCTCTCTCTCTATCCTCTGTAGTCTCTCCTCCCGTTCAATCCTCCGTCTCTCTCTCTCTGCTGCCAGGAACTCCTGATGCTGCCGATAGGAGGAGGACAGAAGAAGAGCAGGCCTGAGATGGAGAAGAAAGAGGGATTATGAGAGTTTCAGAAGGATCAGAATGGTGAAGTGTGTATAGGTCTGTGTTTACCTATCATTCTGCTGTTTGGTGGGAGTAGATGGAGCACTAAGAGTGGAAAATGATCTTGCCTGCCTAAGAGAAAGAAAAAAGATAAAGACAGGGATTCTAAAAGAAAGGGTTTAACCAAGATGTCGAAAGTTTGGTGTGTTGTGAGGATGAGAAAGGACAAAAAAAATTAAAACAAGCAGAAAGTGCAGACAAACAAGACACATTCTCAAAGTGAGTTTAATAAAATGGTTTCATTTCAAGCAGTTTTGAAGTTACAAGGTGGTGGGACATAAAGATGTTTAGGTCAAAGGTCACAGGTGAAGAACTCGGCGTCATCAGTGACAAGCACTCGACTGTGCTCATTCTTCTCTCCCGGAGCTGTGTACCTTTCACTGTTCCTCTGTTTTAGCTCCACCTCCTCCTCCATGTCATAGGAAAAGAGATGAAACGGAGAGTGAGGGATGTATGGGAGGAGCCTCTGTGTGTGGGTGGAGCCACAGAGAGGCGGAGTCATCTTAGAGCAGGGTGGAACGGTGACCGAGGACTTGCGCTGGGCTAGTAAAGATGCTAGCAAAGATGGTGGCTTGACATAGTCCTCAGAAACCTTCTGCAAGTTCTCTTCTGCAACTTCTGGAAAATCTGACCACTCACTAACATACCAGAGTGTTAGATTAGAATTGCATCAATGAACTCAAGTGGGTAGAGAATTCTAAAAATACTTAGAACCAAAGTAAAGTGAATTGAGAATTCTAAAATCTCTTTCAGTAAGTCTTTCACTATATATTACCTGATCACACTCTGACTAAAGAGTTTAGTTTCTTTCTCTTCATCATCATCATCATCCTCCGAGTTTGACTCTGTACATGGAGCCTCCTCCCCTTCCTCACCCTCCTCCTCTCTGTGCATGGAGGAATGAGGAAGGGCACATATGGATGGGTGGAGGGTAGAAAGAAGTAGGAGATGACCAGAACAATTCACACAGAGAGAAATAAATAAAATAAAAAGACTGAGGTTTATAGAGAAAGAGATAGAAGAGCAGGAAGTAACAGACATGCTACAGACTTCAATATAATGATGTGAATATAAACAGGAAGATGGAATGAACATTAATGCTCATGTGAGCTAGCATGGAAAGGATTCAAGCGAATTTAGTCCCCTGTGTGTGTGTTAATAATAAGTAGCAAAATCCACTGAATTCATTCATAGACATGCAAAGATAAGCATTTTATTAATAATTGAGCAACTTAACTCCAGAAGTTACATCATTGATAGTTTCACAGCTACACAGCTGCTGAGGTGGAATTTCTGAGATTTATCTGTGTGTAATTCTGTGACGGCCCTAGCGGGCTACTTGTAATTGTTCTCAGTTTCTACTACAGGTATCGCATCTGTGGGCGTGTCTTCTTAACATCTAATTGGCAGCACCGGCGCGCAGTGTTGCCTTCCTATAAGTAGCGCCCCGCTGACGTTCCAAGGATGAGGCTCCTTTGTTTTCTCTTTTCTTTTTGGCTCGGCTTCTAACATCCAGGCGGCTGCTCTTTTTCTTCTCTCTTTATTATTGATATTTTTGCTGTTTAAATAAATGTAAGTAATTGTGCGCACATCTCCGTCCTCCTTTATTGCCAAGGTGTCCCCTAGGCCTTGACCATATGGGGGCTCGTCTAAACAGCCGTAACTTCGTTGATTCGTTTATTTTTGGTTATTTTTTTTTGCAGTATGCCTGAATTGCTATTGAGTATTTTATTTCATTTGTGTGGCTGACTGCTCGCTCCTTTTGCGTCTGTAGCAGTCTGCTTTTTGTGGGGGCGTAGGGCGTGCGTTGCACTTAGTTTGGTTATGTTTTTTTTTTTGTTTGTTTTGTATATTAATTTTCGGACCCTCGTGTAATACCATCGGTTAATCTAGGCCCTTTTTTTGTTCATGTTTGGCTTATGAGTATCTTCCCTGGTAGGTATAAGAGACACCTCTGGGGATCTCATTTATTGTTTTGACCTGTGATGGTCAAACGGGGAAGGTAGGTAGAGCGATTTGTCTCGGGAGCACGTCCAGAGATTCGAGAGGCTGCAGTTTTGGAGTGTCTTGTTCTCCTGGTTTCAGGTGCGTAACAACCCCCTACCGGTATCTGTCGAAGACTAGGGTCTACGTAGGTTAGTTAATTTTTTTTCGTAGCTATAATAGATGGGGTTGTATACTCATGGGTCTAATTTTGAACAGTGGGCGTAATTTGGGTGTCCGGGGGATTCTCAGTTTTTTTTATTTATTATTGGGTAGAATTTGTTTGGGGCGTTATTAGTGACCATGTCAGAAATTGACATTTTTGTCGCCATTCCCACTCGGGAGGTGTTTGATGCCTTTACTAAGGACCAGTTGATCCTCCTAGCTGAGCACTATGGAGTACCCTTGAGCAGCTATGATAAAAGGAGTAAGCCGGTGGTGAAAACACTTGTTCACGAGGAACTGGTGAAAAGAGAAGTTTTCCCTCCAGTTCCCTTTGATGAATTAGTTTCCAGTGCCCTAACATTCGAACAGCAGAAAGAACTCTTGTTGCTCCAGCTTGATAACAGCAAGCAACATCTGAAGAAGCAAGAGTTTCTCGCTGAAAAAGGCAGGTTGGAACGCGATATCGAGCTGGGGAAACAAGAACTTGAATGAGAGAGATTGGCGCTTGAACGTATGCGTCTAGGTTTAATTGAAGAGGGTAAAATCGAGTCTGTCGTGGGTAATTCCGACATTACGAAAAACATTCGACTTTTGCCTAAATTTGATGAGTCCGACATTGATACGTTTTTCAATCTCTTTGAGTGAGTGGCTGATCTGTATAATTGGAAGGATGCGACGCGCTGTTTACTGTTGCAATGTACTTTAAGCGGTTGAGCAGCACAGGTTTATTCAGCACTTGGCGCTCCTGAGAACCGTACCTACTCATGTGTTAAAAAAGCGGTATTGAAAGCGTATGAGTTGGTGCCGGAGGCATATCGCCAAAATTCCGGGGTATGCGTAAACAATCCAGTCAAAGTTATGTGGAATTCGCAGATGAGTTGTCCATTCAGTTCAAGCGTTGGTGTACGGCCACGGAGGTCGAATCCCAGGAAGACTTGTCCAATCTGATCCTGGTTGAACAATTTAAAAATTGCCTTCCCGAAGACATTGCAACTTATGTAAGCGAACATCAGGTTGCAACTGTGTCCGAAGCCGCCGTTTTGGCCGACGATTATGCGCTGATCCACAAAACTAAGTTTCTGCATGCGCCAACAATCCGCAGTGACCGCACGTACAGGGGTCGCCAAGTTCCGTATACAGTTGCCACTTCGCCCGTTAACCCTCGCTCTGGGTGTCCTTCGACCACCGTGGACCCCATTAGAACCTGTAACTATTGTCTTGGAGTGGGGCATTGGAAATTTGAGTGTGAGAAGTTGAAACAGAAAAATGGAAACAGATTTAGATACCGCAAACCAGCCAGGGATGCAGTCCATCCTTCTGTGCTGGCGGTATCGACGTCTGGTCCACTTGGTTATAAACTTGGAAATAATTTCGAATCTAGTTTTGCTCCTTTTATTTCATCTGGCTCTGTGTCACTAAGTGCCAACAGTAAAAAGATGCCGATTAAAATATTAAGGGATACTGGTTCCATTGAGTCTTTTATTTTGCAATCGGTATTACCGTTTTCGTCCAAATCTGGTTCTGGCCAATTTGTCTATGTACGTGGTATTGATATGAATGTGGTGTCTGTACCGTTACATAAAGTGCATATATCCTCAGGTTTAATCAATGGAGAAGTGTTGGTGGGAGTGCGGCCTGCGCTTCCACTATATGGTGTTTCAATGCTTTTGGGAAATGGTTGGGCCAAATCTTTGGTGTGGGCGGAGAGTTCGCCTCTAGAAGGTGAGGTTGCTTGGGAACTTAATCTACTGCCTTTTTGCGATGAGGAGCAGATTCCCTGTGAGTCACCAGTGTCGGTTGTAACGCGTGCTGCTGAGCGCGCTGCGGCCCAGGCAGCTAGTGACAGTTCTGTGCTGTCACTATTAAATGGCTTGCCCTATTCCATCTCGCGTAAGCAGTTAATGGACGCACAGACAGCAGATACTTCGTTACAACCTTTATTTGATAAAACCAACAGTAAGAGTGGGGATATTACCCATGGCTATGTAATTAAAGAGGGAGTACTTTTGCGAAAACATCTATCTCGTAGTGGTCTTGATTCTGTGTGGCAAGTAGACGCGAGTAAGGTCGGTGCTGACGCCGTCTTACTGCAAGATGATGATGATGCCGTTGAACGCCCGGTTTGCTATTTTTCGAGAAAGTTCAATTTTTACCAACTAAATTACTTGATTATCGAAAAGGAAGCCCTAGCTTTGATTTGGGCTTTGCAAATATTCGAAGTATACCTTGGAGGTAGTACGACACCCATTGTTGTATTTTGTGATCATAACCCACTTGTTTTTCTTAATTCCCTCCAAAACCCGAATGCACGTTTAATGCGTTGGAGTTTATTTCTCCAGCCCTATAACCTTCAGATTATTCATATCAAGGGCAAGGCTAACGTGACAGCGGACACGCTGTCGCGTGTTCCTGCCCCCTAGTGTTTGTGTGAGTAATGTGTTATTCTGTTGTGTCCATTTTTCAGGGCCCAGAATTTTGGACAGCAGTTTATAGGTTGGGTAAACTCAACATTTTTGGTTGGTAATTTGGATGGGATAAGTTATTGGAAAAATGGTATTGGTAAATTGTGTTTATCAGATTTGGAATTGTTATATTGAATATGCATATGGTTGTGTCCCTTTAGAAGGGTAATATGTTTGAAATGTTGGTGGTGGCACGGGTGTTGGTTATTGGATGTTTGTTTTGTGTAGACCTACTTTAAAAAAAAATGGTTAATGTTTTTGAATATTTAATGTTATATTGAATAGTGTAATTGAATTTATTGAATACTGATTTAAGTATTCAAGTTGATGTTTTTAATGATTTGAGCAGTTGCTGATGTTGTTCGTTAACCCTCTTTGATCCTGGAGGATCCCTTTTATGGGGGGGGGGGGGGGGGGGTGACGGCCCTAGCGGGCTACTTGTAATTGTTCTCAGTTTCTACTACAGGTATCGCATCTGTGGGCGTGTCTTCTTAACATCTAATTAGCAGCACCAGCACGCAGTGTTGCCTTCCTATAAGTAGCGCCCCACTGACGTTCCAAGGATGAGGCTCCTTTGTTTTCTCTTTTCTTTTTGGCTCGGCTTCTAACATCCAGGTGGCTGTTCTTTTTCTTCTCTCTTTATTATTGCTATTTTTGCTGTTTAAATAAATGTAATTAATTCTGCGCACGTCTCCGTCCTCCTTTATTGCCACGGTGTCCCCTAGGCCTTGACAAATTCACATCTCTGAGGTCAGGGTTTTTTTGGTAGTGTTTAGACCACCACCTTTAAACACAAACATCCATCAATTATCTGTAGCCACTTATCCTGTACAGGGTCGCAGGCAGGCTGGAGCCTATCCCAGCTGACTATGGGTGAGAGGCGGGGTTCACCCTGAACAAGTCGCCAGATCATCGCAGGGCTGACACACAGAGACACACAACCATTCACACTCACATTCACCCCTACGGTCAATTTAGAGCCACCAATTATCCTAACCTGCATGTCTTTGGATTGTGGGGGAAACCGGAGCACACCCACGTGGACACGGGGAGAACATGCAAACTCCACACATAAAGATCCCCGTCAGCCACGGGGCTTGAACCCAGAACTTTCTTGCTGTGAGGTGACAGCACTAACCACTACATCATCGTGCCACCCTTAAACACAAACATTCACCTTTAAACCTGAAAACCTCCAATGATAAGAAAATGTGGACTGAAGAAAGAAATGGCATTTATTTCTTTGCCGTAAAATTTAATGTAATGTAACATGATTATTTTAAAATACAAAACAAAAAGACTGATATGATGATATTTGAATGAGAATATGGCAAGCAGTGAACATCAGAGCAAAATCACAACACATCTGATGCTCAAGAGACTCATAAACACCTCCCAGTCAACACACACATTTCTCTGCAGTCTGAGTTCTGGTAACAGGTACCCCTTTTTTCACCAACAGGGAATGGGTTCTCTTCTGGGTCACACAGTGTTTAGAGCTTTTCAACCAAAACTAAATTGGTTCAGAACCAATTTATTCCCAGATGGAGTCAAAACATAGCTGATTTTTCCACCACAAACCATGACATCAGTGGGTGCATCACTAGTTTGGGGAGGAAGCAGAGTGCAGTAATGGAGAATACAGGAGAAAAGGAAACATCTTCAGAAAAACTGTGATGCAAAAACATATCTGCAATAACAGAACAAAAGCTCAAAAAGTAATCAATGCGCTCCGCTATCTTGCTACCACTGTTTACTTCTGTTGTGCCACGCCCTCTGTTCATGATGCATTCTTGTTTACAACCATTTCGCTCAAAACTGGTGAAAATGTAAGCTGGTTCTCTAGCTGGCGCCAAGGTTCAAAGAATCCTGGACAGAATCGGTTCAAGAACCCGTTTCCTGTTGGTGGAAAAATAGCTAGAGTGACCCTCAAAGTCCATCAGGGTTATTAGCATCAGATTGGGTGAATGCAAGCAGGTGTTCTTCTCCGAATGGGGTGAAATTTCTAAATAACACTCTCGTGTGGTGCCATGAGATCATTTAATGTGTGTGGAAGGGTGGAGGAGGAGAGGGTGTACTTTAGTTGTACACAGCACACATGGACTTACATGACAGACAGAGGTTTCAATGCACTTGCTGTTGCTCTGAAGTGCACACACATATTGATACACACACATCTGTACACATACTGACATAATGCTGTTGAATTTCTGGAGTTAGAAAGAGTTTTGACTTAAAATAACCCATGATTGTAAGAATAAGAGTTTTTGTGTGTGTGGTTGTGGGGGATTTGTATGTAATGTGTGTATTTCTTACCTCTCCTCACACCTCTTTAAGTTTGTCCTATATGAGTCGTGGCCCGTCCTGCCCAGTGAGTGTCTGCGACTGCGGCGTCTCTCTAAACCCTGCCCCTTAGCCCTGCCCACAGTGGACCTGAGGTTTCCACAGCAGCCTGTGGGTAGAGCCTGACCATCATCATCTCCATCCTCGTGCTGAAGTGTTACCTGGAGGATCAAAAGGAAACTGAAATGTGTCGAAAAATGATGAAATGTATAGTCTTCACCTAAAATATTAGAAGAGCAAGGTCAATTCATTTGTTTTTGTTATATGCTGAAGACACTGGAGTTTGAGATCAAAGGATCAAAATGAGACAATCGATCAGAAGTTCAGCTTTCGTTTTCTGATATTTACATATCAGAATAAAACAACTTAGAACATCATTTATTTGAACCCATCCATTTTCCAAGTGATCAGAAATACTGGAATGCGTGCCTGACCGGTGTTTCTTGTTGCCCAGGTGTGTCTTGATAGATTGACTGTTTAATCAAATAATAGTTCTGAATACATACTCTTAGTTTTAGCCCTGGGTTTCACCTGTGAAAACTGCATTTGTTGTTGAAAAGGATAAACCAGCATGAAGACCAGAGAGCTGTCTATTGGAGAAAAGCAAGATATTGAGGGAAAAATCAATCACTGCACAAGCATTAGGTATAACCAACACAACAATATGGAATTTCCTGAAAAAGAAAGAAACCACTGGTGTACTAACAACCAGACATGGAACAGACAGGCCAAGGAAAACAACAGCAACAAAACACTGAGAGCTGTGAAGAAAAACAATCACCAACGCCTGTCCACAGAGCAGGAGTGAAGGGATCCCAACCCACTGTTCAAAGAAGACTTCATGGATAGAAATATAGAGGAAATACCACAAGATACAAACCACTCATCAGCAATAAGAATCAGAAAGCCTGATTGGAAATCACAAAGAAATACAGAGATGAGTCACAAAAGTTCTGGAACCAAGATGAACCTCTAGTAAAGTGATGGAAAGGTCAAAGTGTGGGGAAAGAAACAATCTGCTCATGATCCAGAACATACGAGCTCATGGGTGAAGCATGGTGGAGGTAGTGTCATGGCTTGGGCTTCTGGAACAGACTTGCTAATGTTTATTGATGATGAACTCATGATGGTATCAGCAGAATAAATTCAGAAGTCTACAGAAACATTCTGTCTGATAATTTACTGAGAAATGCATCCGATCTAACTGGGAGGAACTTAATTATGGATCAAGGCGACAATCCAAAACACATTGCAACACAACACAGGACTTCATCAGGGAGAACAGTGGAAGGTTTTAGTCTGGACAAGTCCATCAGCAGACCTGAACCCAACTAAGCAGCGTTTCACCTCCTGAAGAGAAGACTGAATGGAGAAAACTCCAAAACCCACAACAACTGAAAGGAGCTGCACTACAAGACTGGAAAAGTGTCATAAGGAGGACCAACAGTTTGGTGATGTCAGAGGCTTGATGCAGTTATTGTAAACATGACATGTGCAGTTGAATATTAAGTGTTATTGACTTTAATGTAGGAGTGGCATGGTGGTGTAGTGGTTACCGCTGTCGCCTCACAGCAAGAAGGTCCGGGTTCGAGCCCCATGGCCGGCGAGGGCCTTTCTGTGCAGAGTTTGCATGTTGTCCGCGTGGGTTTCCTCCGGGTGCTCCGGTTTTCCCCACAGTCCAAAGACATGCAGGTTAAGTTAACTGGTGACTCTAAATTGACCGTAGGTGTGAATGTGAGTGTGAATGGTTGTCTGTGTCTATGTGTCAGCCCTGTGATGACCTGGCGACTTGTCCAGGGTGAACCCCACCTTTCGCCCGTAGTCAGCTGGGATAGGATCCAGCTTGCCTGCGACCCTGTAGAACAGGATAAAGCGGCTAGAGATGATGAAATGAGACTTTAATGTACTTAAGACTTTTAATTAAGACGATCAGTTCATATATTTTTGCTCACCTGAAAATTGGATGGTCTGAGAGAGAGAGAGAGAGAGAGAGAGAGAGAGAGAGAGTGCATGTGTTGTACCTCGTAGATTCTGATCTGCTCCTGGAGTTCAGGATCAGTGCTCCTGCGTGTACTGTAGCGTGAAGTCATGAGTTCGATACCCTGCTCCTCCAGAACATCCACAACATCATAGAATGAATCCTGATCAGGCAGAGCTGCTAGAGTCTACACACAGAGAGAGGGAGTAAGGGTGTGTGTGTGTGTGTGTGTGTGTGTGTGTGTGTGTGTGCGCGCGCGTGTGTGTGTGTATACCTTGTTAATGAGGGACATGGTGTACACTAGCAGCTCCGTGTCCACTCCATCTTTCTCATTTAATATCTCCATGGTGTTAGACCACTGCTTCCGTCCTAATTGATTCATTAATCAATTAATTAACCAACATATGGTGTCTTTGAATGTATTATAAGTGTGTGTGTGTGAGAGAGCGTGTATACCTCTCATTGCATCAACAGCATTGATGGCTTGAATAAGCAGCATGGCGTTGGACTCTGAATATTCTACAAACACCAGCAGGAGCTTCAGCACAGTCTTGACTACAAGACGAAACTGTAAAGCACACAAACTGTCAGGACCAGCTGCAGTTCGACTTTTGACCACCAGAGGGAGACAATCCATAAATGATAACCAGGATTGATTCTGTCCACCACTGTTTTGTTAAATTAGTTAGCATCTGTAACTACTGCTAACCATAACACCAACACTCAGGTTCTGTCCATATATCAGTGTGTACAAACTTCTGACTGGTACTGGATTCTGAGTAAACCCCAGAGACTGCTGCGTGTGAAGATCAACAGTTTCTGAAAAACTCACACCAGCCCATCTGGTGCGAACAAACCCTGATGCAGTTAACGTCACAGAGATCAGACTTTTTCTTCATTCTGATGTTTGATGTGAACCTTAATGGAAGCTCTTTACCTGTATCTGTATGATTTTCTGAATCATCATGGCTGATGATCAGGTTTTTAATTTGTACTCTGTCGTTTCGTATTTGATAACGTGTTTGCAGTTTAATATTGTTTAGCTGTGTGGAGGCACCAGAATACTATCCATGCTGTACTGCATCACTTCCTGAATCACCTCACAGTCCACGTTCTCCTGGACCTCACTGACTGTCTGAGTGGAACTTGAAATAGTAGTTCCACCTCATCATTAGTCCACATGAATCCTCCTGTCTGAAGATTTTCCTTTTAGAACTTTTAGCCATGTTGGCGTTTTTCTCCATTTCACCTTCTCCAGAGGTCGATCAGTTCTTCACATTATTCTTGTGGTGTTTAATGTAACAGTTTATGACACACCACTGCCTCCTACTGGGACGATCGTGATCATCTGAGCATTTTCATGTTCATTCAATGAATGAATTCATTTGCATTTTCATACAGACAGAAATTTTATAACCTGTGGATGGGAATTTTTGAACAAGGAAGAATAAAAAGTTTTCCAGTTGTATACAATCTTTATTTCTGGCAAAATGTTTGGCCTTTTTTTTCTCATTCAGCTGAAAAAAGTGTCTTTTTTTTCAGTGTCATCCCAAATAAATATACACTCACCGGCCACTTTATTAGGAACACCCCTACATCCACCTGCTGTTTTCTGCAGTTCTGTAATCAGCCGATCCCTCGACAGCAGCACGATGCATCAAATCACACAGATACAAATCAAAAGCTGCAGTTAAAGTTCACTTCAAACATCAGAATGGGAAAAAACTGTGATCTCACAGTGTGACTTTCTCTCACTGTGGTCTGGGTGTTGGTTTGATCCAGATGGACTGGTTTGAGTATTTCAGAAGCTGCTGATCTCCTGGGGTTTTCACACACAACAGTCTCTAGAGTTTACACAGAATGGTGCAGAAAACAAAAAACACTGAGTGAGTGAGCGACAGTTCTGTGGGTGGAAACAAACGCCTTGTTGATAAGAGAGGGTCAGAGGGAAATGGACAGATTGGTTTGAGCTTTTTTTTGCCAGAAAGAATATAGTAACTCATATAATCACTCTTTACAACCGTGGTGAGCAGAAAAGCATCTCAGCATGCAACAGGAGAAGAACACATTGAGTTCCACTCCTGCAGCCAAGAACAGGGATCTTACAATCAACAAGTTCCTATTAAAGTGGCCAGGGAGTGTAGTTAACTGATGTTATCTGTATACTTGTCAAAATGTAATAGTGACAGATTTTATTTCACATTAATGAACTTAAAACATTCAGCTCATCTTTCAGGTAGGAAAAAAAATCAAGTTGAGACAAGAGCAATAGCTGAAAACATGACTGTGTGATGGCTAGAAGGGGCAGGGCTTCCGGTCCTTTCAGTGGCTGCCAGTGTATCACTGTTTCAGCAGAAGTCTCGTGAACACTAGGAGCCACTTTTCTACATGGACATTGTGATGCCTTGCGAGATGAGCTCACATCCAGAGGGGTGGCTGATCATCTTCAGTTTCCTTCAATTTGATTCATGAAATCAGCTTCTCCAGAGACCAGGGCATAAACGCATTCAGTACCTGATGTCCCTTAAAGAAAGTGTTCATGCTTTGGTCTTGTGAGTGCAGAATGAAGAAGAGTTTATCAGCTCCAGAGATATCAAGAAACGACAAACCCTGACAGGCGAAAGAGACAACAGGAGTCACTAGGGTGCTGCTAATCACCATCAGACCTTGAGAGATTCAGCAACAAATTCTGCCATTTCTACTGGAATCTGCTGTTGTCACCAGGTGTACTGACACTCCAGGTGTGATGCTGACTGTAATTGCCTTATTTGGTGCTACCAGATTCAGGTAACGACCTGTTAGAGAGCAGAACTCAAGTGCCGTCCTGTTTTTCAAGTTAGTACATGGTTTCTGATCGGTCTCCGAATGAGGTGAGATTTTTACTTGGACCACAATCCTGCCTAGTTGCTACAACATAGCCCCACCCATTACCCTGTCATCTCACCTTTGAACCAATCAGAGTGTAGAGCCACTGGATGGTCTCCTGATGACCTATGACCCCATTCATGCCATCCACATAGAGCATGATCTGACCTAAAGCTGCAGATACACGGAGTGAGTGAGAGCGTGAGAGTGATTAACATAATATAAAACCATATTATTATTATTATTAAACCTCGCAAGATGTAGTTTTGGTAGTTCTGGTCAGCATCAGCTCCAACTTTAATCAGACAAGTGAGACCCCCTGCCATCACAAATGCATGGACCAGGTCCTTATCGTCCTGGAACACACACACACACACACACACACACACACACACACACACACACACACACACACAGGTAGAGGGAGAGAGAGAGAGAGAGACTTGTTCGAGCATGTGGAGCCTGTCGTCATGGAAACACACAGCTGCCAGGACGATTTGGACATCAGACTGGGTCACCTACTATTGTGTGTGTGTGTGTGTGTGTGTGTGTGTGTGTTTATCAACACTATGACAACTGTAACTGTGTGTGTGTGTGTGTGTGTGTGTGTGTGTGTGTGTGTGACCTGAAATATCTGTTTGAGAGAGAATAAAGCCCTTCTGAGATCTCGGCCATTACAGTTGTACAGCTTCTCTGAGGAGAGAGAAAGGGTGATAATGTTATACTTCAGCCAGAATTGAAATGAGATGTCCACACTGTCCCTTTGGCCCACCAAATCTGTGTGTGTGTGTGTGTGTGTGTGTGTGTGTGTGTGTGTGTGTGTGTGTGTGTGTGTGTAAAAAAGATACACAAAAACAGAAAGTCAGATAACCACATAGCACTATTTTCATGTTGCCTGAAGTACTTCCTAGTGTGCCTTAGCCCAAGAATGATTAGCGTTCCACAATGCTGCGTGTGTGTGTGTGTGTGTGTGTGTGATGAAAACAATGCAGGAATGCTTTTATGAACCTGGTCAGTCCATCATCCTACACAACCACAGCAAGCATGTAGAGTGGAACAAAGACCTAAACAAACACACACAAACTGACCTTTTATAACGAATGTACAGTGTAACATATGTACTGTATAATGTAGATACAGTGTAATGTGTATAGTGTAATGTGTACAGTGTAACATATGTACTGTGTAACATGTACAGTGGATATAAAAAGTTTACACGCCCCGTTAAAATTATCGTTTTTTCTGATGTAAAAAAAAAAAAAATTACACCACGATAAATAATTTGAAAACTTTTCCCACTTTTAATGTGATCTATAACCTGTACAGTTCAATTGAAAAACAAATCTGTTCGGGGGGAAAACATAAAAAATAAAAAATGTACAATAAGATGGCTGCATAAGTGTGCACACCCTTAAACTAATACTTTGTTGAAACACCTTTTGATTTAATTACAGCATTCAGTCTTTTTGGGTTCACACCTGCCATCAATTAAAATGACTCTGATTAACCCCAAATAAAGTTCAGACATTTACTCAGTTCCATCCTCCAGCAAAAGCCAGGGTTCACAGAGAGCTTACAAAGCATCAAAGGGATCTCATTGTTGAAAGGTATCAGTCAGGAGAAGGGGACAAAAACATTTCCACAGCATTAGATATACCATGGAGCACAGTGAAGACCGTCATCAAGAAGTGGAGAAAATATGGGACAACAGTGACATTACCGAGAACTGGACGTCCCTCCAAAACTAATGAAAAGACAAAATGAAAACTGGTCAGGGAGGCTGCCAAGAGGCCTACAGCAACACTGAAGGAGCTGCAGGAATTTCTGGGAAGTACTGGTTGTGTAGTACATGTGATAACAATCTGTAGTACATGTGATAACAATCTCCCATATGCTCCATATGTCTGGACTATGAGGTAGGGTCAAAGAAAAACATCCAGGCCCGGCTAAATTTTACAAAAAAATACATCAGCTCTTCCAAAAGCATGTGGGAAAATGTGTTATGGTTTGATGAAACCAAGGTTTAACTTTTTGGCCACAATTCCAAAAGGTATGTTTGGCACAAAAACAACACTGCGCATCACCAAAAGAACACCATACCCACGGTGAAGCATGGTGGTGGCAGCATCATGTTTTGGGGTTGTTTTTCTTCAGCTGGAACAGGGGCTTTAGTCAAGGTGGAGGGAATTATGAACAGTTCTAAATACCAGTCAATTTCGGCCCAAAACCTTCAGGTGTCTGCTAGAAAGATGAAGATGAAGAGGAATTTCATCTTTCAGCACAACAATGACCCCAAAACATTTTGGAATGGCCCAGCCAGAGCCCAGACCTAAATCCAATTGAAAATCTGTGGGGTGACCTGAAGCGAGCTGTGCACAAGAGATGCCCTCGCAATCTGACAGGTTTGAGCACTTTTGCATGGAAGAGTGGGGAAATATTGCCAAGACTAGATGTGGCAGGCTGATAAACTCCTACCCAAAAAGACTGAATGCTGTAATTAAATCAAAAGGTGCTTCAACAAAGTATTAGTTTAAGGGCGTGTACACTTATGCAACCAGCTTATTGTACTTTTTTTATGTTTTTCCCCCTAACAGATTTGTTTGTTTTTCAACTGAATTGTACAGGTCTAAAATCACTGAAAAGTACAGTTAAAATAAAAAGCACACCTTTAATTGCAGTGTTTGGCTCCAGTTCCTCAAAGTTGTTACACTGGTGCCAAAACCTGGGAATTGAGGAACAAACGCTGTCATGGAGTCCAAACCAGTCAGGGAGCTCCTCTAGACATTCACCACTGACCTCCAATGTTAGCACCAAGACCTGCTCGCACTGTCCAACAAGCAGGTGCAGCACTTCCAGGTCCTCTGTGAGGCCCAGGCAAAGGACCAGCAGGTGATGCAGAATTTGATCCGATCAGTGGGTGCTCCAGTGGTCACCCCTGTGACCAGCGTTCTTGTGCAGCTGGCCAAGATGGGGCCACAGGATGACAAAGAAGCCTTCCTCGAGCTGTTTGAGTGCATTGTGGAGGCGAGCTTGTGGCCAAACTCACAGTGGGCAGTGCGCCTACTGCCGCTCCTGTCGGGGGAAGAACAACTTGTGGCTCAGCAGCTTCCGGGCACCAGCATGTTGGAGTGCCCGGACCTAAAGTGGTATATAATGCAATGAGTCGGCTGTGGCCCAGAAGAACATTGCCAGTGGTTCCATGCACTGGCCTACAGCAAAGTCAGCCACCCATTTACGTTCATGCAGCAGCTCTGACATGCTTGCCAATGGTGGTTGCAGACAAGCTAGTGTGATGTGGAGGACATCATCAATTGCATGACGCTAGAGCAGTTCATTGCTCAACTGCTGAGCGAGACCTCGACATGGATCCAGTGTCACCATGCAGCATCGTTGGAGGAGGTAGTCCAGCTGGCAGAGGATCACCTGATGGAGTTTCCGGGAGCAGGTGCTTCCGCAGCTTCTCTTCCTCTCTCTTGCTCACTTTTTCATTTTCTCCTCCTCCCTCTCCCTCTCTGTCCTTGCCTCTCCCCTACCCCAGCCCCATGGAAATGGGGGCTAATTCCCCCGAAACCCACTCCCTGCACTTGTGTCTGTCCTTGTGTTTCTCCTCTCCCGTCTCCTTCCATGTCTGTGCTGCCATTAACCCCCCCCCCCCCCCTCTCTCCACAGGTAGACTCATCCATGCCCACCAGAAACAGGAGCAAGCCTGGGCAGACCTGTTGGAGCAGAGGGAAGACTGGGACTTCCCAGAATCAGCACTTCCGCAAGGAGATGGGGATACTGATTCACATTCCTGACACACCACAGGCTTCCCCTGATCGAGCAGGAATCACTGCAGTCTTATCAATTTGGGGAAGCACCTGCCCATGACCCAAGTGGAAGCCTAGATACTGTACTTCCATCTGTCCAATTGCACACTTTTTCAGGTTTCCTGTGAGGCCAGCATGCCTTAGCGACCTCAGGACTGCCCTGAGATATTGTAAATGCTGCTCCCAATCATTACTAGAGATGATTATGTCATCTAGATAGGCTGCTGCATATGCATTGTGGGGATAGAGAATTTGGTCCAAGAGATGCTGAAACATTGCTGGGGCTCCAGATAACCTGAAAGGAAGGGTGACAAATTGGTGTAAACCAAACAGAGTGGACAAGGCCATTTTCTCACAAGATAATGGAGTCAATGGGATCTGCCAATATCTCTTTGTTAAATCCAGTGTCAAGTAAAAGTTAGCTATGTCTAATTGATCGAGCAGTTTATCAATGCGAGGCATTGGATATGTGTTAAATTTAGACACCGTGTTGACTTTTCTATAGTCCACACAGAACTGAACTGACTCATCGGTTTTGGAAACCAAGACCACCAGGCTACTCCAGTCATTGTGTGACTCCTCAATTACTCCCATCTTAAGCATAGCCTGGAGTTCATCCCGAACCACATTTTTCTTGTGTTCGGGGAGCCGATACGGGTGGCTGCACACCACCACCCCTGAGGGAGTCTCAATGTGGTGTTCTATGTGTTCTGCGTGACCAGGGAAGGGTGAGAACACATCAGAGAATTCCTCCTGCAACCTAATAACCTGAGAAGCTGTGGGAGCACCTGCTCCCAGAAATGCCATCAGATGGTCCTAGTTCACCGGACCGCCTCTTCCAGCAATGCTGCTTGGTGACACCAGATCCACACTGACATTTCACTCAGCAGTTGGGTGACAAACTGCTCCAGTGTTACTCACTTGATGATGGACTCGACATCCCATTCGCCAGCCAGCAGCCACTGTCGGCAGGGGTCCCGGAGCTGTTGCGTGAACGCAAACAGCAGACCCACTTTGCTGTATACCAGCAAGCGGAAGCACTGGCACTGCTCTTCTGGGCCACAGCCAACCTGCTGTATGATGGCCCACTTCAGGTTGGGGTGCTCCAGGATGCTGGTGGCCAGGAGCTGCTGAGCTGGGCTTCCCCCAACAAGCTGGGCTTCCCCCAACAGGAGCGGCAATAGGTGAGCTCCCCACTGTGAGGTTGGCCATGAGCTCACCTCCGCAACATGCTCAAAAAGCTCAATGAAGGCTTCAGGGTCATCCTGGGGCCCCACCTTGGCCTGCTGGACGGGCACAGTGGCCACAAGGATGACCACTGGAGCACCCGTTGACTGTACCCAGCTCCAGATTCCCTGCTGGTCTTCTGCCTGTGCCTCGAGCAGAGGCTGGAAGCGCTGCCCTGATCCGTTGATAGAGCGACGAGGGCATGATGCTGGTGCTGGAGGTCATTGGCGAGCGTCTGGAGGAGCTCTCTGACTGGTTCGGACTCCATGGTGGCATTCATTCCTCAGTCCCGGGTTTCAACACTAGTGTAACAACTTTGTGTAAGTGGACAATGAGGAACTGGAAGCAGGCACTGTAATTCAATGTATGCTTGAATTTTATTAGCACTTTTTAGTGACTTTCACAATTATTGCATGCTAGACATGCACTCGACGGGGTGTCACAGCTCTCTTTCTCATTCCTGGCTGTCTGTAAATCACACAGAGACACAGATTAATAAACAGCCAGTAATTAGACACAGGTGCACCTCATCACACACTACCTACCAGTTCAACCTGACTCCTCGCCATTCACAGCCGATGCTTGACCACACCCTTGCTGCCACACATGTGTACAGTGTACCATACATGTATGTACTGTGTAACATGTAACATGTACAGTGTAATGTGTATACAGTGTAACATGCATACAGCATCACATATGTACTGTGTAACGCATAGTGTAATGTATGTACTGTATATCATGTTGACAGTGTAATATACGTACTTTGTAATGTGTACAGTATAACATGTACTGTGTAACATGTATACAGTGTAATGTGTACAGTATAACATATGTAATGTGTAACATGTATACAATGTAATGTGTACAGTGTAACATATGTACTGTGTAACATGTATACAGTGTAATGTGTACAGTGTAACATATGTACTGTGTAACATGTATACAGTGTAATGTGTGCAGTGTAACATATGTTGTGATGCAGCTGCCCTGACACCAAAAGCAACATTTCCAGAAATGTAAAATAAACAGACCTAATAAACAGGTTAATAGACCTAAAACTTCTGCCCTCCAGGACCCTGAGGAGGGCAGAAAGGATTGTGGCTGATCCCTCCCACCCCAGACACAAACATTTTGAGACATTTCCCTCTGGCAGGAGGCAGCGGTCCATCAGGACCAAAACCTCACGCCACAAGCTCGGCTTTTTCCCCACTGCAGTTGTCCTCATCAACAAGGTCAGAGACCCCAGTGACTCTGCCCACTCTGCCACACACTCACATACACTCCCAATGCATCACATTATCACATTTCCCCTCCGGATTGCAGTTTGCACATTTCATGACATGACATTCCGTCTTCATTCTGTGATCTTTTATTGCACAATCTGGCACACATTGTACAGCTTGGACATCTAAATAATCCATTGTACATACTCTTTAAATATGTTAATTTCTCTTCCAAGTACATGTGAGAATATACTTGCAATAAACTACATTCTGATTCTGAAATAAAAAGACCTCTCACTTCTTTAATGATACCGTCCCAGAGTACTCACTCCAGTTTGTTCCGGGTCACCTTCCTGTGGGGTGGAATCCATCCATGCATCATCTGCTGATAATCACCACACTCTGCCTGAGTCATGTGAGCCAATCACATCAGTCCACTGAGCTCAACGATATCACATATCCAGCCAATCACAATAGCTCTCAAAGCAGAAATCATCAGTACTCATCATTATCATCATCATTTATAAACAATAACACCACTATCAGCTGCACTGAGCTATCAGGAGTGTTGGGATAACACTAAGTGAAGTCAACACTGGCACTAAAACTCTTCATGGATATGATTCCAGGAACACGCAGGGGGTTATGTGGTTCTTTATAAGAATAGAGATTTATCACTGTTTTTCTCTTAACTCAAGTATGGTGTGACCTTGGTGTATCATATCTCTCTCACACACACACACACACACACACACACACACACACACACACACAAAATGTTATCGCTGTAGAAGTGAAGTGCCACTCTGGAATGAGCAGCTGACCCAGTGAACAGAACACATGGCCATATGGGGTCTGGGTATGTTTATTTTCTCTACTTTAATTTTTTTTTTAATTCTCTCATGCAGTTTACCTTTACAGAAATCCAGTTCTCAAACTAGATCCTTAATGAGCAGGGATGAGTCTTGAGAAGACATGAAGAAGAAACTCTGAGAGAAACCTTAACCAGTATTACACTTGACCCATGAGTCTCTTGTTATTTCAGCCTCAAGTCTAGTTCTCTTTCATGTGTCTATTAATCCCAGACACTGATTCCATCCTGATTATAATCCTTCAGTGCATCGTCTAGTACACCATTTTCTCACCATGTTCCGCTCCCTCATCATGCAACAGCAGCACAATCATGCAAACACAGAACCAGCTTCAGTTAATGCTCACATCAAATCCCAGAAGGTGGAACAAAGTGATCTCAGTGACTTTGACTGTGAGATAGTTGTTGGTATTAGATGGGCTGGTTTGAGTTCTTCAGAAACTGCTGAACTGTTTGGATTTTCACACACAATAGTCTGACAGAATGGTGAGAAAAACAAAAAACATCCTGTGAGCAACAGTTCTGTGGGTGTGAATGCCTGAAGAGTAAGGTCAGAGGAGAATGACCAAACTGGCTGGAGCTGACAAAGTCTACAGTGATCCAAATAACCACTCATTGCTATAGTGTTAAACATAAAAGCATCTCAGAACGCACAACGCACCAAACCTTGCAGTGGATGGACTACAACAGTGGAAGAGTACATGAGGTTAATAAAAATAAATAAATAAATAAATAAATAAATAAATACACAATGAACATATAAAATATTAAGAATGACTTGAATTATCATGTTTTGGAGATTGTTTGGGAAATCTACAGCGGTGATTCACAGCAGCAGCTTTATAAATAAAAGCAGACATATTTTTGTGAATTAAGCCAGTATATGCAGAAAACTTGTCTTCTTTGGAGCTCAGTGTTTACGCACGGCTATTACAGAAAAGCACTGACAATTTAAAAATGGAATAAAAAACACATTATATGTTCATTCTTAATAATATATCTGTATTCCGTTATATCCCTGTCCTCCAGGACGTCCCATTTCTCCTCGAAACCTCCTGGAGACACAGAAATATGACCTGTACCTGTGTCCCTTTCATTAACACTGATGTAGGGACATGGGCTGCTACGTGTTCAGCTTGTAAACGTCTCCAGATCCTGAAGTAAATCCAGTTCTCTGGTGTATTTATCTTCAGTAGTGTTTGTGTGTTCTTTTCTGCACTGCTTTGTCTCTTCCATCATACAACTCCGATTCCAAAAAAGTTGGGACAAAGTACAAATTGTAAATAAAAACGGAACGCAATGATGTGGAAGTTTCAAAATTCCATATTTTATTCAGAATAGAACATAGATGACATATCAAATGTTTAAACTGAGAAAATGTATCATTTAAAGAGAAAAATTAAGTGATTTTAAATTTCATGACAACAACACATCTCAAAAAAGTTGGGACAAGGCCATGTTTCCCACTGTGAGACATCCCCTTTTCTCTTTACAACAGTCTGTAAACGTCTGGGGACTGAGGAGACAAGTTGCTCAAGTTTAGGGATAGGAATGTTAACCCATTCTTGTCTAATGTAGGATTCTAGTTGCTCAACTGTCTTAGGTCTTTTTTGTCGTATCTTCCGTTTTATGATGCGCAAATGTTTTCTATGGGTGAAAGATCTGGACTGCAGGCTGGCCAGTTCAGTACCCGGACCCTTCTTCTACGCAGCCATGATGCTGTAATTGATGCAGTATGTGGTTTGGCATTGTCATGTTGGAAAATGCAAGGTCTTCCCTGAAAGAGACGTCGTCTGGATGGGAGCATATGTTGCTCTAGAACCTGGATATACCTTTCAGCATTGATGATGTCTTTCCAGATGTGTAAGCTGCCCATGCCACACGCACTAATGCAACCCCATACCATCAGAGATGCAGGCTTCTGAACTGAGCGCCGATAACAACTCGGGTCGTCCTTCTCCTCTTTAGTCCGAATGACACGGCGTCCCTGATTTCCATAAAGAACTTCAAATTTTGATTCGTCTGACCACAGAACAGTTTTCCACTTTGCCACAGTCCATTTTAAATGAGCCTTGGCCCAGAGAAGACGTCTGCGCTTCTGGATCATGTTTAGATACGGCTTCTTCTTTGAACTATAGAGTTTTAGCTGGCAACGGCGGATGGCACGGTGAATTGTGTTCGCAGATAATGTTCTCTGGAAATATTCCTGAGCCCATTTTGTGATTTCCAATACAGAAGCATGCCTGTATGTGATGCAGTGCCGTCTAAGGGCCTGAAGATCACGGGCACCCAGTATGGTTTTCCGGCCTTGACCCTTACGCACAGAGATTCTTCCAGATTCTCTGAATCTTTTGATGATATTATGCACTGTAGATGATGATATGTTCAAACTCTTTGCAATTTTACACTGTCGAACTCCTTTCTGATATTGCTCCACTATTTGTCGGCGCAGAATTAGGGGGATTGGTGATCCTCTTCCCATCTTTACTTCTGAGAGCCGCTGCCACTCCAAGATGCTCTTTTTATACCCAGTCATGTTAATGACCTATTGCCAATTGACCTAATGAGTTGCAATTTGGTCCTCCAGCTGTTCCTTTTTTGTACCTTTAACTTTTCCAGCCTCTTATTGCCCCTGTCCCAACTTTTTTGAGATGTGTTGCTGTCATGAAATTTCAAATGAGCCAATATTTGGCATGAAATTTCAAAATGTCTCACTTTCGACATTTGATATGTTGTCTATGTTCTATTGTGAATACAATATCAGTTTTTGAGATTTGTAAATTATTGCATTCCGTTTTTATTTACAATTTGTACTTTGTCCCCAATTTTTTTGGAATCGGGGTTGTATATGTGTGAGTTTGCTTGTACTCAAGACACACACACACTTTTTTTTTCTGTGGCAGGTTTGGATCTTTGTTCCTGACACCCTGCAATTTTAGAACAGTGTCAGAAACTCTGTGTGTGTGTGTGTGTGTGTGTGTGTGTGTGTGTTCACTTCTTCAATAGATCTCTGACTTTTACAGTTTTGTTTTTGAGCATGCAGTGCTCAGAATGACTCACTATACAGTGTAAAACACACTGGTTTTGGGAATAAAAACATAAAAACAGCTTGTGTTGTTTTGTACACCATGTGCTCAAATAGAAAGATGTGGGTTTTTTGTTATTTGTATTCTATTATTTTCTTTCATTTATTCTTTATATTGCTTATCTTATTCAAAGAGGAAAAACATCTCAAATTTAACACACACACACACACACACACACACACACACACACACACACACACACACACACACACAGAGAAAAAGATGAAAAGTTCAGTTGCAAATTGACACAAAGGTTTACAGAGGAAATTACGTGTGTGTGTGTGTGTGTGTGTGTGTGTGTGTGTGTGTGTGTGTGTGTGTGTTTATTGTAAGACAATCTCCTAATTCAGTTTCAAAAAGAAAACGTCTCCACTGAGACTAAAATTAGAAAACATGCTGATGTTTCTGTCTTTCTCTACTGTACAGTCAGCACTCTGTGTGTGTGTGTGTGTGTGTGTGTGTGTGTGTGTGTGTGTGTGTGTGTGTGTGTGTGTGTGTCAGAGAGAGAGAGAGAGAAGCAGCTGAGAGTTATAACAGGCACATTTACCACAGAACACACACACACACACACACACACACACACACACACACACACACACACAAGGAATGAGAATGTAAAAGGAAGAAAAGTGTCTGCTTAGTGAGAGTTCTGTTATTCCATGATCACATTCCCTTCCGTGTCATCATCCATCTATCCATCCATCTTCCTTATTCATCCATCCTTCTAATTTATCCATACACCATGCTCATTAATCCAATTACTCGCCCTGCATATACATCTGTCAATGTATCCATCCATCCTTCCTACTCATCTGTCCATTCATCCATTTTTCCATCCATCCATCCATCCAGAGAGAGAGAGAGAGAGAGAGAGAGAGAGAGAGAGAGAGAATCAGGTAGAGAGACAGACAGTAAGGGATTTAGATTATGTCTTAGATTATGAGTAAAACGAGACTCACCAATACAGGCGTGAACACGAACACTCAGCTGAGTCCTCAAGATAATACTGTGTTTCTTTCCCTTCCTGAAAGACAGAAAGAGAGAAAGAGAATATTCATTATCATCATCATCATCGGGCGGCACGGTGGTGTAGTGGTTAGCGCTGTCACCTCACAGCAAGAAGGTCCGGGTTCGAGCCCCATGGCCGGCGAGGGCCTTTCTGTGCGGAGTTTGCATGTTCTCCCCGTGTCCGCGTGGGTTTCCTCCGGGTGCTCCGGTTTCCCCCACAGTCCAAAGACATGCAGGTTAGGTTAACTGGTGACTCTAAATTGAGCGTAGGTGTGAATGTGAGTGTGAATGGTTGTCTGTGTCTATGTGTCAGCCCTGTGATGACCTGGCGACTTGTCCAGGGTGTACCCCGCCTTTCGCCCGTAGTCAGCTGGGATAGGCTCCAGCTTGCCTGTGACCCTGTAGAAGGATAAAGCGGCTACAGATAATGAGATGAGATGAGATCATCATCATCATTATCATCATCATCTCCTCTCTGCCTGATCCATCCTGATGCCCTACTTCTGGGTGGAATCTCATCACTTTGCTCTGACTGATGATGGCCTCATATGGACAGACTAAAGATAGAAACCACTTAGAAACCATGAAGATGGCTTTGGACTGCAGTTAATACAAACAGTTTTGCGATGATGGTTTAGGATTGCAATCACCATGATAACTTTAGGACTGCAGTTGTCATGAACAGTTTTACACTCAAGTCTTTATCAATGAACAGTTGATAACGTCAACAAAACAGACTTCATGCTAAACTATAATGAATTTTCTGGGTACAGAGTGGTACTTTGTGACTCTATAGGACACAGTTATAGAAGTCAAGTCAAGTTAATTTTTATAGCACTTTTATAGAAGTGAGTTACTTATAATCATGTTATCTGTTATCACCCAGATGAGGATGGGTTCCTATTTAAGTCTGGTTCCTCTCAAGGTTTCTTCTCATGTCATCTGAGGGATATGTCTGTGAAGGTTCTCAGTTATCCAGGTCATCATAATCTATAGGTGCTAAAAGAAGGCAACTGGACTTGCTTGAAATTTTTGAAGATGTTTCACCTCTCACCCAAAAGGCTTCTTCAGTTCTGTCTAACTAGTGGGGAGTCCCAGATATTTATCCTCTAGTGGACCAATAGCAACCCTAGGAAGTCATTGAGGTCACATGAATCATTGAAACTCCTCACTAGTCAAACAGAACTGAAGAAGCCTTTTGGATGAGAGGTGAAATGTCTTCAAGGATTTCAAGCAAGTCCAGTTGCCTTCTTTAGCACCTACAGATGACGATGACCTGGATGACTGAGAACCTTCACAGACATATTTCCATGCACTTTGAGATGATAACCCTTTGACTGGTGCAGGAGTATGAGAGGACTTCCAGAAAACTTGCAGATTGCAGGAGCCATCTGCGTTTCAACCTAAGATACCGACAATCCAAGATTATCCTCACAAGCCTAGGCCTGGGTTCCACCATCAAAGGACACAGAGTAGAAAGGATCCTCCAGAGGGCCCAGAACCAGCTTCTTAATGTGAGAGTGAGACAAGTACATTTCACCATCGATGCCCTCCAAGCCAAGACAGAACTGGTTGAAGAATTGACCGAACTTCTTCCCAGTGAAGTTTTGGAATGGGTCTCCGTGTTAATTGAGAAGGCACGATTCTCACAACACAACAAATGCAAGGAAATGACAGATATGCAAATTTCAAACACTGCTGTCTAAAACCACCTCTTCCCACAAAACAGAAGTGCTGACTTGGAGGAAGAAATCTGACCAGGCAAAGCAACCTGACATCCAAGAGAAGTGGGTGAACTTATCTGACAGGGAACTCACCCAACCAAAGAAGGATGTTTTATCCAAAGGATTAAACTTTGCAGTTTCATCAGAGCAGATACCAGTGGTAGATCTCATCACAGCCATAGAGTCAGCCATCAGGAACAACAATTTGAACAACACAGAAGTGGAACAACTTAGACTGAAAGTATCAGCTGCCCTCACCAGTTCGAAAGCACCCCCCTCCAACTTCACCATCCAAGAAAGGAAGGCGTTTACATTGCTTCAAAAAAGACCGGACCATCACCATCCTTCCTGCTGACAAAGGGAGATGCACAATGGTGCTAGACACAGCAGACTACCACTCAAAGGTGACCAGTCTCATCAGCGACACAACCACCTACAAAACCCTGAGGCAGTGTTCCACCAGCAGTTACAAAATGAAAGTTGTGAGCTGCTATAGCAACTAGAAAAGGACCATGTCATCAACCGATCTCTGTACTACAGACTGTACCCTGGGGAAGCCATTCCTCTCATTTATGGTCTCCCCAAGATTCACAAGGAAGGAGCTCCACTCAGACCCATCAGCAGCAGCATAAACTCGGTCACCTATAACATCGCAAAACACCTAGCCACCATCCTGGCTCCTCCTGTCAGAAATATGCTACATCACATCAATAACTCCCAAGGTTTTGCCACTAAAGTTGCAGACCTAAAGTTAGACTCAGATAAAACCATGGTTTTCTATGAGGTCATTTCTATTTTCAACTGCATTTCCACCACAGAAGCAGTCAAATTGGTTAGGAAACAACTTCTTCAAGACAGCACCTTACCAGACAGAATGAACCTCACCACAAACCACATTTGCACCCTGATTGACCTCTGCCTGATCACCAACTCTTTCCAGTTCAACCAATGTTTCTACAGACAGAAGCATGGATGCCCCATGGGCTCACTGGTGTCCCCTATAGTGGCCAATCTATACATGGAGGAAGTGGAAAACCAATTCTTTGACTACATTTTCAGGAGTCGCTCTCAGCCACTGGTTCAGGTATGTGGATGACACTTGGGCTAAAATCAAAACCCATGAGGTGGAAGCCTTCACAGAGCACATCAATGCAGTGGATATCAACATCAAATTCACTCGGGAGGATGTCAGCAGAAACAACCTAGCCTTTTTGAATTGAATAAGACAGAAGCCTTAGCATTGAGGTAGACTGGAAACCCACACACACAGACCAGTACCTACTGTTTGACTCTCACCACCCACTGGAACACAAATTGGGGGTCATTAGGACCTTACATCACAGGGCTCAGAACGTTCCCACAACAGTAGAGGGAAGAAAGAAGGAGCAAAAGCACATCAAGGAAGCACTTTAGAAGTGTGGGTACCCCAACTGAGCTTTTGTCAAGACCAGAAAAAGAAAGATAATGGACAGGGAAGAAAACAGCAACAAACGCAAGAACATTGTCATCCCCTACATTTCTGGATTATCTGAGAAACTCAGGAGGATCACAAACATAACATCCGTGTACACATCAGACCCAGTAATACTCTGAGGCAGAAATCGGTCCACCCTAAGGATAGAATACCCAGACACAAACAGGACAATGTAGTGTATGCAATTCAAGGCAGTGAGGAATGCACAGACCTGTGTATCAGGTGTATACCGGGAGCCAGGGCGCCGGACATAGCAGGTAATCTTAGGGTCCTAGGCAAGCACAGGTTCTCAAAGATAGTTATCCATGCAGGAGCTAATGATATACGCCTTCGTCAGTCTGAGGTTACTAAGAGTAACTTTGTAGAGGTGTTTAAATTAGCGAAGGCGATGTCCAATGCTGTAGTATGCTCTGGCCCCATCCCAATGCAGCGTGGCGATGTAGCTTACAGCAGGTTATGGTCGCTGAACTGCTGGCTGTCCAGGTGGTGCTCTGAAAACAGTGTGGGCTTTATAGATGATTGGGCTAATTTTGAGGGCATTGCTGGCCTGTTAGGGCGGGACGGTATCCATCCCACTCGGGAAGGTGCTGCTCTCATTTCCTGCAGCATAGGTCATAGTCTCAGAACAGGCCTAGTTAATTTCTGACAATCCAGAGCCAAGGCCAGGGAGCAGACAAACAGGCTAAACCGACTGTCTGCTAGCTGCACAGAGTCGTCACTCAGGGTCCACTACATCGAGACTGTGTCTGTTCCCTGAGCTCAACAAAAAGGTAGAAATTTTCAGAGAGTTTGTTCCAGTAACCTAGTCAATATAAAATTAGATCATACTGACTGTACAGCTGCTGCCAGCACCTTTGATCTAAAGGTGGGGCTATTAAATATTAGATCTCTTACATCTAAAGCGCTAATGGTTAATGAACTCATTACTGATCAGGAGTTTAATGTAAAGTGTTTAACAGAAACATGGATTAAGCCAAATGAATATATAGCATTAAATGAAGCGAGTCCTCCTGGATACAGTTATATACACCAGCCTCGTCTAACTGGCAGAGGAAGCGGCGTCGCGGTTATTTATAACGATTATCTAGGTGTAACACACAAACCTGGTTATAAATTTAATACATTTGAAGTTCTTCATACTCATATAATGTATGTAGCCTCGAAAAATAAGTCTACCCAGTTAATTCCATTGCTTATTATTTACAGGCCCCCGGGGCCATATTCTGAGTTTCTTTCTGAATTTGCAGATTTTATCTCAGATCTGGTTATTTCCTTAGACAAAGCTTTAGTTGTCGGAGATTTTAATATTCACTTCGATAACCCAGAAGACCCTTTAAAAACAGCGTTTGTGTCCATCTTAGATTCAGTCGGGATTAAGCAGAATGTCATAGGACCGACCCATAATGGTGGTCACACCCTTGATCTAATACTAACATTCAGATTAAACGTAGACAATATAGTCATACTTCCACAGTCTGAAGTTATCTCAGATCATTGTCTCATCTCATTCAAAATATGTCTGAGTAATAATATATGCACCTCACCACGCTACTGTATTAAACGTACTTTCACGTCAACTACTGCACAGAGCTTTATGAATGATCTCCCAGAGTTATCAACTTTGACTGGGTCACTGTCAGCCCCTGCAGAATATTGATCAGGCAACTGAATGCTTAGAGTCAACATTCCGCCATACTTTAGATAATGTAGCTCCTCTAAAAAGGAAAATGGTCAGAGACAAAAAATTAGCACCCTGGTATAATGATGACACTCGCACATTAAAACAGACCACTCGAAAATTGGAACGTAAATGGCGTCAAACAAAATTGGTAGTGTTCAAATTAGCTTGGAAGGAGAGCTTCCTGAAGTATAGAAAAGCTCTTAGTGCTGCGAGATCAACATATTTCTCCTCCCTAATAGAAGATAACAAAAATAATCCTAGATTCCTATTTAATACTGTAGCAAAATTAACCAGGAATAAGTCCACTATCAACACATGCACACCTGCAGTATGTAGTAGCAACGACTTCATGAATTTTTTTTAATGACAAAATTGAGAATATCCGACAAAAAATTCAAACTACTAGTTTAAGGTTAGACAATGAAAGTGACCTTGTAGTTAACAATATAACTGTATCAGATCATCAGTTAGAATGTTTTACTCCCCTAAAAGAAACTGAATTACTTTCATTAATCTCTACATCAAAAGCCTCAACTTGCGTACTAGATCCCTTACCGACACATCTATTCAAACAGATAATGCCTGGAGTAATTGAACCGCTTCTAAAAATAATAAATTCTTCTCTTATGATTGGCTATGTACCCAAATCCTTTAAACTAGCAGTTATCAAACCCCTGATTAAAAAACCTGACTTTGATCCCTGTCAGCTGTCCAATTATCGGCCAATATCAAACCTCCCCTTTATCTCCAAGATCCTTGAAAAAGCTGTGGCACAGCAGTTATGCTCATATTTACATAGGAATAACATCCATGAAATGTATCAGTCAGGATTTAGACCTCATCATAGCACAGAGACAGCTCTGGTTAAAGTAGTAAACGACCTACTGTTGGCGTCTGATCAGGGCTGTGTCTCGCTGCTTGTGTTGCTTGACCTTAGTGCAGCATTTGATACCATTGATCATTCCATTCTTCTGGATAGACTAGAAAATGTTGTGGGAGTTAAGGGAATGGCCCTCTCCTGGCTCAGGTCTTATCTAACTGATCGTTATCAGTATGTTGATATAAATGGTGATATTTCTAGACGTACCGAGGTAAAGTTTGGTGTTCCACAAGGTTCTGTCTTGGGTCCACTGCTTTTTTCTCTATATATGTTACCTCTGGGCGATATTATTCGTAAACATTGTATTAGTTTCCACTGTTATGCTGATGACACACAGTTGTATGTCTCTGCAAAACCTGATGAGAGACACCAGCTTAATAGAATTGAGGAATGTGTTAAGGACATTAGACACTGGATGCTTATTAATTTCCTTCTGCTTAACTCTGACAAGACTGAAGTACTTGTGCTAGGACCACATACAGCTAGAAGTAAGTTTTCTGATTCCACAGTAACTCTGGATGGCCTTTCTGTTTCTTCACGTGCAGCAGTAAAAGACCTCGGAGTGATTATTGACCCCAGTCTTTCATTCGAAACTCACATTGATAACATCACCCAGACAGCTTTCTTTCATCTCAGAAATATTGCAAAGATAAGAAATTTAATGTCATTGCATGATGCAGAAATATTAGTCCATGCTTTTGTTACCTCCAGGTTGGATTATTGTAATGCCTTACTGTCTGGATGTTCCAATAAGTGCATAAACAAGCTCCAGTTAGTTCAAAATGCAGCAGCAAGAGTCCTTACTAGAACTAGAAAATATGACCACATCACGCCTGTCTTATCCACACTGCATTGGCTCCCAATCAAATTTCGTATTGATTATAAAATACTACTATTGACCTTTAAAGCACTAAATGGTCTCGCACCACAGTACCTGAGTGAACTTCTGCTCCTCTATGACCCGCCACGCCTACTTAGATCAAAAGGTGCAGGCTATCTGCTGGTACCTCATATAGTGAAGGCTACATCAGGGGGCGGAGCCTTTTCTTACAAAGCCCCACAGTTATGGAACAGCCTTCCAAGTAATGTTCGGGACTCAGACACAGTCTCAGCATTTAAGTCTAGGCTGAAAACATATCTGTTTAGTCAAGCCTTTTGTTAATGGTGTTTATGAGGTAAAGGAGTAGATCTGGAGGGTCCTCAGACAGAGTGTTTTGGTAAACTGGGATGTATGGATGCTGTCAGTCCCCACTCGCTTGCTCACTCGAGTTTGTTGACGGTGTAGTGGCTGGCTGCTTTATGTCCCGGGGCTCCCTCATGCCTGTGTTACCTTCTGGCTCTCTCCTTTTAGTTATGCTGTCATAGTTAGTTGCCGGAGTCCCTGCTTGTACTCGGTGCAATATGTATACTGCTCCTACTTATTCAGGTGACATTGGGCATACCTAACAACCTGTGTTTTCTTTCCCTCCCCCCCCACCCCAAATTGTCCCTCTGAGTTACATGGAGTCAACAGGAAATCTTTTGGTGGAGAGGGTGGAGACCTCGACTGGCTATCGTAGCCTGCAGGGAATCGGCCGTCAGACATTATGTCGCATGTCCCAGACCCGGTGAAATGTAACTGAATTGTCTTGGCCAGCCCTAAGGGTCCCATCTGCATCTCATCATTGCTGAGGAGTGTGCTCCCATCACCCAATCAAGCATCCAGCCAGAGCAGGTCATGATATTTTTTACCATATTAACATGCCATTGTTGTGTGTTATGCCTGATGTAAAGACTCTCGTCTCTGCGAGCCTACCACACAGATTTAATACTTGTCATTTTTAGGGCATACCTAACAACCTGTGTTTTCTTTCTCTCTCTCTTCCCCCCCCCAATCTGTCCCTCTGAGTTACATGTTGATCCTGGGATTAAGATGCTGGCTTCTTCTGCCCCTCGGACCTGCTTGATCCATCCTGGTGCCCTGTGTCTGGTCGGAGTTTTATCGCACCGCTCCTGTGAAGGACTGCCCCATGAGGACAGTTGAGGGTTATACCTGTTAAAACTGTTAATGTTATAGTCAGGCTGTCTGTTGTTGCCCAAATGAGGATGGGTTCCCTTTTGAGTCTGGTTCCTCTCGAGGTTTCTTCCTCATGTCGTCTGAGGGAGTTTTTCCTTGCCACCGTCGCCACAGGCTTGCTCACTGGGGATAGATTAGGGATAAAATTAGCTCATGTTTTAAGTCGTTCAAATTCTGTAAAGCTGCTTTGCGACAATGTTTATTGTTAAAAGCGCTATACAAATAAACTTGATTTGATTTGATTTGACCTGTATATTGGGGAAACGAAACAACCGCTTCACAGGCACATACTGTAGCTCAACACAGGACAGCCAGTTCCTCAGGCCAGGACTCTGCACTCTATCTTCATCTCAATAACAAAGGACACTCACTTCAGGACTGCAATATACACATTTTAGCCAGAGAAGACCGGTGGTTTGAAAGAGGAATAAAAGAAGCCATTTTTGACAACCTGGGACAACCATCACTGAACAGAGGAGGTGGTCTGAGACACCACTTATCAGCCACCTACAATGCAGTCATTGGGACATTTCCCAGAAAACTGAATACACATCCACACCAAGACTCAGCTGACTTCAATGACTCGCATGATGGCAGAGAGAGCCAATAACCCATAGATGACCCTAACGACCGTCTAGGCTGCTAACACCATTCACCAACTGGCCTCCAGTGACCCTAACAACCTACAGGATGACTGAGGTCAACAACCCATGTGACCTCAATGACTCTCCTTAGGGTTGCTTTTGGCCCACTCGAGGATAAATACCTGAAACTCCCCACTAGTCAGATAGAACTGAAGAAGCCTTTCGGATGAGAGGTGAAACGTCTTCAAGAATTTCAAGCAAGTCCAGTTGCCCTCTTTAGCACATACAGATTCATCTGCACTGCAAAAAATGAAAATCTGTACAAGTCTAATTTACTTGAATTCAGCATTTTAATCTCATTAACCTGTTTTTGAATGTATTTTCTTAGTAAGACTGAATATTGTAAAGATTATTTGACTTGTTTCAAGAAAATTCATCTTGTAGCATCCTACCTAGATAATACAACTAATTCTGAGCAGCTTTTTTCTTAAAATTGGCCACATTGGTGACGGAGTTGTTTTAACGTTTAGACTGTAAGTACATTTTTACTTGTTTCAAGAGAATACGACAAGCCATATTAACCTGTTTTAGGAATTGACCCCATCTCATTAAGATATTCAGGCTAATCAGCTTTGATTGCATACAAATTCAGAATAGGCCTATTCTGAATTTGTATGCAATCAAAGCTGATTAGCCTGATTTGGCACGTTTAAAGGCCGTGGTTTGGTCTTTCTCATGAATCTCATCACCCAAGACCGAGGTCTGACCTTGGTCTTGGGTGATGAGATTCATGAGAAAGACCAAACCACGGCCTTTAAATGTGCCAAAGCTGACTGGTAGGCCTTTCTTAGCTAGTGCATGTGAGTGAGGTGTGCATGCCTGAGACATTCATTGTGTGAAACAGAACAAAGTTTTATTTTTGTGTTCATTGAAGGCCCTCTTCTAATTCCTTGCTGTCCCATAGCCTGCTATGCCTCTCATGCTAACTTGTGTTTTGCAGCATTTTGTTGATATAATAAAAATAAAAATGCAGATCTGAAGTTCTTGTCAAGTCTATTTTTTCCCCTATATTCATCACACCTAAACAAGAAATTTATTCTAGATAAGAAAATAAGTAGGGCGGCACGGTGGTGTAGTGGTTAGCGCTGTCGCCTCACAGCAAGAAGGTCCTGGGTTCGAGCCCCGTGGCCGGCGAGGACCTTTCTGTGCGGAGTTTGCATGTTCTCCCCGTGTCCGCGTGGGTTTCCTCCGGGTGCTCCGGTTTCCCCCACAGTCCAAAGACATGCAGGTTAGGTTAACTGGTGACTCTAAATTGAGCGTAGGTGTGAATGTGAGTGTGAATGGTTGTCTGTGTCTATGTGTCAGCCCTGTGATGACCTGGCGACTTGTCCAGGGTGTACCCTGCCTTTCGCCCATAGTCAGCTGGTATAGGCTCCAGCTTGCCTGCGACCCTGTAGAAGGATAAAGTGGCTAGAGATAATGAGATGAGAAAATAAGTATTCTAGCTAAGAAAAACAAACTTGTTTTGAGCCTTTAAATAAGCTGGAATCAAGCACATTTGCCTTGTTTTTAAGCGTATTAAATGCTTATTTTGAGCAATATTTGCTCAGATGAAATTGGTTTCTAAGCAATAATTACTGAAAATCAGAAGAAATGGCTTAGAATAAGAGAGAAAATCTTAACAAGTAAAATAAAAACTAGCTTTTTATGCTTAATTTAAGATTTTTGGTATGCTTACTACTTGCATATTTTTTTCTTGTTTTAAGAAATCTTACCAAGTCCCATTATCTTGCTGCACTGGCAGATTATTTTGCTTAAAATAAGTGATTTTCCCCCTAAAACACTATACATTTTTCTTATTTTTTAGAGGGCATTTTTTGCAGTGTGAGGGAGATTTGCCTCATCACCGTCACCTCAGGCTTGCTCATGAGGCATAAATTTATACATTTATTAAAAATGTTTAAAAATTATATCTGGAATTTTTATATTTATGTAAAGCTTATTTGCGATCATGTGCATTGTTAAAAGTGCTATACAAATAAAATTGAACTGAACTAAATCATTGCCACCATCATCCTCAGCAGCATCACCATCATTGCCATCACCATTATGCATTTTGATGGATAAAAGAATAGGTTCGGGTTCATTTGTGTGTGTGTGCGTGTGCGCACGCACGTGTGTGTGTGTCTTACACTCCACAGTCGTCCTGCTCAAACCCCTCCAGCTCATCTATCTGTTCATCAAGAGATGATTCCAAGTCCAAATATGTGCCATTATGGGATAGCTGAAGAGCACAGTCATCTAACTGCAGAGAGAGAGAGAGAGAGAGAGAGAGAGAATAATAAATTTAATAAATTCTAATAAACACCTGTGTGTGTTAAATGACCCTAAACATGAGTTCCTGTGTAACTTTGTGCCCTGTACAGAGGTAAATGTGGTTGTTAGCAGCAGACGTGTCCAAATTATCACACCAACACCATTCCCAAGTTCAGTATGCAGGGTGACAGGTGTGCTGAGTGTCAGAGACAGGTGTACATGACATTTCGCCCATAATGCACTGGGAGATCTCATGACCTCTTCCAGCTCAGACTAAAACTAATGGAAGGTTTAATTCAGTGACATCCGTCACACTGTCATGTTAATCACAGTGACCTTTACACAGCCCACAGAGCAGATATTTAAAAAAATAATCAGCATACAATTAGATTTAAAGGCAAGGAATGTTTTCTTTCCTTTTTAAGTATTTTAAGTATTTTTAAAATCATTGTTTTGTAATATTTTTTGAAATTATCTTTACATCCCAGCTGAAATGAATAAATCAAATGCTCTGATAAAAAAAAAAAATCTGTCATCTGTGTCAGTCACAGGACTGTAAAATGTGTGTCCACCTATTTCACTCAGTCTGAATGAAATCAGATGGAACAGCTGCCTGTCTACCTGCGCACTCTGTTGCTGCACTCATTGTGCATGGCTGAGATCTTCCACAAGGCGGGGCACACATCTTGCACACTATCGCAAAAGCTAGCAAGCTAGTCAACAGTGGTGAGTACTAGCAATAGCAATGTTCATTGTTTACATTCATTATGATGATGTTGTGTTTTCTTGCAAATGAATGAGATATAAGGTAGTTGGATATGACAATGACATTCTAAGCTCCTCCCCATAGCACTCTCTCTCTCTCTCATGGACTTGCCCTTCAGCAGTAGTCAGGCGGTGCGCATTCATGTGGTTTGGAGGAGTGGTTTTGGAAAGAAGCCTGAAGGAAGGGGATGGGGTTTTTGGGTTGGATAATGTCACAGTCTTACTTCCACTTGCTGGTTTCCTTTCTTGCCTTTAAATTCCTATCCAGAAATCCTACAGAATGCACTCCTCATGCTGTATGTTGCAGTGTGTGTCCTTAATGTAAACAGTACATGGGTGATGTTTCAGTCGGTAGCTCAACTGCAGCAGTGCCACTCTGGCCATCAGTTACAATCCAAACTGAGTGAAAGTTCTAACCGTCACAGGCATAGAAATGAAAATCTCACTGAATTAACCGACTTTATCTGATCGTATATAGCACTGACACATGTTTATCATATGTACAGATATTTACAGCGTTATATTTACTACATTTACAGATTTAACCATAACACACAATTACTCATGTCACAAATAGCAGGGTGGGAAGCAAGCACACACACACACACACACACACACACACACGTTTGTGTGTGTGACTCAGTGTGTCTTCAACACAGGCAGTTGAATGTTTGCTTTTATTTCTTGTTTTTATTTTATACATTACATCCATCCATCCATCCATCCATTATCTGTCACCGCTTATCCTGTGCAGGGTCGCAGGCAAGCTGGAGCCTATCCCACACTGCAAAAAAATGATATCTTAGGAAGGGAAAATATCTTGAAAATAGTATAAATGATCTAGCATTTCCCTATTAGAAGAATACAAGACACCAATTCTGAGATTATTAAACCAAGTTCTAGATTGCAACCAACTTATTCTGAGATGTCTTATCAAGTAAAAATATCCGTCCATTCAGCAAGATCATCCATCCATCCATCCATCCATTGTCTATAGCCGCTTATCCTGTCCTACCGGGTCGCAGGCAAGCTGGAGCCAATCCCAGCTGACTATGGGCGAGAGGCATGGTACACCCTGGACAAGTCATCAAGTTATCGCAGGGCCGACACAGAGACACAGACAACCATTCACACTCACACCTACGGTCAATTTAGAGCCACCAATTAGCCTAACCTGCATTTCTTTGGACTGTGGGGGAAACCGGAGCACCCGGAGGAAACCAACGTGGACACGGGGAGAACATGCAAACTCCGCACAGAAAGGCCCTCGCCAGCCGCTGGGCTCGAACCCAGGACCTTCTTGCTGTGAGGCGACAGCACTAACCACTACACCACCATGCCGCCTGCAGCAAGATCATTTCACTAGTATTAAGTAATTTTCTCCTCAAATTCAGTTTTTTGAAGTGCAGCTGACTATGGGTGAGAGGCGAGGTACACCCTGGACAAGTCACCAGATCATCACAGGGCTGACACATAGAGACAAAGCACTATTCACACTCACACCTACGGTCAATTTAGAGCCACCAATTATCCTAACCTGCATGTCTTTGGACTGTGGGGGAAACCAGAGCACCTGGAGGAAACCCACACAGACATGGGGAGAACATGCAAACTCCACACAGAAAGGCCCCCTTCAGCCGCTGAGCGCGAACCCAGAACCGTCTTGCTGTGAGGTGACAGTGCTAACCACTATACCACCGTGCTGCCCTTTTATACATTACAGCACTGTGAAATTCTTTTCTTCACATATCTGGGTTTTGATCCCCCAGAAACCCAGAACCTTTAAGCAGTAAGCCAGCATTGCCCCCAGTAACAGAATAAATAAGTATGTGGCAGCGGGGGCATGGCCGAGCGTCAGTCTGTGAATGGAGGGCGGAGTCAGGGAAGGGGAATCGTCATGTCACTACACCTGTTGTCAATTACCGTGTGTTTGTGTGGCTCCTCCAATAACCGCACCCTATAAAAGGAGAGTGCGAAGGGGAGGTCAGCGCCAAGAAAAATAATTAAGAACGCAAATAACCACCTGCCGTGCTTCTGTGCTCCACCCACATCTGGGTCTCTCTACAGTGGTGCTGAAACCAGGGACAAGTGCAGAAGGGAACAGCCCCATGGAGTCCTTGCCATTCAAGGACCTGATCCATGCCCTCACCATAGCCCAGCAGAACCAACACCAATCACTGGTCGCCCTCCGAAAGGAGCAAGAACAATGGTTCAAAGCCTTGGTGCTGGCCCAACAGGAAGACCACCAGGCGTTCCGGCACCTGCTCACGTCGGCAAGGCCCATGACCGCCACCGGAGTGGACCCTCCCCACCTCACCCTAACGAAGATGGGTCCGCACAATGATGCGGAAGCCTTCCTCGCGCTCTTCGAGCAAGCAGCGAAGGCATGGGGTTGGCCGGTCGACCAGCGCACAGCGTGCCTCCTCCCCCTACTGACGGGCAATGCACAGCTGGCCGCACTGCAGCTCCCCACCTACAGCTGGCTCGTGTATGCGGACCTCCGACGAGCCATCCTCCAGCATGTTGGCCGCTCCCCAGAGCAACAACGGCAGCGCTTCTGCTCGCTGCGCTTGGAGGAGGTCGGCCAACCGTTCACGTTCAGGCAACAACTCCGGGACGCCTGCCGGCGGTGGCTGAGGGCAGACGACCGCGACACCGAGGGAGTGATTAACCTGGTGACACTGGAGCAATTCGTCGTGCAACTTCCGGAAGGAATGGCGGAATGGGTCCAGTGTCATTGCCCGGCCTCGCTGGACCAAGCTATTGAGTGGCAGAGGAACACATGGTGGCAGTTCAGATGGCAGGAAGGCATGTCTCCTCTTCTCCTCTCTCTTCTCTCTCTCCCTCTCCCTCTGCTTCCCGTCCTTGCCCCATTCCCCCACCACGGAGGCAGGGGCCGGCTCCCCCCCAGCCGGCCTGGTGCACCTGTGGTGTCCTCCCGTTTTCCCCTTCCTTGTCTGTGTCTCCTCCCCCCAGGTGAGTGATGTCCATAACACCGGTGCAGAGGGAAAGCCTGGCTCGGTGTGCTGGCACTGCAGGGAGCCGGGACATCTCCAACATCAGTGCTCCGCGATAGAGGTGGTCCGGGTTTCCTGATGCACCAGAAACTGCCCTCGATCGGGCCGGAGAGTATTGTATACCGGTAAGTGTCCAAGGGGATACGTACCAGGCTTTGGTGGATTCCGGCTGTAATCAGACCTCAATCCACCAAAGCCTGGTGCAAGGTGAGGCATTGGAGAGAGCACGAGTGGTGAAGGTGTTGTGTGTGCACAGGGATGTTCACAACTACCCTTTGGTGTCCACCCACATTCTATTTCGAGGGGAAAAGCATAGTGTAAAGGTGGCGGTTAACCCTTGTCTCACCCACTCGCTGATTTTGGGGACTGATTGGCCAGGTTTTAAGGAGTTAATGATGCACATAGTAAGGAGTGGGTCCTGCAGTAATCTGTCTGGGGAAAGCCCCGGAGTAGCCTTGGAGGGAGAAGCTGTCACAGAGCCATCTATGGTAGCACCGTGTCAGGGCAATACGTGGAGTAAGAAGTGCCCCACCCCTCCTCCCTCTCTCGGGGATTCCCTTGGGGATTTCCCATTAGAGCAGTCACGAGAGGGGACTCTGCGGCATGCATTTGATCAAGTGAGAGTAATCGATGGTCAAATTCTCCAACCAAATGCGATGCCGGCCTTCCCCTACTTTGCTATTATTAAGGATAGGTTATACTGAGTGACACAGGATACTCAAACTGGCAAAAAGGTAACACAGTTATTAATTCCAAAGAGCCGCCGGGAACTCATATTCCAGGTGGTTCACTTTAATCCAATTGCTGGACACTTAGGGCAGGATAAGACACTAGCCCAAATAATGGCCTGGTTCTATTGGCCAGGGATTCACGGGGATGTCTGTCGGTGGTGTGCGGCGTGCCGCGAATGCCAATTAGTAAATCCCGCGGTCACTCCAAAAGCACCTTTGTGCCCTCTCCCTTTAATCGAGACCCCTTTTGAAAGAATCGGGATGAATCTCGTTGGGCCATTAGATCGGTCAGCATGGGGATATCGCTTTATTTTAGTTCTGGTGGACTATGCAATGCGATACCCAGAAGCAGTGCCTCTGCGCAATATCTCAGCATGCAGTATTGCAGAGGTGCTGAGGTGAGGCAAATGGACAAGGGTGGGGTATTGCAAATTTAACACCTCAATCTATTAAAATGTTGGAATGAGGAGGCCCCTTTGGCATTGGTGTCAGTAATCCTGGAGAAGGCGGAGCTGGGGCCGGAGGTTCAAAAAAGAAAATTGGCATCGCCCACCACTCCGGTCCCCTGTGGAGACCACCTCTCCCCGGCCCAACTCACGGAGGTAGCCCAGTTGCAGAAAGAATTTTCCGACGTGTTTTCGCCCCTGCCCGGCCGCACCCACCTCATAGAACACCACATTGAGACGCCCCCGGGGGTGGTAGTGCGCAGCCACCCTTACCGCCTGCCCGAACACAAAAAAAAGGTGGTAATAATCGAGGAGTCCCACAGTGACTGGAGCAGCCCAGTGGTCCTGATCCCCAAGACCAATGGGTTGGTCCAGTTCTGTGTGGACTATAGGAAAGTCAACGCGGTGTCTAAATTCGATGCATACCCAATGCCTTGCATTGATGAGTGGCTCGATCAATTAGGCACTACTTGTTTTTATTTGACACTGGATTTAATGATGGGATATTGGCAGATCCCCTTGACTCCTCTATCCCGAGACAAAACAGCCTTTTCCAAACCTTTTGGCTTACAGCAGTTCGTCACACTTCCTTTTGGGTTGTTTGGGGCACCTGCTATGTTCCAATGGCTTATGGACAGGATCCTCCGCCCCCACAGCACCTACGCAGCCGCGTACCTCAACAATATTATCATATACAGCAATGACTGGCCGCGGCACCTCAAAAACCTTAGGGCCGTCCTAAAGTTGCTGAGGCGGGCGGGTCTCATAGATAACCCAAAGAAGTGTACAATTGGGCGGGTGGAAGTACGGTATCTGGGTTTCCACTTAGACCATGGGCAGGTGCGTCCGCAAATTAATAAGACGGCAGCGATTGCGGCCTGCCTGAGGCCCAAGACCAAAAAGGGGGTGAGACAGTTCCTGGGGCTGGCTGGCTACTATCGTAGGTTCATACCTAATTATTAAGACATCACCAGCCTGCTGACGGATCTCACTAAAAAGGGAGCACCAGATCCAGTCCAGTGGATGGAGCAATGCCAACAGGCTTTCTCTAGGGTAAAGGCTGCACTATGTGGGGGGCCACTGTTACACTCCCCTGACTTTTCTCTCCCCTTTATTTTACAGACAGATGCATCGGAGAAGGCTGGGGGCCGTTCTGTCCCAGACGGTGGAGGAGGAGCATCCTGTGCTGTACCTTAGCCGGAAGCTGTCAATACGGGAAGGCAGGTACAGCACGATAGAGAAAGAGTGCCTAGCCATCAAGTGGGCAGTCCTCGCCCTCCGGTACTACCTACTGGGATGCCCTTTCACCCTCTGTTCAGACCACATGCCCCGCCAGTGGCTCCACCGCATGAAGGATGCCAACGCGCAGATCACCCGTTGGTATCTTGACCTCCAGCCATTTAAATTCGAGGTGGTCCACAGGCCGGGGGCGCAGATGGTGGTGGCGGACTTCCTGTCCTGTCGGGGGGGGATTCAGCTTCAGGCCGGACGGCTCCCTGGCCTGAGTTGGGCGGTGGGGGTATGTGGCAGCGGGGGCGTGGCCAAGCATCAGTCTGTGAATGGAGGGCGGAGTCAGGGAAGGTGAGTGGTCGTGTCACTACACCTGTTGTCAATTAACATGTGTTTGTGTGTCTCCTCCAGTGACCGCGCCAGATAAAGGGAGAGTGAGAAGGGGAGGTCGGCGCCGAGGGCTCGATAATAGCCTGTGTGTGTGAGAGAGTTTTGAGTTGTGTGCTGAAAAGCAGCAATAAAGAAAATAATTAAGAACGCAAATAACCGCCTGTCATGCTTCTGTGCTCCACCCACATCCGGGTCTCTCTACAAGGTAATAAATAATTAACAATAATTTTAGGAACATTAGGGGAAAATATAAAACTAATGAAAATAGGAAACTCTCCTATAAACATGTCGATGATGTGAAGGATAATCTGCACGAGCACTCATTAGATTAGATTAGATTAGATTAGATTAGATTAGATTAGATTAGATTAGATTAGATTAGATTAGAACTTTATTGATCCCTTTGGGCAGGTTCCCTCAGGGAAATTAAAACTGATCCACGTACAGAGAAACTTTCACTGAAGCACTCAGCCTTGCTCTTATTTAACACTCTGTAACGAACAGAGACCCATTAAATTTTGGTCCTACCTCATTTAACTCTGTAAAATGTGTGAACTGTTTTATATTTGTATTAAAAATAAAGATGGTGTAATGGTGTGAGCTGACTCACGAGCTCTGTGAACACTTTAAACTGTGTTCAGTCAGGAAATGTGACGCCTGGGGTTATATCGGGCTCTTCTCAAATCTCAGATCACACCCCCACCTGTCTCTCTCACACACACACACACACACACACACACACACGAGTGCACTGACAGCATATCTCACACACACACACACACACACACAAACATGAGAGTGCACTGACAGCATATAACACACGCACACGATTCCAACATAAACTAATTGAAACAGTAGATGAATTAACACATGCAGTATTAAACTTGAACAGAAATAAAGAAAAGCGAAGAAAGTGAGAATACGAAGGGGAAAAAGTGGAAAATGAAACTGGGAAAAGAAGGATTATGACAGAAAGTAACAGGAAATTAGGACTCGAAAAAATAGAAATATTTTAAAAATGCATATTTTTAAGAGGCGGCACGGTGGTGTAGTGGTTAGCACTGTTGCTTCACAGCAAGAAAGTCCTGGGTTTGAGCCCAGTGGCCGGCGAGGGCCTTTCTGTGTGGAGTTTGCATTTTATCCCCGTGTCTGCGTGGGTTTCCTCCGGGTGCTCCAGTTTCCCCCACAGTCCAAAGACATGCAGGTCAAGCTAGTTGGTGGCTCTAAATTGACCGTAGGTGTGAATGGTCGTTTGTCTCTGTGTCAGCCCTGCAATAACCTGGTGACTTGTCCAGGGTGTACCCCACCTCTTGCCCATAGTCAGCTGGGATAGGCTCCAGCTTGCCTGCAACCCTGTAGAACAGGATAAGCAGCTACAGGGGATGGATGGATATTTTTAAGATAACACCTTTAAAAGTTGATTAATTAATTCCACAGAGTCGGAGATGAGCTCTGTTTTTCAGGACAAATACCGCACACTGGATACCACCGTGATTTACATAGGTAGAAAATAAACCTCAGGAAGTCATGTGCTTACAGGAAAATTATCAGTACCAAAGTGGGGTAATGAAGTGGAGCTCATGTTATCACATCAACGTTGATTGATCCTATAAAAGTCGTTGGCATCCTTCCATCTATGATTGCTGATGGTGTAGTGTCCAGATATGTTTTTATTTACATCTTCACGAGTGGCTGTGCAGTCCAATCCATGAATGACAATCTTTGCTGCATTTGCTGCAGATGAACGGCAATGCCTGCTAAGGCTGTTGTTTTCTCTCCTTCCTTCTCGTACTCTTGTCCTCGAGGTTTTTGTTTCTTGTCTCCTCTGCTCTCTATATGCTCTTTCTGATGGCAAGGTGCCAAGCTGCACTATCATCTGCACATTGTTCCCAGGTGGTGATGTTGATGCTGCACAGTTTCATGTCTTTCTTGCAGACATCTTTGTAGCTCACGCGTGGTCTTCCCGCCCGTCGTGAACTCTCTGCCAGCTCGCCGTACATCAAGTCATTGGGAATGTGGCCTGAGTCCATTTTCCTGAGGTGGCTGAGCCAACGAAGATGCCTCTCGCTGAGAATGGCGAGCATGCTGCTCATCTTGGCGTGTTTGAAGACCTCTGTGTTGGGCCCCTAGTTCTGCCATCGGATATGTAGAATACATCTGAGGCACCTCAGATGGAAGCTGTTGAATTTCCTCTCTTGGCTGGCATATGTGGTCCATGCCTCGCTACTGTAGAGGAGTGTGCTTAGCACACAGGCCTGATGGACTCGCAGTTTGGTCTTCTCGGTGAGGCTGGGGTTTTTCCAGACTCTCTGGTTTAGCTTAGCCATAACTGCTGCTGCCTTGGCGATCCTGTTGTTCACCTCTGCATCAATGGAGGGCGAACTGGGGACACTAGACCCGAGGTACGTGAAGCTCTCAACTACTTCCAGGCTCTGCACATCGATGGCGATGTTTGGAGGAGCAAATGTGCCTTGCACCATGATGTTTGTCTTCTTCAGACTGATGGTCAATCCAAACTCCTGGCAGGCATGGGAGAGGCGACTGACAAGCTGCTGCAGACCATCTTCAGTGTGTGATGTCAAAGCTGTGTCATCAGCAAAAAGCATCTCACGGATGAGTACCTCTGTGACTTTGGTCTTTGCACGAAGGCGGGCGATGTTGAAAAGCTTGCTGTCAGCCTGGGTGTGAATGTAGAACCCTTGCTGCAATCATTGAAGGCATACTGGAGGAGCATGGAGAATAAGATGCCAAAGAGCATCAGCGCAAGGACACAACCTTGCTTTACTCCACTGCTGACCAGGAAGGCCTCAGATATTGCACCACTGAAGCAAACTGTGCTGTGCATGTTTTCATGGAATGGAGTGATAACTGCAAGCAGTTGGGGAGGACAACTAATCTTCTGCAGTAGTCTGAAGAGTCCGCTCCAGCTGACCAGGTCAAACGCCTTTGTCAAGTTGATGAAGATGGTGAAGAGTGGCATTTGCTGCTCTTGACACTTCTCCTGCAGCTGGTGTAATGAGAAGATCATGTCCACAGTTGACCGGCCAGCTCAGAAGGCACACTGGGACTCTGGGTAGACTTGGGAGGCTAGGGTCTGCAGGCATGCCAGAGCAACATGGGCGAATGCCTTCCCGACAGTGCTAAGGAGGGAGATTCCCCTGTAGTTATTAGCATCATGCATATCCTGGGGGATGTATCCTTGTTCCCAGCAGAGGCAGAGGAGTTCATGCAGGGGCTGGAGCAGTGCAGATTTCCTGCTCTTCAAGACTTCTGACAGGATGCAGTCACTGAGTTCAAGTTGAGTAATTAATTCCACAGAGTCAGAATTAAGCTCTGTTTATCAGCACAAATACCGCACACTGAATACCACCGTAGGAAACAAACCTCTGGGAGTCATGTGCTTACAAGAAAATGATCAGTACCAGGGTGGGGTAATGAAGTGGAGCTCATGTTATCACATCAGTATTGATTATTTTCCTATAAAAGTATGTACCCAAGTATTTTATTCCTCTGATACCACAGTGATCTGTGGGTGGTAAAAGAGAGCAACTGGACTTGCTTGAAGATTCTTGAAGACGTTTCACCTCTCATCCAAAAGGCTTCTTCAGTTCTGTCTGATTAATAGGGAGTATCAGGTATTTATCCTCTCATGGATGAAAAGCAATCCTAAGGTGTCGTTGAGTTACCCTGTTGGTGTGGGTCACTGGGGGCTGGGTGTGAACGGCCTAGAGTCTTGTGATCTGATGAGTACAGGTTTTATTGATGAAAGAGGACATGTTGTGGATGTGTCTTCCTGTTTATGAAACATATCAATGTGACACAGGGACAGAGGCAGTTCTGGTGCCATAGGCGAGTGAATTATAAGCTCGAGTCCCACCAGACATAACTGTGTGGAGAATGCAGGCAGATTTAATGGATACTTAATTCATGTAATTCTGAAATTTAATCTCTACTTTCAGTTTTCATCTCCTCTTACCAACAAAACAAGAGTAGACTTGATAATCTCACTGTACTAAATCCTAACACTGCAGTACGTTATACATCCTGGGAAGTAGACAAGTATAGAATCTATGCATCTTCAACACTGTGCATGTCATGCATTTTTATGAAGGTCCCTTAATTTCCCCAATACTCATCTCATCTCATTATCTGTAGCCGCTTTATCCTGTTCTACAGGGTTGCAGGCAAGCTGGAGCCTATCCCAGCTGACTATGGGTGAAAGGCGGGGTACACCCTAGACAAGTCGCCAGGTCATCACAGGGCTGACACATAGACACAGACAACCATTCACACTCACATTCACACCTACGGTCAATTTAGAGTCACCAGTTAACCTAACCTGCATGTCTTTGGACTGTGGGGGAAACCAGAGCACCTGGAGGAAAAATAAAAGACATCTCCCATTCACCACAATAGCACTAAACAAAAATGCAGAACACTGTTCAAAACACATTCTGGCTCACAAACCCATTCCCACAGACACATCACGCAAGCATGCAACCTCCATAGTGGCAACAGTAACATATGTCATGTTTTGAGGATAGGATGTTTTGCTCTTCACTGGACGTTCTCTAAGAGGGCTCGATGCTTAGTAGTGTAAGGTGACCACAAACTACTACCATATTCCAGCTTCAGCCAGACCAGTGCACAGTATAGCAGCTTTCTGATGCTGAAGTGTCGTATGTCCCAGCAGATTCTCTTAAGGAGACCAAGAATTTTGTTTGCTTTAGAAACAGTGACTTCTATGTGCTTTGACCAGGACAAATCATTGGAGACCATTATGCCAAGGTCAGTGATGAACTAGATGGTCCCTCGTCGACCATGGTCCTCACCATTTCAATGGCACAGGGCAGGATCACCTCCTCCGCTTCTGTGTGTGGCTTCTTGCACTTTGGCGGTTCCCAAAGTGGGGGTCCATGGTCGATGAGGCAACAGCAAACAAGTTACGGGCGATCCCCCTCTCAAATAATACGATTGGAAGATGCATACATGACATCGCTGGCGACATTGAGGAGCAGCTCACCGACTGAGTACGTGCAAGCACCCGGTTTGCTCTGCAGGTCGACGAAGCCACTGACAGCAACCGAGACTGTTTATTAATCACGTACATCCGTTTCGTTGATACAGAGGACATGAGAGAGGATCTGCTATTCTGCAAGGAGGTGAAAACACGAGCCACTGCTGATGAACTGTTCCGAGTGATTGACACTTATTTGCAAGAGGCAAAATTGAAGTGGGAGTGCTGTGTTGGAGTGTGTACGGACGGGGCTCAGGCTATGGCTGGGAAGCGCAGTGGGCTACAAGCGCTCATAAAGCGTGTGTCCCCCAATGTGCAGTGGACCCACTGTATGATTCACCGAGAAGCGTTGGCATCGAAGCAGCTGAGTCCCGAACTGAACAAGGTGATGACGGACGCAATCGCCACTGTCAATTATATCAAAACGCGCCCTGTTAAAGCTCGACTCTTTGCTGCTCTCTGTGAAGAAATGGGCTCCAAACACACGGCAGTTCTGTTTCACAGCGAAGCGCGATGGCTGTCACGTGGGAAGGTATTGAACAGGGTGTTTGAGCTACGAGAGGAGATACGGATTTTTCTCAAGGAGGAGAATCATGCACTGGCACTCTGTTACAACGACAAACGGTTCCTGATGACAGTTGCCTACCTCAGTGACATTTTCCAAAAACTGAACGAACTGAATCTGCAAATGCAAGGACCCAACACCCATCTCCCTCAGCTTGTCGCTAAAATGCAGTCATTTACAAGGAAATTGGAACTGTGGGGAAAGATGATTGAGGAGGGAACAACAGATTGCTTTCAGAACTTGCATTCATTTCTCCATAACACCAACAGTCACAACACAATCATGCCATGCATTCGTTCACACATTTTTGCCCTCCAACAACATTTTCAGAGGTACTTTCCTGTTATGGATTTGGCACACTATGAATGGATCACAGACCCCTTCAATACAAGGCCACCTGCTCATCTCAGTGTTACTGAACAGGAACAGTTCATTGATGTGACCTCAGACATAGGATACAAACAGCAGTTTAGGGCCAAGTCACTGTCTACCTTTTGGATTGGGGTGGAAAAAGACTACCCACTGTTGGGTGGAAAGGCTGTGGCCATACTCCTCCCTTTTGCCACATCCTACCTCTGTGAGGTGGGCTTTTCTGCAGTGGCCTCCATCAAGACCAAATACAGGGCAAAGTTGAACATTGAAAACGAACTAAGGGTGGCGATCTCACAGTTATCACCAAGATTTGAAAAACTCTGTACTGAAAAGCAAGCACACACAAGTCACTGAAAAAATATTCTGATGTTCTGTGTAATGTTCTGTTTTATTATGATGTGCAATGCTCTTTTGTGGATAATGCTCTTCTGTGAATAAAAAATAGCAACTTTAATATCCGTCTGATTATTATTATTATTATTATTATTATTATGGTTATTATTACTATACTACACACTGCATAATGGGTGGTGGTGGGGGGGGTCGATGTCAGGGGGTCCCAAAAATATTCTGAAGTCCAAAAGGGGGTCCCCAGCCAAAAAGTTTGGGAACCACTGAACTAGAAGAATGTTACGTAAATATGGCTTGGTAATGTGTCCCAACAACTCAATACTTCACAAAGTGAGTCAGTCTTAGGCATCCTTATATATGCATACTGATTGCACCTTAATCTGTTGCCGGTGTGAGTCATTGGCAGTGCACACGCAAGTCAGTCCGTAGCACGTGCTATCCAGAGTGCACATGAGAGTCAGCCAATGAGCACAGGTGTGACAGAACCCCCCCCAAAAAAAAAAAAATTAAATCCATCCTTAATGGCCCCAGGGATGAGGGCCTGACGTTGGATGCCATGCCTTCAGCGCTCTGCTCTGGGCCAACATGGCACTGGATTCTTGGCTCAGGCTCGGGCTATGGACAGGACCTGGACTCTGGACTGGACATGGGCTTGAACCTAAGCTCGGCTCCGGACAGGACCTGGATATGGGCTTTGGGCAAGACTTTGGCTTGGGACTGGACATGGACTCTGGGCAGGACTTGAGCTCCAGAGTGGACATGGATGACATCTTCATTGAAGTCTGGGGCAGAGGCCACCCTGTCAGCCTCTGGTACCGCTTCTGGAACAGGCTCTGGTGCTGGCTCTTGCTCTGGTGCTGGCACTGGTGATAGCTCCAGCTCTGGCTCTGGTTTGGGTGCTTGTCCTGGCTCTGGCACTGTCTCTGGCTCTAGTTTGAGCACTGGCTCTTGTATTGGCTCTGGCTCTTGTGCTGGTGCTGGCATTGGCACTGGCTCTGACATTGGCACTGGCTCTGATGTTGGCTCCAGCTCTGGTTCTGTTTCAGCTGCTGGCTATGGCTCGGGTGCTGCCTTGGGCACTTGCTCTGGTGAGGGCTCTGGCTCTTGCACTGGTGCCGGCCTTGGCACTGGCTCTGGCATTGACTCCAGCTCTGGCTCGGGCTCTTGCACTGGCTCTGGTTCGGGCACTGGCACTGGTACTGGCTCTGGCATTGGCTCTACCTCTGGCACCAACTCTTGCTCTAGAACTAGCTATGGAACTGGCTCTGGAGCGATGGCCTTCTCCACTGCATCGGCCTCTAAAACTGTAGACCCCCCAAAAAAAAAAATTCATGGGGGTCCTCCTTCTCCAACACCTCATACAGGTACCAGAGAATGACCTGAAATGACTGGGAGTTTCATAGGCAAGGGTGTTCTACTCTGATGAGGAAACTGTCCCATTGGTGTGCTCGTCCCGTGAGCCCGTTAATCATGCAGCTGACCCAGACTGGCTCTGGAGGCTTGGGCTCCTGCAGATCAGCATAAAAAAGGCACATTGCAAGGTGAATCCCTTTGGGTGATATTCCACCCCATCATAGGGTGCCGGGGTGTCTATACCAAGTCACTGTCGGAAAAACACGGCTAGGGGCTGAGACACGGAAATCCAGGCATGGCATAGAGGGGCATGCTGGTTATCTTCCACGACATCCATATAGCAGCAATGTATTCTGTCAGGGATGGGTGGTGAAGACGGATGTAGGTGCAGAAGATATTTATTAAGAATACGACAAAATCAGGCAAACAATCCAAAATGGCAGGCATAAATCTTGAATGGTAAACAAGTAATAGGCTGTGTAAGGCACAGACTACCACAGACAAAAACAGAACCAAATACCAGGAACAGGAATCAGAAACTAGGAGAACAGTATGTAAATATGGCTCAGTAATGTGTCACAACAACTAAATACTTCACAAAGTGAGTCAATCTTAAGCATCCTTATCTATGCGCGCTGATTGCACCTTAATCTGCTGTCGGTGTGAGTCATTAGATGCGCACATGTGAGTCAATTCGTAGCACGTGCTGTTCAAGGTGGGCATGACAGTCAGCCAACATGTGCACGTGTGACACTCTCAAAGTGGACTATTACCTTCCCAGTCTGTAAAGGCCATAGAAATAAAATATTCACAAAGAGCAGACCAGTTAGAAAAGTGTCTTATTCCTATGTAGAAACTTCCCTGGTACCACCCCTCATTAACATATGACTGCCCACAGCAAGCTGATGGGGAGGAGCAATCTAATCATTCAGCAAAAGGTTCCTTGGATAGAAGAAGTGGAGACATGGAGAGAAAGTGCAATGTGCTGTTCCAGGATGCACAAAAGAAAATCAGAGTCTGCACAGAATTCCAAAGTAAGTTAATACTTGAAAAGAGGAACTGAACTTTATTTTTGGGGCCGTCCCTGATAAGTTCAGCCTCACATTAGTGTTGTGCTTGGTGCACTTCCCTGAAGACAGTTTAAGTTTTTAATACCTTTGGGCCGTTTCAGATGAGCTTTGCTACAAGTTGATATTGAAAGACGGAGCTGTGCAGACTCTGGTGGAGTCAAGCTCCAGTCCACCAACCATAAGTAAAATGGTCAAAAGTCCAAAACATTAAATGGTAAACACTGTATTGAATATTGTAATAAAATTCTCCTTTTGGATTGAACCCTAAGATAACATTAGCCAGTCAGCTAACATTAACAGTCTTTTCATGACGCTAAACTTAGATAAAACATGTAGTTTGATAAACACAGTTTGCTTGGCTACATTATCTGAATTGACCACAGTATTAGGCCCAATCCCAATTCTAATTTCTACCCCTACCCCTCCCCCTTCCCCTTGGCCCTTCCCCTTGAAACTGAGCTACAAGGGATAGGGCTTGAAATTCAACCCTTACGTATTGGGATAGCCCTTCAACGATCGCATACGTCATCGCGTACCTCCGTCAGCGTTTACGTTAGCAAAACGCGACCAAATGCGTCATTGGCTGCGACCAGCCGCTACAGTCAGAGCCAGAGATCTCTGCTGGCAGGGTGTGATTTGTTAACTAACACCACTGAATGGGATATTTGGCGCTTCGTGCACCACATCCGACAGAACGAGGTGTCAGAACACTCATGTAAACAATAAAAGCGAGAATAACAGAACAAAACGTACGCAGTCAAGCAACCGAAAACAATACTCACTCCCAAAGCTTTTTAGCAGCAGCTTGGATTTCAGAAATCGCTGCTCATTCTCAGCTCGAAAGCAAATCAAGCGGCGTGTTTCCTCTGGATAACAACTTAAAACACGTAAATAATGGAGAAAATACATTTATGACAATCTTTCGCCACGGGAACCGCCATCTTTCTGAAATCCGCATGAAATCTCGCTGAAATCCGCATGGCATTGTGGGAAATCACTCAAACCCCTTCGTTCGGAGTCAGCTCCAGGAAAATCTCCGTTTGGAGGGGTACAGAAGCCCTACCCCTTCCCCTACCCCTCCGCGTTAACTGGGATTGGGATACCCCTACCCCTTCACGTGAACGCGCAAAATGGAGGGGAAGGGCCAAGGGGTTTGTCCAAGGGGTGAAATGGGATTCGGCCTTAGAGTAATAAACAACTCCCAAACTTCAGGTAGTTATCAGTTACTAGTTCAGGTTAGCCTGGCAAGTTAGCTTCCCCAGTGTTAGCAATGTTATCAGGCACACAGGCTATGTTAGTATGATATGAATATAATTTGTGAATATTTGTTTCATATGTACCCAAGCACCTGGATGTCAACATAAAAACTGTAGCAAAACAATTCCATGGCATTTCTTTTACTCCATGTCATAGTTATGGTATCTAATGGGCGAGCTCAGGAACAGGCTGCTAAAACCTGGGAAGCAGTTAAACTAGCTCATGTCATTTCGAGTGTTAATTGTTTACAGTCTTTTGGTGTCACTTTGGTAGAAAAACATTAATCTCGCTGTGATTCAACCTGAATGTTTGTGGCAAGTATCTGTGTAAAGGCTTTTGGAAAAGTCTGTTTTGCCTGAAAGCAATAATCAATCTTGAAGGTATGCTTCAGAACATTGTTTGGATTGTTTTCCATCAAAGCTGGTGTAAATTAAAGTTAATCCTATTTTTGACAGCAAGTATAAATATGCTAATGTCATGAAACTAAGAAACCCTCCAGCTAACTCAGTGAAGATGTAACATCAGAAGGTAGTCCATGAGTACAGCCAGCATATTCAGCTTTACATCTAATTTCACAGCACAACAGTTTGTTTACTGTTTACACCATCACCTTCCACCAACTCCATCGTAACCTGAGCACGTCAACAGGCTTACTGTCAAAGCAGTGCCGAGCCATATCCAGTCAGCTGTAAACCTGAGGTTTTTAAAGTGTAAACTCATGACTATGCTCGCAAGCCAGTTCCTCGATGGTATAGATTATGTTACATGTTAGCCCTGCTGCGAGTAGGATAGTTTATCCACTGTTGTTTTGCGAAAGTATTGTGAAGAAAATGAACACTGTCACTAAAACATGAGGTTCAAAAGTGAGTTAAATTAATCATTCTGAAACGGTGGTAATCCTGCAGAGAAGCCCCTCAGAGGTCAGTTACAATCCCACATGTTGGTGGACAGTGTGTGGCTAACACAGTTCTCTTTTAAACAAGTTAGCCAATCAGAGCAATTACTTATTTAAATTTAAAATGGCACACCTGTAAAATCAGCCTGTCTTACCCGACAGGGTTTTATACCAGGATATGACTGCACGAGAAAAAGAACCAAGGTGTTTTTCAATAAAAAAAAAAACTTTACAAAAGCATTTCAGGGACTAATATAGAATAATCCAAATGTGTATGGCATGCCCCCTTTAAAGAACAACACATCATTTTTTTTATCTGTTTAAAGTGAAGGGAGAGCGGGGAGACTTGGGACAGTTTATATTCCCATAAATTATTTTCTCCCAATCACATTTTAGATTCCATTAGAAATTTGATTTTCCCCTGAGAGTGACCTCCTTCCTTTGGAGCCGTGAAGTTGGACACTGCAGTAAGGTTCATGCAGTTCAATATTTTATCAACCAAAACATGTATTTTCTCCTCCACCTCCACTCTATGGTGTAATGCACGCTGGAGAATTGGGGATTTGTTAGGAATTAAAGTCTGTAGCCTCGAGCTACCAGATATAGTATTATTTATTAAACTTAAATTCTGGGGGGGGGGGCGGCACGGTGGTGTAGTAGTTAGCGCTGTCGCCTCACAGCAAGAAGGTCCGGGTTCGAGCCCCGTGGTCGGTGAGGGCCTTTCTGTGCGGAGTTTGCATGTTGTCCGCGTGGGTTTCCTCCGGGTGCTCCGGTTTCCCCCAAAGACATGCAGGTTAGGTTAACTGGTGACTCTAAATTGACCGTAGGTGTGAATGTGAATGGTTGTCTGTGTCTATGGCTAAGTTTACATTAGACCATATCTGTCTCGTTTTCTTCGCGGATGCACTGTCCGTTTACATTAAACCGCCTGGAAACGCCGGGAAACGGGAATCCGCCAGCGTCCACGTATTCAATCCAGATCGTGTCTGATCCGGTGCTGTGTAAACATTGAGATACACGGATACACTGTGCTGAGCTGTAGCTGGCGTCGTCATTGGACAACGTCACTGTGACATCCACCTTCCTGATTCGCTGGCGTTGGTCATGTGACGCGACTGCTGAAAAACGGTGCGGACTTCCGCCTTGTATCACCTTTCATTAAAGAGTATAAAAGTATGAAAATACTGCAAATACTGATGCAAATACTGCCCAATGTGTAGTTATGATTGTCTTTAGGCTTGCCATCCTTCCACTTGCAAGTGATGAGTGATATGCGCTGGGATCACACACACAGCGGCTCAGTCCCGAATCACAAGCTGTGCACTTCACTCGCGCGCTCTGTGAGCTGCGCAGGGTCGGAGTGCGCACCCTCCAGAGGGCACTCGCTGTTCAGGGCGGAGTGATTTGGAGCGCAGGATGCCTGCGGAGCCGAGCGTATCAGTGTATTGGCGTTGTTGTGTGCACGCAAATCGTGTATTGGCGTTGCTGTGTGCACACTAATCATTTTAAAAACGTTAATCTGATGATCCGCTGATACGGTCTAATGTAAACATGGGCTATGTGTCAGCCCTGTGATGACCTGGCGACTTGTCCAGGGTGAACCCCGCCTTTCGCCTGTAGTCAGCTGGGATAGGCTCCAGCTTGCCTGCGACCCTGTAGAACAGGATAAAGCGGCTAGAGATAATGAGATGAGATGAGAAATTCTGGGGGAAAACATTTAAGGATTTTTTCTCCAAAATGTCCAAATGGGGAGAGCTGGGACAATTCTCATTTTACAGTTTTTTTTTTTTTATTGAGGTTTACAAATATAAAATTGTTTAAAATGTTTGTTAGATGTGTGGGCGTGTCCCTGCATGAGGATTAAACTGATTTCATCCCTTCTTGAGAATAGAACTGTTTAGTTGAGTCAGCTTAAGGGTAAACTGACATGTTTCTATCGCTGTACCACCACTGTGTGTTCATACAGTTTATATGGGACAGGGGTTAATCATAAATAAAAATTAAACATGTAGGATTAAGCTAGGGATTTTATTTGTGTCCCATGTTTCCCCTCAGTGTCTCATGTCTCCTTGCAAAAAATACTAACAGAAAAAGTGAAGTCTGAAGGTCAGTATATGTGCCAAGCTGAGAAACTCACGTTGTGGTAAGAGGGTAGAGTAAATACTCTCCAATGCAGTATGAACGTGATGTGACCTGCAACGAATTTCACACAGTCTACAAAATCAGAAACTCATCCCCACTCTCTGGTCGTGGAACATTGGTGAAATGTTGTCACTTGTGTTATAGCAGCTATAAACAGTCGTCCCCTTACCAGTCTCTTGTGCACTTAATAAGACCATCCATCCATTATCTGTCGCCGCTTATCCTGTGCAGGGTCGCGGGAGGGCTGGATCCTATCCCAGCTGACTATGGGTGAGAGGCGGGGTTCACCCTGGACAAGTTGCCAGATCATTGCAGGGCTGACACATAAAGACAAACAACCATTCACATTCACACCTACGGTCAATTTAGAGTCACCAATTATCCTAACCTGCATGTCTTTGGACTGTGGGGGAAACCGGAGCACCCGGAGGAAACCCACGCGGACACGGGGAGAACATGCAAACTCCGCACAGAAAGGCCCTCGCCGGCCACGGGGCTCGAACCCGGACCTTCTTGCTGTGAGGTGACAGTGCTCACCATTACACCACTGTGCTGCCCTCAGTTAATAAGACAAAAAACCCAAATCCCTGCAGCTTGTCATGTTCCTGAGAAACCATGAAGAAGTGGAAACTCCTGTGTCCTGAAGATGTCAGAAAACTTTACTCAGTCCTTCATTTCCTCGCTGTCCACACAGATATGTCCTCATCAGGAGAGAGCACTCACCTGCTCTGAGGTCTACAAACTTATTTGTGTTCGGGTTGATTTTTTTGAATATATTGTGTGTCTTTAATATTGTAGAACCGGATGATATTTTTAGATTGTGATATCAAAATTAACAAACAAGGACAAATCTGGTCAACTATCCATCCATCCATTATCTGTAGCCGCTTATCCTGTCCTGCAGGGTCGCAGGCGAGCTGGATCCTATCCCAGCTGACTCTGGGTGAGAAGCGGGGTACACCCTGGACAAGTCGCCAGGTCATCACAGGGCTGACACATAGACACAGACAACCATTCACACTCACATTCACACCTACGCTCAATTTAGAGTCACCAGTTAACCTAACCTGCATGTCTTTGGACTGTGGGGGAAACCGGAGCACCCGGAGGAAACCCACGCGGACACGGAGAGAACATGCAAACTCCACACAGAAAGGCCCTCGCCGGCCACGGGGCTCGAACCCAGGACCTTCTTACTGTGAGGCGACAGCGCTAACCCCTACACCACTGATCAACTATCTGTAGTGCACTATATTAAGTCCAGAAAAAAACAACCACCTTATTTTAATGACATTATGATCTAGCCTCCTGTATAATGCTGTTTATATGGTACAGGGATTAACCGTTAGATTTATTACAACACAATCTATTATTATTGTTGTTAGTTATTATTATTATTATTATTATTATTATTATTGCGCGCGCGCTCTGACCTTGTGCGGGGGGCGCAGGAGCGCGTGCACGGCGGCCAGCTGGTCTCCGAGCGCTGCGTCCCGGCGGAAGGCGTAGCGCGGCGCGCGCGCGGGTTCCGGGAAGCTGGTGCTGTTGAACGGGTCGGTGTCGTCCAAGAACTGAACCCTGCACTCGAACAGCGCTTCCATGGCACACGAGCACACACCAACGGAACCGGAAACGAGTTATTAACAGGTGTTTTAGACGAGTTTAAATCCGTTAATCCGCTTCCGCCAAATCCCGTTAAAGGAGAAACCCGGTGACTGCGCGCGCGCTGCAAACCCCTCAACTCCAGCTGTTCACGGCACGGCGGCTCATTTCAAGTGTGTGTGTTTCAGGAGCGGCTCCAATTACAGAAGAAGCAGCAGCCACACACACACACACACACACACACACTCATTCTCTCTCTCTCACACACACACACACACACACACACACACTACTCATAGTTATGTAGGTTGGGTGGAAATAAAAATAGTCAGCTTTGGCAGGAAACACCATGACAAGCGGGCTAATAGAGGTCATCATAGTGCTAGCAATTATTATTATTATTATTAGGCGGCAGGGTGGTGTAGTGGTTAGTGCTGTCGCCTCACAGCAAGAAGGTTCTGGGTTCGAGCCCCGGGGCCGGCGAGGGCCTTTCTGTGTGGAGTTTGCATGTTGTGTCCGCGTGGGTTTCCTCCGGGTGCTCCGGTTTCCCCCCACAGTCCAAAGACATGCAGGTTAGGTTAACTGGTGACTCTAAATTGACCGTAGGTGTGAATGTGAGTGTGAATGGTTGTCTGTGTCTATGTGTCAGCCCTGTGATGACCTGGCGACTTGTCCAGGGTGAACCCCGCCTTTCGCCCGTAGTCAGCTGGGATAGGATCCAGCTTGCCTGCAACCCTGTAGAACAGGATAAAGCGGCTACAGATAATGAGATGAGATGAGAAGAGGAATTTGGTGTCTCACTGGGACTCAAACTTGCACAAATACATCATGAACTGCCACAACATCTACATTAATAACCTACACACACTTAAAGGTACTGCAAAGTCATCTGAATTTTTTTTTTTTATTGTGCATGGCATATTCCTCTGTCCTGCAAGAGCAATATCATGCAGACGAGATGTGATCATTTTGATGTGCTGAGGATCACTTTTTTCCATTTTGGGACTGTTTTCCTCCCTCTTGAGGTAAATAGTACAGGCCTACAGAAACAGGAAACAGCCAAATGCGAAGGAGGAGCTTTAACTAATTAGCATAACTATGGAACTGCGTCACACCAAGATGGCGACGTGTGGAAAACATCATGACTCTGCATCAACCTCGGAGAGTTTTAAGTCGCAGGAATGTACAACCCCGATTCCAAAAAAGTTGGGACAAAGTACAAATTGTAAATAAAAACGGAATGCAATAATTTACAAATCTCAAAAACTGATATTGTATTCACAATAGAACCTAGACAACATATCAAATGTCAAAAGTGAGACATTTTGAAATTTCATGCCAAATATTGACTCATTTGAAATGTCATGACAGCAACACATCTCAAAAAAGTTGGGACAGGGGCAATAAGAGGCTGGAAAAGTTAAAGGTACAAAAAAGGAACAGCTGGAGGACCAAATTGCAACTCATTAGGTCAATTGGCAATAGGTCATTAACATGACTGGGTATAAAAAGAGCATATTGGAGTGGCAGCGGCTCTCAGAAGTAAAGATGGGAAGAGGATCACCAATCCCCCTAATTCTGCGCCGACAAATAGTGCAGCAATATCAGAAAGGAGTTCAACAGTGTAAAATTGCAAAGAGTTTGAACATATCATCATCTACAGTGCATAATATCATCAAAAGATTCAGAGAATCTGGAAGAATCTCTGTGCGTAAGGGTCAAGGCCGGAAAACCATACTGGGTGCCCGTGATCTTCGGGCCCTTAGACGGCACTGTATCACATACAGGCATGCTTCTGTATTGGAAATCACAAAATGGGCTCAGAAATATTTCCAGAGAACATTATCTGTGAACACAATTCACCGTGCCATCCGCCGTTGCCAGCTAAAACTCTATAGTTCAAAGAAGAAGCCGTATCTAAACATGATCCAGAAGCGCAGACGTCTTCTCTGGGCCAAGGCTCATTTAAAATGGACTGTGGCAAAGTGGAAAACTGTTCTGTGGTCAGATGAATCAAAATTTGAAGTTCTTTATGGAAATCAGGGACGCCGTGTCATTCGGACTAAAGAGGAGAAGGACGACCCGAGTTGTTATCGGCGCTCAGTTCAGAAGCCTGCATCTCTGATGGTATGGGGTTGCATTAATGTGTGTGGCATGGGCAGCTTACACATCTGGAAAGACACCATCAATGCTGAAAGGTATATCCAGGTTCTAGAGCAACATATGCTCCCATCCAGACGACGTCTCTTTCAGGGAAGACCTTGCATTTCCCAACATGACAATGCCAAACCACATACTGCATCAATTACAGCATCATGGTTGCGTAGAAGAAGGGTCCGGGTACTGAACTGGCCAGCCTGCAGTCCAGATCTTTCACCCATAGAAAACATTTGGCGCATCATAAAACAGAAGATACGACAAAAAAGACCTAAGACAGTTGAGCAACTAGAATCCTACATTAGACAAGAATGGGTTAACATTCCTATCCCTAAACTTGAGCAACTTGTCTCCTCAGTCCCCAGACGTTTACAGACTGTTGTAAAGAGAAAAGGGGATGTCTCACAGTGGGAAACATGGCCTTGTCCCAACTTTTTTGAGATGTGTTGTTGTCATGAAATTTAAAATCACCTAATTTTTCTCTTTAAATGATACATTTTCTCAATTTAAACATTTGATATGTCATCTATGTTCTATTCTGAATAAAATATGGAATTTTGAAACTTCCACATGATTGCATTCCGTTTTTATTTACAATTTGTACTTTGTCCCAACTTTTTTGGAATCGGGGTTGTAATTTGTGGTTGATATTCATGAGTAGATCCATGAAACAAAAGACAAATATTTATATCTTTTCTCTGTTCCTGCTTTTGTGTTCTCATTTCTTTCTCTGTAGGATAAAAACATTAGGTGTGTAACTCCATACTCGCTACTGTGGAGTCAAGCCCATGCACTCTAAGGCTAAGATAGCTAAGTGCTAGCTAGAAAGATTTAGTTATCTGTCCAGAAAAATTATGTTATCTAACCTTGCACTATTTTGCAGTTGCACTCACTAGGCAAGCTTTCCTTTTCTTTTCTTTTCCGCTGACTTTTAGCTGGAGGGAGAGCTGAGTCTGTCATGTTTGCCCACACCGACTTGTTTTGGTTAAAGTAGGTCAAACATGCCCCACAGTGGTCATGTGATATTGTTGCTCACTTGCTTTGGCAATCTCCAGAATCGTAAAATGCAGGACAAAACATTTACATTTATTAATCAGCAAAACATTTCCACACAGGATACACATGCCCCTTTTCCACCAAAGCAGTTCCAGGGCTGGTTCGGGGCCAGTGCTTAGTTTGGAACTGGGTTTTCTGTTTCCACTGACAAAGAACTGGCTCTGGGGCCAGAAAAACCCATTCCAGGCTAGCACCAACTCTCTGCTGGGCCAGAGGAAAGAACCGCTTACGTCAGCGGGGGGGCGGAGTTGTTAAGACCAACAACAATAACAAGACCGTGAAAGATCGCCATTTTTAAGCGCCGAGAAGCAGCAGCTGTACAAATGTGAAGTCATCCATTATTATTATTGTTGTTGTTGTTGCTGCTGCTGCTTCTTCCGTGTTGTTTTTGCTTCGATATTTGCGCCAAGGTTTATGCAAACGTAGCGACGTAACTGACGTATACAGCGACGTAATGATGTATACAACGACGTAACTGACGTATACAGCGATGTAATGATGTGGCTTCCCTTAGCACCACGAGCTATGGAAAAGCAAACTGATTCTCAGCTGGCTCGCAAGTTGAACGAGTTGTGAACCAGCACCAGCACTGGCCCTGAACCAGCCCTGGAACTGATTTGGTGAAAAAGGGGTAACAGTGTGTATGTGTGCAGCAGCGCAACATATCAAAACTCCTACAGCCATAGAAATAGAAAATTTGGCCGAGAATTCAACTTTGCAGTCAGAACCTTTAACTTATACAAATATACCACACACATTACTGACTCTTCCAATGTCAAAATAACGTTGAATTAATGCACTTTGCTGCCTCAAGGACAAGCCCACAAGACAGGAACAGAATGTTGGAACATCAATCACGGTTAGCAAGATTGCATCAGCAATCACAGCTAACACTGACAAGTGATGTTAGTTAGCTAGCAGCATGCTAATCGTAAACTAACAGACACAGGAAACAAATAGTTCAAATGCTAATGTACACAAACAAAAACATGACTGATGCCCCTTTTCCACCAAAGCATTTCCAGGGCTGGTTCAGGGCCAGTGCTTAGTTTGGAACCGGGTTTTCTGTTTCCACTGACAAAGAACTGGCTCTGGGGCCAGAAAAACTGGTTCCAGGCTAGCACCAACTCTCTGCTGGGCCAGAGGAAAGAACCGCTTACTTGACTGACTTCAGTTATACAACCCAGATTCCAAAAAAGTTGGGACAAAGTACAAATTGTAAATAAAAACGGAATGCAATAATTTACAAATCTCAAAAACTGATATTGTATTCACAATAGAACATAGACAACATATCAAATGTCGAAAGTGAGAAATTTTGAAATTTCATGCCAAATATTGGCTCATTTAAAACTTCATGACAGCAACACATCTCAAAAAAGTTGGGACAGGGGCAATAAGAGGCTGGAAAAGTTAAAGGTACAAAAAAGGAACAGCTGGAGGACCAAATTGCAACTCATTAGGTCAGGGGTGTCAAACCTGATCCATAAAGGGCCGTGTGGCTGCAGGTTTTCATTCCAGCCATGCAGCAGCACCCTGATTTGGCTTATTCAATCAACTGACACACCCACCCTTTAATCAAGGGTGGGTGTGGCTGCAAGTATTTGACTGTGTGAAGACAGTTCAGTTGATTGAATGAGCCAAGTCAGGTGTGCTGCTGCATGGCTGGAATGAAAACCTGCAGCCACAAGGCCCTTTATGGATCAGGTTTGACACCCCTGCATTAGGTCAATTGGCAATAGGTCATTAACATGACTGGGTATAAAAAGAGCATCTTGGAGTGGCAGCGGCTCTCAGAAGTAAAGATGGGAAGAGGATCACCAATCCCCCTAATTCTGCGCCGACAAATAGTGGAGCAATATCAGAAAGGAGTTCAACAGTGTAAAATTGCAGAGTTTGAACATATCATCATCTACAGTGCATAATATCATCAAAAGATTCAGAGAATCTGTAAGAATCTCTGTGCGTAAGGGTCAAGGCCGGCAAACCACACTGGGTGCCCGTGATCTTCGGTCCCTTAGACGGCACTGCATCACATACAGGCATGCTTCTGTATTGGAAATCACAAAATGGGCTCAGGAATATTTCCAGAGAACATTATCTGTGAACACAATTCACCGTGCCATCTGCCGTTGCCAGCTAAAACTTTATAGTCCAAAGAAGAAGCCGTATCTAAACATGATCCAGAAGCGCAGACATCTTCTCTGGTCCAAGGCTCATTTAAAATGGACTGTGGCAAAGTGGAAAACTGTTCTGTGGTCAGACGAATCAAAATTTGAAGTTCTTTATGGAAATCAGGGACGCCGTGTCATTCGGACTAAAGAGGAGAAGGACGACCCAAGTTGTTATCAGCGCTCAGTTCAGAAGCCTGCATCTCTGATGGTATGGGGTTGCGTTAGTGCGTGTGGCATGGGCAGCTTACACATCTGGAAAGACACCATCAATGCTGAAAGGTATATCCAGGTTCTAGAGCAACATATGCTCCCATCCAGACGACGTCTCTTTCAGGGAAGACCTTGCATTTTCCAACATGACAATGCCAAACCACATACTGCATCAATTACAGCATCATGGCTGCGTAGAAGAAGGGTCCGGGTACTGAACTGGCCAGCCTGCAGTCCAGATCTTTCACCCATAGAAAACATTTGACGCATCATAAAACAGAAGATACGACAAAAAAGACCTAAGACAGTTGAGCAACTAGAATCCTACATTAGACAAGAATGGGTTAACATTCCTATCCCTAAACTTGAGCAACTTGTCTCCTCAGTCCCCAGACGTTTACAGACTGTTGTAAAGAGAAAAGGGGATGTCTCACAGTGGGAAACATGGCCTTGTCCCAACTTTTTTGAGATGTATTGTTGTCATGAAATTTAAAATCACCTAATTTTTCTCTTTAAATGATACATTTTCTCAGTTTAAACATTTGATATGTCATCTATGTTCTATTCTGAATAAAATATGGAATTTTGAAACTTCCACATCATTGCATTCCATTTTTATTTACAATTTGTACTTTGTCCCAACTTTTTTGGAATCGGGGTTGTATTAACTTGATGTTAATATAAGTGAGGAATTTCTCCCAAATCTGTATGGGGTTTGGGAGGCTGACGTGATGGAGACAGGTGAGTTACTTTGACTGATGCTTTATTCACTTTTGCTTTTGACTTGTGCTTTCATTGCTTCACAGTCTCAGTGTAAGGCGTACATGAAGACACACAGGCACATATACACACAGCTCTGTGCTGGATCTCGACTTCCTCCTCCTCTCGGCTCGCTCTTTGCTCTTTTAAGCACTTGACTGTCACTGTGACAAAACACACACACTCATCACTGTTAATCAGTCCCAGGTGTAACCTGTTTGCCACTCACATCCCCCAGTTCACTCTCTGTTCACAAACTGGCATTCAACCACGCCTCCTCCCACACAACTATTAGACAACAGTTAGTTCCAGTGCACTAATCTGATTTGTCGAGTGGTGTTCCGAAAGTGCTCATATTTCACGATAACAGCAATGGAACGTTTCACTGTGTGTATCGTTTCATGTACACTACCGTTCAAAAGTTTGGGGTCACTTTGAAATGTCCTTATTTTTGAAAGAAAAGCACTGTTCTTTTCAATGAAGATCACTTTAAACTAATCAGAAATCCACTCTATACATTGCTAATGTGGTAAATGACTATTCTAGCTGCAAATGTGTGGTTTTTGGTGCAATATCTCCATAGGTGTATAGAGGCCCATTTCCAGCAACTCTCACTCCAGTGTTCTAATGGTACAATGTGTTTGCTCATTGCCTCAGAAGGCTAATGGATGATTAGAAAACCCTTGTACAATCATGTTAGCACAGCTGAAAACAGTTTAGCTCTTTAGAGAAGCTATAAAACTGACCTTCCTTTGAGCAGATTGAGTTTCTGGAGCATCACATTTGTGGGGTCGATTAAATGCTCAAAATGGCCAGAAAAATGTCTTGACTATATTTTCTATTCATTTTACAACTTATGGTGGTAAATAAAAGTGTGACTTTTCATGGAAAACACAAAATTGTCTGGGTGACCCCAAACTTTTGAATGGTAGTGTAAAACTCCACTTCCTAGTTCTAAACAGTTACTACGGTAGTGTTGGCATCATCGTCAGCAGACATGGCAAATGATACTTTCCAGGAATATGACTTTTGAGTTAAAATATCATAATTTGTCAGATGAAGATGAAAAAGAAGAAGGGATACCAATTTTACCGGAAACACCTTTAACAGGAATGTACAAATCAGTGGGTGCTAACCAGCTAGCCGACATGCTATAAAGTGAGCATGGCTAGTTCAGGATCTATGTCCACTCAAATTGCAAAAATAAATGGACCATTTGTCCATATTGTGTCCAAAATGTCACTTACTCAGCATTAATTTCTTGTCTATAGAACGGTTGTATAAAAGCGAGATCACACTTGAGGTTGTGCTGCTGTAGTGAATGTCAGGACGGCTGTGATTAGCTACAGCACTTATTTGATTTCATACAATACTTCTGTGTGGTGTATGTAATTCAGTGTATATATTATTACTTATTTTAATACTTAATTTTTTACTGATAGTGCACCAAAAATAATTTTTTATTTTGCACCAAGGATTGCATTTTAATTTCGTTGTATTTATTTACAATGACAATAAAGATATTCTATTCTACTCTATTCTAACATTAATGACGTTTCAAACCATTTCTTGTTCACACCACAACTCATTCGAACCTCAACTGTGTAACAGGAATTACAGAATGAATGAATTAATTAATGAATGAATTATTGTCATTGCACAAAGTACAATGAATTTGGATGACTGCCCTTGACAGTGCAAGAAAAAAGAAGGAAGTAAAGAGAAACAGAATAGGGACAGGGACATGCGTTCTGACTGGCCCAGGTGTGGTAGTGGCTTTGCCCTATGATTTCAATAAGATCATGCCAGCTATAAATTTTATTTGCCCTTCAGAATGTTGTCGGGATGAGTAACAACTCACACACAAACAAACAAACCAAACAAAGCACTGAAAAGGAGAGCACTAAACTGCTGTATCTATGCACACCGCCATCTTGCCATAATGTTAAAAGGACCAGAAAGAGAACCGAGTCCCTTTTTGAGTCCACTTGTGTGTGTGTGCTACTCAAGCGAGTAGGATGCTTCTTTGCTTTGCTCCTGCTTTCTTGATCTTTATTTCTATACTTTACTTTCTCATTTAATTTCCACTAATTTTTTTCATTTTATTTTTCATCTTTATAAGCTTTTAATTTAATTTTAATTTAATTTACACTATTTTTTTTTTCATTTTATTTTTCATCTTTATAAGATAAGTTAGTTTTTAAAACAAAATGCCAGGGAGCAAAAAATTCTGCAGAAAATGCATGGAACTAGAACAGAGGATTTCTATTCTGGAATCAAGGATTGATGCTCTGCCAAAGACGGACGAATTAAAAGCGATATCTCAGGAAAGGAGTACAGAAACAGTGGCTGAGAATGCAGAGATTGCACTCCGACAGACCGATGGCATTGCAGATCAAGTGGATGAATTCATCAATCAAGCTGGGCAAAATGTGAGTACAGAAAACTGGCAAATGATGGGTGGCAAGCCCAAAAATAAAAACAGAAGAGTAATTACTTCAACACCAGCTCGTTCTACAAATTACAATAGGATCTACAATCCTATGGAAAATCCACAGCCCATAAGGCTTCAGAACCAATTTGAATGCCTCAGGGATGTGGAAGAGGATTTGTCAAGCGGACAAACCAAACATATAGTAAAAAGAGATCGCACCAAGATCGAAGAGCTGTGGGAAGAGGCAAAAAGCAGCTCGTAGCACCACCTGATCCCACAACCCTTGTTCTTGGTGATTCCACTGTAAGACAATTAAAAGGTTATGGGATGATTATTTGTTGCCTTTCAAATGCATCCATCTCTGACACCAAAGACAGCATTTTGAAACTCATGTCCGAGCATAAAACTATTAAACGTATTGTTGTGCATGTGGGAGCAAATGATGTTTTCAGAGAACAGCTTTTTGTCCAAGATGATTTCAGAAAACTTTTTTCTGAGCTCTATAAGACTGGAATTCAATCTTTTATCAGTGGCCTACTTCCAGCGAGAGGAAGTTTTGCTTTTTCTTGACTCTTCAGTCTTAACACCTGGCTTGGAAAAACTTGTTTTTCATTTGGTATGAACTTCATAGACAATTTTAACCTTTTCTGGAATCGCAGAGAATTTTACAAGCCAAATAGCACTGAACTCAGCTGGATTGGAGCCAAAGTCTTAGTAGACCATTACAGACTTGCAATCTTTTCTCAGCCAGCATTGAGGAAAACAGTTGATAAGATGTCGCAGACTGACATAGTTACAAAGCCTAAACAATCATCTTTGCAAGTCGTCATCAAGGACACACAGACATCTGACCTGCAAGACTCCCAAGATTCAAAGACAGAGGACTCCACTTTGCCATCTCCTTCCCCGCGGATGGATTTCCCAAATAGCATGAAAAAATTGCTCCCAATGGCTACACTCTCTTTTTCCAGCCCAAATCTGTCGCGACAAGCAGTGTACCCAGTTCATCAAAATTGTGTTCGCCCAGGACTTTCAGCTGGCTACAAATCTTTTTCACCATCCAAAAGATACATGTCATCTCCAGTCCTTTCACCCTCAAACCAAATGGAACATTTAGAAAGTCTTGTTTGATGTACTCTGGGTCCCTGCAAATGGGTGTAGTTTTGAAAACCAGCTGGGACCCAATGTGCCTATGCCATTCTCTATTCCTGTGTTGATAAGAAACAGAAAACATAGAGCACATTTAACCCTGGGGGTGAACCAATCTAATCTCCTTCCTGTTTTAAAACAACATCAGAGTGCACAAGCAGATATTACTTCTAGACTTTCTGTAAAGCTAGCTTTTCTGAACGTTAGATCACTTTTAAACAAGTCATTTTTAATTAATGATCTTATCTGCAAACACAATCTTGATTTTTTGCTTCTAACTGAAACTTGGCTGGATCAAGCAAATAGTGCTACCACCCTTATTGAAGCAGCTCCCCCAAATTTTAATTTTTTGAATGTTACCCGACAAGGGAAAGGTGGAGGGATCGCAAATATATTCAAAGTCTCTTTTCAATGTAAACAATCCTCACTTGGTGATTTTACATCCTTTGAACACTTATGTGCACTTGTTACATGCTCTCCTAACATATTATTATTAACTATTTATAGGCCTCCGAGACATTCAGCCAAAGTCTTTCTTGAAGAGTTTGGTGAACTGTTGTCAGTCATTTGCTTAGAGTTTGATTGTCTTATTATATCTGGGGATTTTAACTTGCATGTAGATAATACTGATAACTTTTATGCCAAAGAACTACTTGCAATTATTGACAACTTCAACCTAGTACAACATGTACAGTGGCCGACCCACTCTCGTGGTCATACTCTTGACCTTGTCATCACAAAGGGTCTTACTGTTTCTTATACTGTTGTTGACCTGGCCTTATCCGATCATTTCTGTGTTTTCTTTGATGTTTCTATGTCTCCTCACATTCAGAACAGCTCAACGACTATAGGTAGGAGAGTCATAAAAGACAACACACGTGCTCTCTTTGAGCAAGCTCTCTCTCAGAACTCAACCAAAATGTCAGACTCTGTAGATGATTTACTGGAAATTTTTAATTTAAATATGACCCAAATTATGGATGATATTGCTCCATTCAAAATCAAAAGAGTCAATGATAAGCAGAAAGCACCATGGAAGCAGTACCCAGCTGTTAAACTGCTAAAGAGAGAATGTAGAAAGACTGAAAGAAAATGGCACAAATCTAAACTTCACATCCATTATCAAATCCATAAAGAGATGCTTTGTAATTATAATTATGAAATTCGTAAAGCAAGACAGTCTTTCTTCTCCAACATCATCAGCAGGAATATGAACAATGCCCGTGTGCTATTTTCAACAGTAGAGAAGCTAACTAATCCCCCACCACAATTAGCACCTGAACTTCTCTCAGTTAATAAATGCAATGAGTTTGCATCCTTTTTCAAAGGTAAAATTGATAAAATACGGCAGAATATTCCTCATAATATATCTCAGTTGCAAAAAATTGAAAAACTGCAATCACCAATGACACAGATAGATAACTTGAACACAATGTCAGAATTTTGTTTAATTGATTATGAGACTCTTGAAAAAACTGTACAAAATCTCAGTTCCTCAACATCTGAATTGGACATTCTGCCCACCAACTTTTTTAAGTCTGTTCTTCATCTTATAATTACAGATGTGCTTCAAATTATAAATACATCCCTGGAGACTGGCGTTGTTCCTGTGTCCCTAAAAAAAGCCGTTGTAAAGCCCCTACTTAAAAAAAAAATAATCTGGATCCTTCAGTATTAAATAACTACAGGCCAATATCAAATTTACCATTCATCGGGAAAATCCTTGAAAAATTGTCTTCAATCAATTAACTGCCTTCTTGATATCAAACAGCCGTTTTGATAATTTTCAGTCAGGATTTTGTGCCAATCATAGCACTGAAACAGCGCTGATTAAAGCTATAAATGACATACGTCTTAATACTGATGCAGGCAAAACATCGGTCCTGGTATTACTGGACCTCAGTGCAGCTTTTGATACTGTTGATCACAACATACTGCTATATCGACTTGAACACTGGGTTGGATTGACTGGTAAAGTTATCAATTGGTTAAATTCATACTTAAAAGATAGAAGCTTCTTTGTTACCCTGGGAAATTGTTCCTCAACGTCAATGCCCTTGACCTGTGGTGTCCCCCAGGGGTCGATTCTTGGACCATTACTTTTCAACTTTTATATGCTCCCACTTGGGCAAATTATCAATAAAAATTCAATTTTGTATCACTGCTATGCAGATGACACCCAAATTTATTTTGCTCTATCACCTAATGATTATGCCCCCCTTGAATGTCTCTACCAGTGTATCAATCAAATCAACAGCTGGATGTCACAAAATTTTCTTCAGCTGAACACAGATAAAACAGAAGTAATTCTATTTGGAAAAAAAGATGAAAGACTCAGGATTACCACTATTCTTGACACAAAAGGGATTAAAACTAAAGAAATGGTTAAAAATCTTGGTGTTTTCATTGACAGCGAGCTAAACTTTGACAGTCACATGAAAGCAATCACTAAAACGGCATTTTATCACCTAAAAAACATTTCCAAACTAAGAGGACTTATGTCAAAAATTGATCTGGAAAAACTAATACATGCCTTCATCTCTAGTAGGGTTGATTACTGCAATGGCCTTTTCACAGGCCTGCCAAAAAAGACCATCAAACGACTTCAGCTGGTTCAAAATGCAGCAGCGAGGGTTCTCACACGAACAAAAAGAACAGAGCACATTACTCCAATTCTAAGGCCCCTTCACTGGCTTCCAGTAAGCTACAGAATTAACTTTAAAGCATTGCTGCTGGTGTACAAATCTCTAAATGGTACAGGGCCCAATTACCTCTCTGATATGTTGCAGCGGCCTAACCCAATCAGATCTACCAGATCGCAACAGAAAAATTTACTATTAAAACCAGTTGTTAAAACAAAGTGTGGTGAAGCAGCTTTTAGCTACTATGCAGTACAGCTATGGAACCAACTGCCAGAGGACATTAAAAATGCTCCTGCTGTTGGCAGCTTCAAATCTAGGTTAAAGACCAAGCTGTTTTCAGATGCTTTCTGTTAAATAATTAATATTGTCTTCTTTACCTTTTTTATAATCTTTACTTTCTCTGCATGTTTTAAATTTACTTTAACTTTATTCTATTTTATTCTGCTGGTTTCTTTTTTTTCTTTTTCTCCTCCTATTTGAACTACTACTTCATTTTATTATTTTATTTCTACTACTGTTTAATTCTTATTATTTTCTTTTAATTCTTTTAATTCTTTTAATTAATTGTTTAATTCTTATAATATTATATATTAGAATAAAAATAAAATTATTTTATGTAATTTTATTTCTCTATTGTTTACTGTTTTGTTTTTACTTCTGTAAAGCACATTGAACTGCCATTGTGTATGAAATGTGCTATATAAATAAACTTGCCTTGCCTTGCCTTGCCTTGCCTTGTATTGAATGCCAAAAGCACTGAGGTCATTTGAAGCTGCCTCCTTTTTGGGGCCGTCTGACCCTGCCTTCTTTTCGCTCTGCTTTATTTTCTAGATTGTCTGTTTGTACCTTTATTAAACCTATAATCTCATGCACTGAAAAGATGGGCAGGGGGAGTGTGTCTGCAGAAAGAGTCCATGGGAATTTGGATTGTGCCAAACTAAAGAAGCAAAAGACACAACAATGCATGTTACAGTCTGAAGTGATATGATGACACATACAGTACACATCATTAGCACAACAGTTCTTATGATCTATAAGATGTCAAAGACTTTGTAAATGAAGATAATCAGCTGTGTTAAATTCCAGTTTAATGCTCCTTTAGGGACTTCCAGCATTTTCTGGCTCTAAACACCCAACCATCACACCCCTGACCATCACACCCTGATCATCACACCCCTGTCCATCATGCCCCTGACCATCACACTCCTGACCATCACACCCCTATGTGGTTCTTCCACATGCTGTTGTCACATAGTTTGTAGCACACTAGTCTATAGAATATCTCTGTACACTGTAACATAACATGAACACATGGTGTATTAAGGCTGGCATGGAAGAACTGAGAGACCTTTTTTTCATGTAGAAGGTTTATACCAGAGACACTGAAAATAACAGTAATGAACCATCTAGAGAGTAACAGAAATCAGAGTAATGATTTAAGTAGCATGATAGTTATGCTTGAGTGATTTTGAGGAGGACTTATACTTCATGTTTTCCTAAAACAGTTTTAAATTAGCCCTTCATATGTGTGGACACTATACATGAAAGGGCTATAGAGTCTGTGTCCAGCTGCAGAGTGTATTTGAGAAAATGCAAATTACCCAAATGCAAGATAAAACAAAAAGGAAACAGACTAGTCAAGTCAAGTTTATTTGTATAGCGCTTTTAACAATAAACATTGTCGCAAAGCAGCTTTACAGAATTTGAATGACTTAAAACATGAGCTAATTTTATCCCTAATCTATCCCCAATGAGCAAGCCTGACTAAGATTTAAAAAGAGGAGTAAACAGGATCTACAGGAAATACAGAGAGAGACGCCTCGCTGAAGGAAGGCAAAAAAAATTTGCATGAAGCAGGAGGTAAAAACAAAAAAAGCAAGCTCTGGGAGGGTTAAAATGAGTGTGTGTGTGTGTGTGTGTGTGTGTGTGTGTGTGTGTTTACTGTGCTTTTCAGTGCACTTTCCAAAAACTCAACAAAAGGTACAAACAAACAGAAAATACTTCTGTCAATACATTGTCCAACAGTCACTTGAAGTCTGCATTTAACATCATTGCCTGTCTTATCTGCTGGGTGTCTAACCCCAACAGATTCTGAAACTAAGTCCACTTTGGTGATCTCGTGTCAAAAAGGACCTGTTTCTGCAGTTCATTCTTACCCATTCAACAAATGTGTGCCATGTATATTAGCTGCTGTTCAAAACAAAATAGCTTTGGTTATATTGCGTAGGTCAGTATTTGATATCCTGTAGCTCCAATGCAGTTCCCCTTCAACAAAAGCACTGTGAGGATTGTCATGTTTGTACTTATCAGGGGCATTCTTCCTCTTGTAACCTCCCTTTACCATGATGTTCATCCTTCAGGGTCGAAGAAGAGCATGACTTCAATTTTTCGACTGCTGAGTGGGATCCCCACCAGCTGCGGTGTCCTGGCCAGTGTGAGGTGAAGCAGGCTACAGTATGTTTGGGGCACTTTTTCGAGCCCCTTCCTCCATGGAGGTGAGCAGAGCAAATCCTAAACAGGGCTGGATTCTAAACGGAATCAAGATGGCTGGAGCTAGGTCGGGATGCAGTGCATGACCAACCGTGTTCTACGTGTAGAACCATAAGAAACTTCACTCTACTCTGTAGATATTTACAGTGGTGCTTGAAAGTTTGTGAACCCATTAGAATCTTCTATATTTCTGCATAAATATGACCTAAAACATCACCAGATTTTCAGAAAAGTCCTAAAAGTAGATAAAGAGAACCCAGTTAAACAAATGAGACAAAAATATTATACTTGGTCATTTATTTATTGAGGAAAATGATCCAATATTACATATCTCTGAGTGGCAAAAGTATGTGAACCTCTAGGATTAGCAGTTAATTTGAAGGTGAAATTAGAGTCAGGTGTTTTCAATCAATGGGATGACAATCAGGTGTGAGTGGGCACCCTGTTTTATTTAAAGAACAGGGATCTATCAAAGTCTGATCTTCACAACGCATGTTTGTGGAAGTGCATCATGGCACGAACAAAGGAGATTTCTGAGGACCTCAGAAAAAGTGTTGTTGATGCTCATCAGGCTGGAAAAGGTTATGAAAACATCTCTAAAGGGTTTGGACTCCACCAATCCACAGTTAGACAGATTGTGTACAAATGGAGGAAGTTCAAGACCATTGTTAACCTCCCCAGGAGTGGTCAACCAACAAAGATCACTTCAAGAGCAAGGCGTGTAATAGTCGGCAAGGTCACAAAGGACCCCAGGGTAACTTCTAAGCAACTGAAGGCCTCACTTACATTGGCTAATGTTAATGTTCATGAGTGTGCATCAGGAGAACACTGAACAACAATGGTGTGCATGGCAGGGTTGCAAGGAGAAAGCCACTGCTCTCCAAAAAGAACATTGCTGCTCGTCTGCAGTTTGCTAAAGATCATGTGGACAAGCCAGAAGGCTATTGGAAAAATGTTTTGGAGACGGATGAGACCAAAATAGAACTTTTTGGTTTAAATGAGAAGCGTTATGTTTGGAGAAAGGAAAATACTGCATTCCAGCATAAGAACCTTCTCCCATCTGTGAAACATGGTGGTGGTAGTATCATGGTTTGGGCCTGTTTTGCTGCATCTGGGCCAGGATGACTTGCTATCATTGATGGAACAATGAATTCTTAATTATACCAGCGAATTCTAAAGGAAAATGTCAGGACATCTGTCCATGAACTGAATCTCAAGAGAAGGTGGGTCATGCAGCAAGGCAATGACCCTAAGCACAGAATTTGTTCTACCAAAGAATGGTTAAAGAAGAATAAAGTTAGTGTTTTGGAATGGCCAAGTCAAAGTCCTGACCTTAATCCAATCAAAATGTTGTGGAAGGACCTGAAGTGAGCAGTTCATGTGAGGAAACCCACCAACATCCCAGAGTTGAAGCTGTTCTGTACAGAGGAACGGGCTAAAATTCCTCCAAGCCGGTGTGCAGGACTGATCAACAGTTACCGGAAATGTTTAGTTGCAGTTATTGCTGTGCAAGGGGGTCACGCCAGATACTGAAAGCAAAGGTTCACATACTTTTGCCACTCACAGATATGTAATATTAGATCATTTTCCTCAATAGATAAATGACTAAGTATAATATTTTTCTCTTATTTGTTTAACTGGGTTCTCTTTATCTACTTTTAGGACTTGTGTGAAAGTCTGATGATGTTTTAGGTCATATTTCTCCAGAATTATAGAAAATTCTAAAGGGTTCACAAACTTTCAAGCACCATTGTACTATGGTCAGTGAGGACATGTTTTAGCTCATTCCATTTCTGAAATGTAGAACCAATCCTCATACCAAGAAAATGAGATTCATCACTGGAGTTTTTAATAGTGTAACTGTTACAATAGGATTAATGGAGGTGTGGTGAAGTTAGGATCCAAGAGCAGAACACAGACAGTAATCCAATAAATAATAATGATTTAATTCAGTGAAGAAAGGGTGTGGCAAAGAGGTAAACAAACAGGACAAAAAACAAATAGCAAATATAGTCCTGACAAAATGAGACAAACAACTTGACAAAAACTTGAGACAGGCAAAGACAAAAATGCTGGTGCAAAAAAAACATGAAGAAGAAAAGACCCTTACTGCATGAAACCATGAACCAGAAATAACCCTTAGTGCAAAAAACCATGAACCAGAAAAACACTAGTGCAAAAACCATGAACCAGAAAAACACTAGTGCAAAAACCATGAACAAGAAAAAGTTGCTAGAGAGAAAAAACATGAGAAGCAAGTGAGGCAAACGAGATGTTCTGGCAAAGTCAGAGTCCGAGAACGGCCTTTAAATAAGCAGCAGTAAAAACCAGGAAGTGAGTTCAGGAGAGAAGGAATTCCTGTCCCGGGTCCAGATTGGCGCTGGCGTGAGAGATCAGTAATCTCTGGAGTGGATGTCCGGGGCGGAGCATGACAGTAACCAAGATATTTAAAGCTGTGCACATTCTTAATCTTGTTGCCACCAGTACAAATAAGGATCTCCTGACTTTTAACATCTCCTTTGACATTGAAGGCCATTGTCTCCATTTTAACATATGGCGTTTGTAACCCGAAGCAGGTGTGTCATTGTAGATTTGGAGGATGTCTTGCAGTTCCTCAATAGATTCAGTGAAGATGGCTTGATCGCCCCCATATAGAAGCTCAGTTGTCCAATTCTCCTCTGTTGCTTGTGCGTTCCTGAGAAGGTCCCCTGGAAATACCTCGTTTGGGTTGCAGTACTTTATTTTGAAGCCTGCCTCTGGGTGCACCTTTGCCACCTCATGACATACAAGTCTGACAACAAAGTCCATATAGACATTGAAAATAGACAGAGATTCCAATGCACCTTACCAACACCTGAGTACTGTATCAAAAAGATGGATTGTCCCTTTAATACAGGCTTTTGTGCCAATATATAGAGCACACAGGACTGCTACTAATTAGGGACATTTGAGCCGAATTTTGAGGCACTTGATCAGGGCATTGCATGGTATCCAATCATATGCTGCCTTAAGGTCAAGAAAGACTATAAACAGTGAAGTTCCTACTTTACTTGACTTTTCAAGCACTTGGTGCAGGATGTAAATGGTATCATTGGTTGATCTATTTGACCAAAATCCCAATTGTGATGGTAGTAGGATTTGTTCATAAACTTCCCAACTTCTCTCAGTGATGATCCCTTATATGACAATGTTTAGACAAGGTTGCAATTGTAGGTGCAATTGGTCTTAAGTGATCAGTGATCAATCTCATTAAATCAGTCTCATCAAATCATTAAATCAGCCTCATTAAATCAGTCTCATTAATAATACCATTAATTTTGGTGCTTAATAATAAATTACCAAACAGCTAAATTATGGTATATTCCAAATTATTATGATCACTTACCGTATTACATAACTCATATGCACCTCGGAATGCTTTGAGATTGGATGACTTCGAAAATATCGGTACAACAACAGACACAGTTTAACAGAATAATTGAATTTATTATAACAATGATAAAAATTGAATAATAGCAGTTGAATACATTATATACAAATATGATATGGTCATATACTTGATGAGCGTGTGTGTGTGTGTGGCCTCATGGTAAACAAAGGACTAGCGTTGGTTGCTAGCTAAGACAAAGGAATGTTATCTAAGGGGTGTGTGTGTGTGTGTGAATGTGGAGGAGGGGTCGCCACGTGTTGGAGACAAAAGATTAGCCCTGTTGCTAATGAGACAAAAGAATTAGCCGTGGTAGATAACTCCACTAGCTTATAACACTACTAAATTAGGGTGACCAGATTTCCCTAGTCTGAAACCGGGACACTTTTGTGCGCGACCATGCTCGTGCTCGCACACCTTTTTTTTACATAAACGTGACACTCAGAGAGGTGCTCTTATCATTTTGTTGAAGCTCACATTTATCAACATCTCACATGAAATAAAACAAACAGGCATTTTGTTATCTAGTAGCATAGTGGTATACAGATCAGTTAAATTATGGTCAGACAACAGATTTTGTAATGGCTGAGAATAGGCCAGGCTATGTCCATAGGCCAAATTTAAACTGATTTATTTCACCTGTTTGTGAGAACACCAAGAAGAATGCATATGCACATGTAGGCTATATCTCTAAAATTGTATGCACTATAGCATGAACTTAAAAAGTAGATATGTGACCTCAACATAGCCTAGGTCAGAATCAACCTTACTAACCATTCCCCACAACTGAATGAATAAAGCAAGATGTGGACAAAAGTGAACACTTTAATGGAAGCTGCAACAAGCTGTTCAACACAGCAATATGGCCAAACTGTCAGAATGGTATGTTAAACAGAAACAAAAAAGAGACAAGTGATTTGAGAATATATACTACGGAAGCCGAGAGAGGCCCTTCATGTAATCCTTTTTTTTATTCACCTTGTTATCCCGAGATAACGACATAATTAATTCAGGATCTCGAGAAAACAACACAACTAATTCGAGATCTCGAGAAAACAAAACTGTTATTCTGAGATCTCGAGAAAACAAAACAATTATTTCGTGATCTCGAGTAAACAGCTGAGAAATGGTTCATTCAGGTGTGCCAAGAGACTTGTGATATGCTGACTTTGGGGCTATTTCTCATTCTGTATAGACACAACTTTGGTCATTAGAATGTCTGGAATAATCGATCACCTAATAAGGCAATATTTTGATCAGGGGTTGACATAGGGAGAGATTGCATTAAGTCTTTTAATAAGGGTTAATTTCAAAATTAGTCCGCGGCACCTCCGCAGAAGACTGGCCCAGCTTCATCTCTACCGACGGAGATACAGTGATCCATCTGAGATCATGAAATAATTGTTTTGTTTTCTCAAGATCACGGAATAATGGTTTTATTTTCTCGAGATCTCGAATTAGTTGTGTTGTTTCCTCGAGATCCTGAATTAATTAGGTCATCATCTCGGAATAACGGTTTTGTTTTCTCGAGATCTCGAATTAGTTGTGTTGTTTTCTCAAGATCCTGAATTAATTATGCTGTTATCTCAGGATAACAAGGTGAATAAAAAAAGATTATATGAAGGGCCTCTCTCAGCAGTAAAGGAGGAGAGGGGCGACAGCCCGAGGAAAGCCCCCACAGGAGCGCACAGCATTTGCAGCATAGGCTACCCAACTCAGTACAAGAACAAAGCACTTACAGTGTGTGCAGTAGGCTTCGTGCGCATTGTTCTGCACCTCTCGGAGGAAGGGGTAGGTGCCCTGTAAATCTTTGGAAAAGGTACATTTTCTTTTCGGCATAATTGCTGTGGCATTACTGCTGCTAGCTGCTAGACAAAGAACATTCGCGCCAGTTAATGCTTATTTTATTGTTGCATGGCAACCCGTTCTGTTGTCTGGAATAATGCGGCTAAATAAACACCCATGCCACAGGGCCAGGGGCAGTAACCAGGAAAGTTTGCGATTCCTGTCAATTCATCAAAATAGTAAATGCAGACATTTCTCCGCTAATGATTCCCACGCTGCTCAGTCGAAAACGTCACAAGTGTCGAAAACCGGGACATATCCGTGTCCCGACAGACTTTTGTCGGGACTCGAGACACACAACCCCAAATCAGGACTGCCCCGGTAAAACCGGGACGTCTGGTCACCCTATACTAAATCCATTGAAATCTTGATGAGGTCAAAATATGTGTAATAATGAAATTAAAGGCGTTAGGAAGGATAGCAAGAGCATGCAAAAGCCTATCTATTAACAATTGAGAGATCAACACAAATAGAACAATAATCAATTCAACACCCTAAGTGTTTACAGTGTACACAATTAAACCGTTCCTGAGTTTAAATTCACACTACTTCATAAAGCTAATTCTGAAGACTAGTTTGCTCAAAATGCCAGTCTTACTTCAGTATTTTGCTCCTGTGTAGGAATACAGAGAAGCTATGAAGAGGCTGAAGTTCACAGGAGCTCGTGGAGACTTCTGTAGAAAGCAGAGAAGTCTTGGTCCGATGCTTCGTCGTTTGTGAAAAAGAAGTCTCTGATCAAACAATGTGCACAGTGCTTTTAGTCAGAAGGAATCCAGTCGCTTCTAACTTTTAATTAAACTGCTTTGGGCTGCAGTCGTAGTGTTTACTTATAATGAACAAATGAAAACCGATTGTAACTCATCTGAGTTAGATCGCGCGATTCAAGTAGTTCTACCGTGGCCAATGGTAAATGAAAAAACGCGCTGAATCTTTCTTCTTGCAAGAAAGAAGTCGTGGTTTCGGACGGTCCGATGAGAGAGTGCCTCTTTATGTCTGTTCCCACATGGTTGCAGAGCCAAAGAGGCAGAACGGAAGTTGACTCAGTAACTTATGGGCTCATGGAGGAAGTGACGTAGGTGATCCCGCCCAGGCATGACGTAGGTCAACACGGAAGTTGGTTGGTGGGATCTGTAGTTTTAAAAGGGACTGTGTGTACCTACATTCCCCCTTTTGGTCTCAGGGGTATGACGGAGTCATAGCACTGAGAGCACAGTACCGTACAGTCCACATGTCCATAGTCCCTGAAGTGGTTTTTCTCTGTACAGTCCAAGGTGTCCTGTGAAAACTGTGTAAACTCATGAGTCCTAGTAAGACAGTTGGAGGCAGAGGCATTTTGGGCATTTAATCACTCTATAGGCATTTGGGCATATAATCACTCTATCTAACTAGGTCAGAATCACATCTAAAAAAAATTAAACATTAAACATGAAACATGTAGTGTTTAATTTCCTATGCATAAAAACAAGAAAAGAAAAGAAATGAAGGAAGAAAAGAAGTATTAGTGCTTGGGTTAGTAAGCCTAATCTTCTGGAAAGGTAATAGCAGCGGGTGGTCTGGCCAGACAGCGTGCGCTACTGCGGCTAAAGCTGTCAGGGATGCAGACCATTTTATCCAGTTTGGCGTGTAGTGTTATGTATGGGTTGCTTGGGCAGACCCAGTGGATGTCTTTAGTGGAGGTGCACATCTCTAAGTCTTGTGGATTCACAAAAATGAGGATAGCACTGCCAAGACTATAGGCCAGGTGTATTTGTGATGAATACACATTAGTAATAGTAGCGGATTTTAGTATTTTATCTACCATGTTATACAGAAGGGTTATTACTTTATTGGGTTGGTAAGTCTGACTGGGAATGTTAGTGTACACTTATGGGTGAGTGATGCGTACAAGCTGGGCGGACAGGATGGGCCTAGCTATCATCCCCCCCCTTTTGGAGTGAGGACTGTTCAAAAAGGCTTGATTTGATCGCTATGGATCCATTGATATGAGGGCGTTTGATTAGGCCTGGATGTCCTAATGTGATACGTGACGGGGAACTGTTTTCCCACGATCAAAAGGTCTCGACCAGGGTGGTAGGAACTTCTTTGAGACTTGGCCGTAGTAGGCCTTTTGTCCTTTTACTCTCGTTTCAAGATTCTTTTGGGCACATGCAAAGGTTGACTGTAGGTGGCGTTGTAGGTCGGTGACATATTGATGTGCGGTGTATGCAGTTGCGATGCTCATGTCCTCTGGTTTGTACAGGAGGTACGGTGGGAGAACCATCTCCCGCCCGGTCATCATCTCAAAGGGAGTGACTCCAGTGGTGCAATGAGGGGTGGACCTAATGGCCATTAGCGCTAAGGGAAGTTTCACATCCCAATCTTTTCCATGGTGGGTGACATACTTTTGCAGCATGCTCACAATGGTTTGAATGGCTCGTTCAACCTGACCAGAAGATTGAGGGTGGTACGCGATATGGAATTTCGCCTCAACGCCTAACATGTTCCACAGCGCAGCCATTACACCAGCAGTGAAATGGGTGCCTGTGTCTGAGTCGATGGATAGAGAGAGGTTTTTCAAAGAATTGTGGCCACTAGGGGGAATCGCAATGTCGGGTGTTTTGACACCAGACTCGGTGTGCAAAGATATGAACTGAAGTTCATCGGAAATTTGGTCTCCTGTGGCGCTTGGTTGATTGGTGTCTGCACTAATCTCGTTGCAATGGGTTTGTGCATGTTTTGTGGGGTCCAACGATGGCGGGGTTTTGTTTTGTGTGAAACTGACTAAGTTTATGTTGCAGGGCTTGGTTGGGATTGGGTCACCTTGTGAGAGTCGTGTCTGAGAGATGGTGGCAAAGACTTTAGCGCACATGAGAGGTGCGTTTTGTGTGTTTGCCTTCACCACCGGGGGGGCCCTACATCCTGACCATCGTCTGCTGTTTCACGGGGATCTCCTCCCCCTTTCACGAGATATACTCATGGTTCCTGGCTTAGTCATGCCAACGGGTAGCTTTTGTCATTTTTCTTGAGCTCTTTTGTTTTATCTGTTGAGGGGTCTAACCTCTCCTGTAACAGTTCTTTAATCTCAGCCAACTGGGCTTTCAAAGAGTCCAGCTCTGAGCGGAACTCACCAGGTTGGTCTGAGTCACTGTCTCTGTCACCTCTACCCCTACGTGGAGAGCTATGGTCGGAGCGCTCCTGCCATCTCTGGCCAGAGTGGGGATGACGGTCTTGCTGCCAACCGCTTTGTTCCTTATGACCATTCTCATCTGATGAACGGTTGCCATGGTCACTGTGGCCTTGCCATCAGTCTCTCCTGGCCTTACCTTGCCAATTCTTCCACTCACCCTGGTGGTGGCTTGGCAAGGGGCGGTTTGGACCGTAATTTCTCCAGATGGGTCCCCCTTTTGGAGCTTTACCTCCTTCTAAGCCTAGCGGGGGCTTGTCCTCACCCTGGAGACTAAGGACTCTGGGTTCATCATTGTTTCCATTTGTGGTTTTGACGACGGTCTCCCAGGTCATTTGGGCTAGTTGCCTAATTTCCCTCATCGAGTAGAACCCTTGTTGACACGTCAGTGTGACTTGAGTCCGCACGCTTGGGTGGAGGTTATGTAAGAAGAGGGATTTGAAGCCTCTATCTTCTTCCAAGCCTGGTGCGCTACTACCCTGGAAATAGGCAGTACGTAGCCATCTATAATATTCACGAGGCACCTCAGACTGTTTTTGTTTGATTTGTATAGCACCCAGTGTCGCGGAGGTTTCATCCGTGTACGGCGCGTATTCTTCCCTCATGTAATTGCGAAGATTCGAATAACTATCGTGAATGTTTGGGGGTAGCGTCTCTAAAAAGGCATGAATGCTGCTACTGGAGGTCTTCCAGAGCAGTTTGAGTTTCTCTCATGTTGTGGCTTTCGGCAGGTCCATCAGGCATCGGTCAATTTCTCGTAAATAATCATTTACATTAGTTCTTTTATTGCCGGGATCGAATCGCTCAACATCTTGGGCAAGTAGGTCAATTTACCGTATGCGGAGGGCTTGGTGCACTTCCTTGTGCGGCCTCCTTCGCTCTCCTGAGTACTCACTATCTGAGCTACTCTGGTATCGCTCCAGTTTCGCACGAGATGCGTAGTCTGATTCATCCAAAGATGGATCAGGGAAACTGTAGCGCACTGACCTGGGTGTGCTATGGGCCTGGGCTCGGGATGAGCGCAGGATGACTCCACCCTGGCTAAACGACGACGGAGTCGTGTAGCAAGTTGATGGAGCTTGGTGGGGTGTCTGGTTCTCGACCAGGTAATCCACGGTGTCTGGTTGGGATGCTTCTTCCTGCTCTGAGCTTCAGCGCATTGTTGGGGGTCTTTCACGCCTCTTGCGCCCTTCTTGGGGGGTCTGCTCCTTGGCAGCCCTTTTGGTGGCCTTTTCGGCTTTCTCTAGCCTTTCGGCGCAATCATCAAGGGAGTTCTTCAAGAGCCCACGCTCCCTGTATAAATCATTGACATCGGCTGCCAGCTCGGCGTTGCTGGTGGTCAGCCTTTTAACCTCTCCGCGGAGGCGTCTGATCTTTAGATCAGTATCCTGGAAGTGCAACAGGAATAGCCTACCTAGTGCCTCTTGGACACTAATAGTTGTTCTCTTTGGATCTCTCATATGTTTTATGGAGCTATCTATGTTGATTTGGCATTCACCCTGGCTCATGCTCCTAATGTTTGCTTTTTCAGAGGCAGAGCAGTGAATCAGGTCTGCAATGGCGTCAAAGAGAAACACATCTTGAGCTTTGTCTTCAACTTCTGAGACACGAGGGGATGCCATTTTGCTTAGGTTGGATATTGGATAATGAATTAATCTATTAATTAATTAATTAATTAATTAATATTAACTACGTAATTAATTAATTGATAAAGTTTGTTTTGGAAATGCTATCTCTTATCTTAAGTTATGAATAGGTTATTAGTATTTTGTGATATGGTTATCACACTACTGTTAACCGTTTAACACACCTGGGGATATACCTTGGCAACTGCTGAATCAAACTGATAGTTTATCTGTTATTGCAACAATATTCAAGAATTCAACACCAATCTCCTCACATGGGGCACCAATTAATGTAGGTGCAATTGGTCTTAAGTGATCAATCTCATTAAATCAGTCTCATCAAATCATTAAATCAGTCTCATTAAATTAGTCTCATTAATAATACCATTAATTTTGGTGCTTAATAATAAATTACCAAACAGCTAAATTATGGTATATTCCAAATTATTATGATCACTTACCGTATTACATAACTCATATGCACCTTGGAATTCTTTGAGATTGGATGACTTCAAAAATATCGGTACAACAACAGACACAGTTTAACAGAATAATTGAATTTATTATAACAATAATAAAAATTGAATAATAGCAGTTGAATACGTTATATACAAATATGATATGGTCATATACTTGATGAGTGTGCGTGCGTGCGTGCGTGCGTGTGTGTGTGTGTGGCCTCATGGTAAACAAACGACTAGCTTTGGTTGCTAGCTAAGACAAAGGAATGTTATCTAAGGTGTGTGTGTGTGTGTGTGTGTGTGTGTGTGTGTGTGTGTGTGTGGAGGAGGGGTCGCCATGTGTTGGAGACAAAAGATTAGCCCTGTTGCTAATGAGACAAAAGAATTAGCCATGGTAGATCACTAGCTTAAAACACTACTAAATCCACTGAAATCTTGATGTCAAAATATGTGTAATAATGAAATTAAAGGTGTTAGGAAGGACAGCAAGAGCATGCAAAAGCCTATCTATTAACAACTGAGAGATCAACACAAATAGAACAATAATCAATTAAACACCCTAAGTGTTTACAGTGTACACAATTAAACCGTTCCTGAGTTTAAATTCACACTACTTCATAAAGCTAATTCCTAAGACTAGTTTGCCCAAAATGCCAGTCTTACTTCAGTATTTTGCTCCTGTGTAGGAATACAGAGAAGCTATGAAGAGGCTGAAGTTCACAGGAGCTCATGGAGACTTCTGTAGAAAGCAGAGAATTCTTGGTCCGACGCTTCGTCATTCGTGAAAAAGAAGTCTCTGATCAAACAATGTGCACAGTGCTTTTAGTCAGAAGGAATCCGGTCACTTCTAACTTTTAATTAAACTGCTTTGGGCTGCAGTTGTAATGTTTACTTATAATGAACAAATGAAAACTGGTTGTAACTCATCTGAGTTAGATCGCATGATTCAAGTAATTGTACCGTGGCCAATGGTAAATGAAAAAACACGCTGAATCTTTCTTCTTGCAAGAAAGAAGTCGTGGTTTCGGACAGTCCGATGGGAGAGTGCCTCTTTATGTCTGTTCCTGCGTGGGTGCAGAGCCAAAGAGGCAGAACCGAAGTTGACTCAGTAACTTATGGCTTCAGGGAGGATGTGACGTTGGTGATCCCGCCCAGGCGTGACGTAGGTCATCGCGGAAGTTGGTTGATGGGATTTGTAGTTCTTAGATGGACTGTGGTTGAGTCACTTATGGGCTCATGGAGGAAGTGACATAGGTCAACGCGGAAGTTGGTTGGTGAGATCTGTAGTTTTAAAAGGGACTGTGTGTACCTACACAATGATACTCAATCCTCTGTAGTTCTCAGCACATGACCTTAGGCCTCATTTGTGGAGGCCTTCTGTGCTCACAGTAAGCCTGTCACGCCAGGGTCAGGGATTGAACCCGGGTTGCTGGAGTGGTAAGCAATTTACCAGCTCAGTAAGCTAATGAGGGGACTCAAGTGCAGAGGGATAGTATTCTTCAAAAAATTTATTAACAAACTCTGGAATGCTCAGAAGGTAGGAGAAAAGCAAACTTAAAAATATCCAACAAATTAGATCCAGAAAACAACCAAAAATAGTCCAAGAGCACAGAGGCAAAAAGGTAAAATACAACCAAGTCCAAAAAGGAAAAGAATTCAAACACAAGGGCAGAGAGGCTTCGAAATGCACAAAACTTTTGAACGGCAAAAAGCAAAGGTTGCCAAAAATAGTCCAAGAGCACAGAGGCAAAAAGGTAAAATACAACCAAGTCCAAAAAGGAAAAATTCCCACACAAGGGCAGAGGGGCTTCGAAACGCACAACACTTTTGAATGGCAAAGCAAAGGTTTCACTCACCAGTAAATCCCAAAGGCTCAGTGAAGGCAACCACAACAGAGCCAGTATAAATACAAGGACAAATTGATCACATGACCACCCAAAAAAAGAAAAGAAAAACACAGAGGTACAATAGCGGCCACTAGAGGCCAAATCAGTCTTAAGTCCTAACAGGACCCCCTCCCTAGGAACATCTCCGGACATTCCTTGGGCCGAGAAGATGTTTGCGGTGGAACTCCCTACAAAGATTCTTGTCCATAATGTCCCTAGCTGGAACCCAAGAGCGTTCCTCAGGGCCATAGCCCTCCCAGTCTACCAAGTACTGAACTCCACCCCGCAATCGGCAGGAGTCCAGCAGATGGCGGATGGTAAAGACAGGCTCTTCATTAATGATTCGAGGAGGAGGGGGAGCTTTGGGGGCAGGGGCATGTGGTGATGATAGCACAGGGCGCAACAGGGAGATATGGAAAGTGGGGTTAATTCTAAGGGACCGGGGCAACTGGAGCTGGTAGGCAACTGGGTTGACCTTGCGGACCACCTTAAAAGGACCCACATAATGAGGGGCAAGCTTGCGGCACTTGACTTGCAGGGGAAGATCTTTGGAGGACAGCCAAACCCTTTGGCCGGGGAGAAAACATTGCGCTGGCCTCCTGCGACGGTTGGCCTGAGACTGGTAGGATTTGGAGGTCTGCAGCAGCGCCTTGCGGGCCTTGTTCCAGGTCATCCAGCAGCGCCTCATGAAATGATGGACCGAGGGAACCCCGGCATCTTCCTCTTGTTCCGGAAAAAGAGGCGGCTGGAAGCCGAATTGGCACTGGAAAGGGGACATGTTGGTTGCAGAAGACTGGAGGGTGTTGTGGGTGTATTCTGCCCACAGCAGCCAGGAACTCTACGATGACAGGTTGTCCATTGCCAAACTCCTCAGGGTGGCCTCAAGGTCTTGGTTGAGCCTCTCCATCTGCCCGTTGAACTGGGGGTGGAAGCCAGAGGAAAGACTGGCGGTGGCACCAAGGAGTCTGCAGAATGCCTGCCACACCCGGGAGGAAAACTGGGGCCCTCGGTCTGACACAATGTCCTGGGGAAGCCCAAACACTTGGAAAACATGATCGAATATTAGTTTGGCAGTCTCAAGAGCAGAGGGAAGTTTTTGCAAAGGGATAAATCAACAGGCCTTAGAGAACCTGTTAACCACAACTAAAATAACTGTGTTACCATCAGACTCGGGGAGGCCTGTGACGAAGTCTGCAGACACATGGGACCGGGGCGCCTCGGGATGGCGAGGGGATGTAGCAGACCTTGAGGAGACTGGCGTGGGTTCTTACTCCAGGTGCACACAGAACAGGTACTCACAAAGGACTTCACCTCCTTCTCCATGCCGGGCAACCAGAAGCATCTCCGCAGGAATTCCAGGGTTCTCCGAGACCCAGGGTGAGCAGTGAGATTGAAAGAGTGCCCCCACTGGAGTACTTTGGCCCGCACTTGACTAGGCACATATAAAAGTCCTGGAGGACCTGATCCAGGATCTGGTTCTTGATGCTGAGCACGCCTGACCGCTGCTTCAACACCCCAGCAGACAGGAGCGACAATCCGAGAAGCAGGAACCACTGTACTGATCTCGCTCTCCCTTCCAGCAGAGAACTGCCTAGACAGGGCATCAGGTTTCTTGTTCTTAGACCCAGGGCGATATGACAGGGTGAAATCAAGCTGGCTGAAGAACAAGGCCCACCATGCCTGGTGAGGGTTAAGACATTTAGCTTGCTGGAGGTACTCTAGGTTCTTGTGATCCATCCAGACCAGAAACAGATGCAGGGCCCCCTCCAACCAGTGTCCCCATTCCTCAAGTGCCATCTTAACGGCTAACAGTTCCCGATCTCCAACATCATACCGGGACTCAGTGGGGCCAAGGTGGTGCAAAAAGTAGGCACAAGGGTGCAATCTGCCATTAGACTGTTGAGACAGAACTGCCCCTACACCAACATCGGAAGCGTCCACTTTGACAACAAAAGGCTGTGAAGGGTCAGGGAGGACCAACACAGGTGCAGTGGAGAAGCGGAGCTTGAGGTCTTTAAAAGCTTCCTCTGCCTTGGAAGTCCAGATGAACGGCGCTCCTGTCCCTTTGGTGAGAGCGGAGATGGGTGCAGCCACCGAGCTAAAATTCTGAATAAATTTGTGGTAAAAGTTCGCAAACCCTAGGAATTGTTGGACCTCCTTTACTGACTTAGGAACAGGATAGTCCCGCACAGCCTTGGTCTTAGCTGGATCCATCTGAATTTGCCCTTCCCTCAAAATAAAACCAAGAAATGAGGCCTCTGGGATGTGAAATTCGCACTTCTGAGACTTGACGTATAGGTGATTCTTTAATAGCCTCTGGAGAACTCTCTGCACATGGTGCCGGTGTTCCTGCAGAGTCTTGGAGAAAATAAGAATATCATCCAGATAGACAAAAACAAAGTGGTTAATCATGTCCCTAAGAACATCACTGATAAGGGCTTGGAAAACAGTGGATGCGTTAGTTAGCCCAAAGGGCATCACCTGGTACTCATAGTGCCCTGAAGGAGTGTTGAAGGCGGTTTTCCATTCATCGCCCTGCCTTATGCGAATGAGGTGGTAAGCATTATGCAAGTCCAACTTAGTAAAAACAGTGGCCCCCTGGAGCAAGTCAAAAGCAGTAGACATCAGTGGAAGTGGATAATGATTTTGGACGGTTATCTTATTCAACCCCCGGTAGTCAATACAAGGTCGCAATCCTCCATCCTTCTTGCTGACAAAGAAAAATCCAGCACCAGCAGGTGAAGTAGACGGCCGAATGAATCCAGAGGCCAAGGCATCCTTAATGTAATCATCCATGGCCTTGCATTCTGGCAGAGAGAGTGAGAAGATCCACCCACGAGGAGGAGTAGTGCCTGGGAGCAGGTCAATGACACCATCATAGTGCCTATGTGGGGGAAGCGAAGCAGCCCTAATTTTACTGAAAACCTCCTTTAGACCCCAATACTCAGCAGGAACTTGGGACAACTCAGTGGGATCTAGAGACTTGGCAGGCAACACAGGAGGACTGGAAAAAAAGACAGGTGGCATGGCATGTTGGGTCCCATTCTAGGATATGGCCGGTCACCCAATCTATGTGAGGATTGTGACGGTTAAGCTAAGGGGTGCCCAGGATCACTGGAAACTCGGGTGAATGAATGAGGTACAAAGATATCTCTTCCCAGTGTGCTTCTGACTGGAGACAAAAAGGGGTGGTTTCTTGAGTGACTTTGCCATTTCCCAAAGTTTGGCCATCTAGAGCAGACACAGAGAGGGGAACCTTAAGAGGAACAAGAGGAACATTGAATTTAAGGGCAAAGTTAGTGTCCATGAAATTCCCAGCCGCCCCAGAGTCCACCAGGGCCTGGCAAGAATGAACAGAATCACCCCAGGAGATGGAAATAGGAAGGAAGACTCCTTGGCCAGGAAACTTGGGAGACAGAGTGGCTCCCATCACAACCCTCCCTCGGCTGGATGGGCTTGCTCTTTTCCTGAGAGCTCAGGACAGGATGCTCGAAAGTGGCCTTGTTTTCCACAGTAGATGCAGCACCTTTCCCTCCTTCAGCGCTCCCTCTTGGCTGCGGACAAGTGGGTGCAACCAATGTACCTCGGCCCTGAGGAATCCAAGGCTGGTGAAGCAGGGTTCCAGGGTGGACCAGGAGCATCAGGAGATCTCTGGGAAGGGACCTGGTCCCGGCGACACTCCCTGATCCGGTTATCAAGGCATATGGCATGTGATATCAGGGACTCCAGATCATCAGGGCACCCCACAGAGGCCAGTCCATCTTTAACGGGGTCAGACAGGCCATGGTGAAAAGCTGAGACCAAGGCAGGCTCATTGCACCTGCTCACCACTGCAAGGGTCCAGAATGAAATAGCATAATCTGCTACACTGCCCCTTCCCTGTTGGATAGACAGAAGCCGTTTTGCTGCATCTTGGCTGGTGACTGATTGATCAAAGACTCTTAGCATGTCTTCAGAAAACATCTTGAAGTCTGAACACTCTGGACCCTACCTCTGCTAGATGGATGTTGCCCATGCTTGGGCTTTCTCAATTAGCAGTGTTATTACATATGCAATCTTGGATCTGTCAGTGGGATAGGAAGCTGGCTGAAGCTCAAACATGAGTTGACATTGGGTCAGAAAACCATAGCACTCACCCTGCTTTCCGTCATATCTCTGTGGAGCTGGGAGACGGGGTTCATTGCTGTGTGACGGCAGACGAAGTGGATCCGGGGGAGCTGGTACAGCAGGAGGAGCCAGTTGAGCAGTCAGCTGCCGAAGAGCCAGGCCAATCCGCCGCAGCCTAGAACCATGACAAGCCAGAATCTTTTGGAGGTTAGTGAGCACCTGGCCATGTGTTTCCATGGTAGATCCAAAACTTGTGATAGCCACCCTTAACTTGTCAAACTCTGACATAGGATGAGAGGCCTCTGCTGAGCCTGTCATGACTGAGTCTTTCTGTCACGCCGGGGTCAGGGATTGAACCCGGGTCGCTGGAGTGGTAGGCAATTTACCAGCTCAATAAGCTAATAAGGGGACTCAAGTGCAGAGGGATAGTATTCTTCAAAAAATTTATTAACAAACTCTGGAACGCTCAGAAGGTAAGAGAAAAGCAAACTTAAAAATATCCAACAACTTGGATCCAGAAAACAACCAAAAATAGTCCAAGAGCACAGAGGCAAAAAGGTAAAATACAACCAAGTCCAAAAAGGAAAAAAATTCAAACACAAGGGCAGAGAGGCTTCGAAATGCACAAAACTTTTGAACGGCAAAAAGCAAAGGTTACCAAAAATAGTCCAAGAGCACAGAGGCAAAAAGGTAAAATACAACCAAGTCCAAAAAGGAAAAATTCCAACACAAGGGCAGAGGGGCTTCGAAATGCACAAAACTTTTGAATGGCAAAGCAAAGGTTTCACTCACCAGCAAATCCCAAAGACTCAGTGAAGGCAAACAAAACAGAGCCAGTATAAATACAAGGACAAATTGATCACATGACCACCAAAAAAAAAGAAAAGAAAAACACAAAGGTACAATAGCGGCCACTAGAGGCCAAATCAGTCTTAAGTCCTAACAAAGCCATCAGGTGAGGACTTGGTGGCATGTCCACATGATCTCTATCAGGAACACAAAGTTCTTCAACAACCTTTCAGATGTTGCATATTTGAGGTGGTCAGCATATTCTTTATCTGTTCCTCTACACTTGCTATTCTTGAGTCTCTTGAATCTCTGAGCAATCTGGTACTGATGTATCGGTGGTGGATAGATCGTCAGGTAGTAATATGTATGTGTAATTCTCTGGATGTCCTAGTTCAAGTTGTGGCTCATACACATGGGGGCCAAAGTGTTTGGAAAAGGTACTTTTGTAAGCCCTTCCCCCCCAAAAAAAATCTGTCCCTCTGAGTTACATGTTAGTCCTGGGATTGAGATGCTGACCTCCTCTGCTCCTCAGACCTGCCTGATCCATCCTGGTGCCCTGTGTCTGGTTGGAGTCTCATCGTATCACTCCTGTGGAGGACGGCCGCATGTGGACAGTTGAAAATCGCACTCGGAAGACGCTCTGGACTCTTACAGTAATGCTTTTATGGTTGAGGACTACAGTTGACTTGCTAATTTTAGGACTGCAGTTGTCATGAACAGTTTTGCACTCAAGTTTCCATCAATGAAGAGTTTATAACATCAACGAAACTGACTTCATGTTAAAACTGTTAATGTTATAGTCATGTTGTCTGTTGTTGCCCAAATGAGGATGGGTTCCCTTTCTGAGTCTGGTTCCTCTTGAGGTTTCTTCCTCATGTCATCTGAGGGAGGTTTTCCCTTGCCACTGTCACCACAGGCTTCATCATTGGGGATAGATTAGGGATAAAATTAGCTCATGTTGTAAGTCATTCAAATTCTGTAAAGTTGCTTTGCGACAATGTTTATTGTTAAAAGTGCTATACAAATAAACTTGACTTGACTTGACTTTTGTGTCAATCTTGTAAATACTGTCTGTGAATTCTGTCTTGTGGCATTTGTGAATATAGTCTGTGCCAAAAGCAAATTCCACTGACATCAGTTGTGTGGCCATTAAAAATTAGTCTGTGTCCTGTATCTTTGGTGTGAATGTTGGGATATTCCTGAAGAACACCTTCATGTTGATTATAGATGCATAATGAGGATGAACACTGAGGTCAGTATTTAAAATCTGTGTGATAGACATGGGTGTGGATAATTGGATGAGTCATAATAAACATGTACACTAATTAACTAGAGAAAAGGGGTAGGACCAGAGATGTGATTTACTTCTACTCCTTTTCAGAGAGGGAATATTTATTTTGCTGTTTATTAAGAATTTTTTTTAAATATTTTGATTGTTCACATTATTGATTGTTTTGTTTGTTCAGATAGATAGATAGATAGATAGATAGATAGATAGATAGATAGATAGATAGATAGATAGATAGATAGGGGCCTTCAGCTCATCTGTATTCTTGGGTCAGGTGTCTCTCATGCAAGAAGGTTCTGGGTCCGAGCCCAGTGGCTGATGGGGGGCCTTTCTGTGTGGAGTTTGCATATTCTCCCCATGTCTGTGTAGGTTTCCTTCGGGTGGTCTGGTTTCCCCCAAAGTCCAAAGACATGTAGTTAGGTTAACATGGGGCAGCCTTGGGCTGAAGTGCCCTTGAGCAAGGATCCTAACCCCCAACTGCTCCCTGGGTGCTGTAGTATAGCTGTCCACTGCTCTGGGTATGTGTGTGTGTGCTCATTGCTCACTTGTGTGTGTGCATGTGTGTGTTCACTGCTTCAGATGGATTAAATGCAGAGGAGAAATTTCACTGTGATTGAGTGGGCATTTGACAAATAAAGTCTGCTTCTTCTTCTCTTGACAATAGTCCATAGACTCTCTCTGGGGTTCAGCTCAGGCAAGTTGGCTGGCCAATCAAACACAGTAATATGAGGGTCAGCAAACCATCTGGTAGTAGTTTTGGCACTGTAGTTTGACCCAGTTGTCACAACCCCACTCCTAGGTCATGACAAAGTAAGGAAAGGACACAGTTACAAATGGTGAGTCTAAATATTTATTACAAAAAACCAAAACAAAGCAAAACATGCCATTGCTGGCAGGAGTAAGTCCAAGTGAGAAAGAGAGAGAAAGAGCAATGTAGACCCATGCTTTTAACCTGTGGAAGCGCGCATCCCGGGTGCTCCACATCTGGCTGCCATGATCACCTCCTTCTATTACCTTAAAGAACACAGACACAGACATTTGCAACACTACCTACATCAGAGGCAGGCAGTGCATGCCCCTTTATGTCCATCAAAGGTGGGTCATTACATTACTCCTGTACAACTTCAATGTAAGACAGCAACAAAGGAAGCTCAGACAAGGATGGAAACTCCAATCCCACATCACTGGCATCATCACCCTCACAGGCCACATCAGGAACAAATTTGTCCATAGCACGTGTAACCACACAGGATGAGAAAATGTCCGGTAATGACCTAGATCCTTCATCCACCACAGAACTAGAAGAGCAAAAGGTGACCACAGGAAACGGAGGAACATCCGACCAAATCCTACTACCAACCAAACCATTGCCCAAAATGAATTGGACACCTTCAATAGGTAACGCTGGCCATACACCAACAGCCACCTCACCCCTAACTAATTCACAGTCCAGAAATATCTCATGCAAAGGAACAGGGAGAACCTTTAATCCCATTCCCCGACTGAGAACACAGTCACCTGTATCATTTCCATGGAAAAAGGCAAGACAGAGCCAACAATCCCACTTCTGACACCAGGGGCTGTGACAATTGGGGGCTCATCCGGGATCTTCCCAGTTTGTGCTGCGACGTTTAGGTAGGATTGGTGGTGATGTGTTGGAACTTGGCACACCTGTGCATAAAGTATGCTTAGAGCACGTGCAGCATGCCTGGACACTTTGTTCTTTTGTTTACCTGTGGTGGTAAAATTTTGTTTGTTCCTGTAAGTGTTGGATTGGAGGAAAGGACACATGCTTGGATGTGATTTGGTGGGGTGAGTTGTGACTGGATTTCTCTCTTATTCTTTTTGTGGAGAGAGTTTTTGTTTGGTAGCAACTGGTTGTTTATGCTGGTATTGGATGGCTTGATTGACACTCGTGTTGTCCTGTACATAAATGGTATGAAATGGTTCAGAGTTTTCCCTTGTAGGTTGTAGCAGTGATCCCCTTCGGGTTTGTTGAGAGTATTTTGTGTAGTGTTGTAGCAAATGTGGGTGAAGCTTTGCTTGGGAGCATGTCCGTGGTTTCGGGAGGGTTGCTAGCTTGCTAGTCACTCTCTTGATCCAGCAGTCTTCAGTGCGTAAGTACTCACCACAAGTAGCTGCATGAAGATTAGATAGGAGCTTAGGTAGCCAGGTGGGTTGCTAGATAGTGAGGAAACTCTGTACTGAGCAGGGAATTTGTCCTCTTTGTGCGCACAGGTAACCTCATTGTGTTTGTCTCACCTTACTATATTTAAGTTGTTTTTTAGGCATCACTTGTTGTCATGTCGGACATCAAATCATTTATTACTGCTCCGTCCCAAGAAGCCTTGGATGCCTGCACAAAAGAGCAGTTGGAGCCCGTTGGACTGTTTGATTCACCTGTACTTGCTGTGCTCATCTTAAGTTACTTCTTAAGTGTTGGAGTTGCTGAAGACAGGTGGGGAAAGGTTGCAGGTTGGATATCCAGGGATATATCAAGGTCAGGCATTGCATCAATTTAATCTTTTTTTTTGCTTTTGTTTTGCATTATATTGTCTTTACTTTGTATTATTTCTTCCACCTATTTATTTATTTGTATTTGTAATTGGCATTCATCGTGGACAGCAAACTAAGAATTTCATTGTGCAAGAGGACATGTCCTTACTGTGCATAAGACAATAAACACTTTGAACTTGATTATAGCTGGAGCGCGGTTTGGAGGGTAGTTTGTTAGTTTGCTGGCAAGCCCTTTGGGACGCCATCTTTGGGGGGGGGTGATAGTCCCTGCCTCATTGGCTTTGCAGTTGTTTAGGAGAAGTGCCTGTGTCTGTGTGTTCTTTAAGGTAATAGAAGGAGGTGATCATGGCAGCCAGATTTGGAGCACCTGGGATGCACACGTCTGCAGCTTAAGAGCACAGGCCTACATTGCTCTCTCTCTCTCTCTTGGACTGACTCCTGCCAGCAACAATATTGTTGCATCTGACCAGGTGGGTGGAGCACAGAAGCACGGCAGGCTAGAACTGAGTTCACAAAAAACTCTTTTTATTCTTAGCTTTTCAGCCTTCCACGCTCTCCCAGTCACACACGCGCACGCGCACACACACACACACACACACACACACACACACACACACACACACGTGTTCTAGTTGGGGAGAGAGCTTCTCTTCTCTGCTCTCTCTCTCTCTCCTTTTAAAGGGCACAGTCGCTGGGGAAGACACACAGACACAGGTTAATTCCCATCAGGTGCAATGATTCCACCACTTACCTTCCCTGACTCCGCCCTCCATTCAGAGACCGACACTTGGCCACGCCCCTGCTGCCACCGCCACCGCCCGACTCAGGCCAGGGAGCTGTCCGGCATGTAGCCGACTCCCCCCCTTGACAGGATAGGAAATCCGCCATGACCATCTGCGCCCCCGGCCAGTGGACCACCTCGAACTTAAACGGCTGGAGTGCCAGATACCAACGGGTGATCCGTGCATTGGCATCCTTCATGCCATCCGAACAGAGGGTGAAAGGGCACCCCAGCAGGTAGTAGCAGAGGGCGAGGACCGCCCACTTGATGGCGAGGCACTCCTTTTCGATCGTGCTGTACCTGCCCTCACGTACCGACAGCTTCCGGCTGATGTACAGCACTGGATGGTCCTCCCCCTCCACCTCCGGGGACAGAACAGTCCCCACCCCTCTGTCCGATGCGTCTGTCTGCAAAATAAAGGGGAGAGAAAAGTCAGGGGAGTGTAACAGTGGCCCCCCACACAGTGCAGCCTTTACCTCCGAGAAAGCCCACTGGCATTGATCCGTCCACTGGACCGGATCTGGTGCTCCCTTTTTAGTGAGATCAGTCAGCGGGCTGGTGACGTCCGAATAATTAGGTATAAACCTACGAGAGTAGCCAGCCAGCCCCAGGAACTGTCTCACCTCCTTTTTGGTCTTGGGCCTCGGGCAGGCCGCAATCACTGCTGTCTTATTAATTTGGGGACACACCTGCCCATTGCCCAAGTGGAAACCCAGAAACCGCACTTCCACCCACCCAATCGCACACTTCTTCGGGTTGGCTGTGAGACCCACTCACCTCAGCAACCTAAGGACAGCCCTTAGGTGTTCCAAGTGCCGCGGCCAGTCATTACTGTAAATAATAATGTCGTCCAAGTAGGCAGCCGCGTAGGTGGCGTGGGGGCGGAAGACCCTATCCATGAGCCACTGGAATGTAGCGGGTGCCCCAAACAGCCCAAAAGGAAGTGTGACGAACTGGTGTAAGCCAAACGGTGTGGAAAAGGCCATTTTCTCTCGGGATAGCAGAGTCAAGGGGATCTGCCAATATCCCTTTGTCAAATCCAGTGTCGAATAAAAAAGAGCCATGCTTAGTCAATCGAGCAACTTGTCAATACGAGGCATTGGGTACGTGTCAAATTTAGACACCGCATTGACTTTTCTATAGTCCACACAGAACCGGACCGACCCATCGGCCTTGGGAACCAAGACCACTGGGCTGCTCCAGTTGCTCTGGGACTCCTCGATGATGCCCATTTCAAGCATGGCATCGAGTTCTTCCTGAACCAGCTTTTTTCTGTGTTCGGGCAGTCTGTAAGGGTGGCTGCACACTACCACCCCCGGGGGCGTCTAAATGTGGTGTTCTATGAGGTGGGTGCGGCCGGGCAGCAGTGAGAACATGTCAGAAAATTCTGTTTGCAACTGGGCGACCTCCATGAGCTGGGTTAGAGAGAGGTGGTCTCCACAGGGGACCGGAGTGGTGGGCGATGTCAATTTTCTTTTTTGAACCTCCGGCCCCAGCTCTGCCTTCTCTGGAACCACTGACACCAACACCACGGGGACCTCCTCGTTCCAAAATTTTAGTAAATTGAGGTGGTACATTTGTAATGCCCCACCCCTGTCCGTTCGCCTCACCTCATAGTCGACGTCCCTGACTTGCCGTGTGACCTCAAAGGGTCCTTGCCACCTGGCGATCAATTTGGAGCTCGACGTGGGCAACAACACAAGTACTTTATCTCCCGGTGTGAATTCCCTAAGGCGTGTGCCCCTGTCGTACAGATGGACTTGATGTTCTTGGGCCTGCCGCAAATTCTCCTGGGTTAGGTGCATGAGGGTGTGGAGTTTGGCACGCAGGTCGATAATGTATTGAATTTTGTTTTTACTGGTCGAAGGTCCCTCCTCCCAATTTTCCCGTAGCACATCCAGAATGCCACGCGGCTTACGCCCATATAATAATTCGAACAGGGAGAACCCCGTGGAGGCTTGTGGGACCTCTCGCACTGTGAATAACAGGGGCTCGAGCCATTTATCCCAGTTGCGTGTGTCTTCGCTTACAAATTTTCTAATTATGTTTTTGAGGGTGCGATTAAACTGTTCGACTAAGCCATTCATTTATGGGTGATAAACACTGGTGCGGATAGGCTTAATCCACAGTAACCCATACAGTTCGCGCAGTGTACATGACATGAACGTAGTGCCTTGATCAGTCAGAATCTCTTTGGGGATTCCGACTCGGGAGATGATGCGGAAGAGCGCTTCCGCAATACTACGTGCAGAGATATTGCGAAGAGGCACTGCTTCCGGATATCGTGTTGCATAGTCCACCAGAACTAAAATAAAGCGATATCCTCGTTTTGACCGATCTAATGGCCTGATGAGATCCATCCCAATTCTTTTGAACGGGGTCTTGATTAATGTCAGGGGCGCAAAGGTGCTTTTGGAATGGCCACTGGATTTACTAACTGGCATTTGCAGCACGCCATACACCACCTTCGGACATCACCGTGAATCCCTGGCCAATAGAACCCGGCCATTATTCGGGCTAGTGTCTTATCCTGCCCCAAGTGTCCGGCCATGGGATTAAAGTGAGCCGCCTGGAATATAAATTCCTGGTGGCTCTTTGGGATTAAAAGCTGTGTTATTTGTTCCTTAGTCTGAGTGTCCTGCGTCACTTGGTATAATCTATCCTTAATAATGGAAAAATAGGGGAAGGACGGGGTGGTGTTTGGCTGGAGAGTTTGACCATCGATTATTCTCACTTGGTCAAATGCATGCTGCAGAATCTCGTCTTGTGACTGCTCTAACGGGAAATCAGCGAGGGATTCCCCGAGAGAGGGAGGAGGAGCATGCTGCTCCTCACTCTGATGCAGTGATGACGTAGACTTCTCTGTGACAGCTGCTCCCACCAATGACACTCCGGGACCTCCCCCCGCTGAGCTATGGCAGGCCCCACTCTTCACTAAATGAGTCATTAATTCCTGAAATCTCAGCCAATCAGTCCCCAAAATTATCGAGTGGGTAAGGCGAGGATTAACCGCCGCCTTTATTCTAAATTTTTCCCTTGAAATAGAATGTGGACCGACACGAAAGGGTAGTCGTGAACATCCCCATGCACACACAACACCTTCACCAATTGTGCTCTTCCCAATGCCTCATCTTGCACCAGGCTTTGGTGGATTGAAGTCTGATTACAGCCGGAGTCCACCAAAGCCTGATACATATCCCCTTGGATACTCACTGGTATGCGATACGCTCCGGCCCGATCGAGGGCGGTCCCTGGTGCGTTGGGGATCCGGACCACTGCGCCCACCTCCACTCCACTGATGCTGGAGGTGCCCCGGTTCCCTGCAGCGCCAGCATACCGGCCCAGGCTCTCTCTCTGCACCGGTGTTCCAGAGATCACTCACCTGAGGGGGGGAAGACACAGACAAGGAAGTAGGAAATGGTAGGGCACCGTGGGTGCAGCAGGCCAGCTGGGGTGGAGCCGGCCCCCGCCTCTGTGGTGGGGGAATGGGGCGAGGACAAGGAACAGAGGGAGGGAGGGAGAGAGAGAGAGAGAGAGAGAGGGGAGAAGAAGAGACATGCTGTCCTGCCGTCAGAATGGCCGCCATATGGTCCTCCACCAGCTCGATGGCCTGATCCAGCGATGCCGGGCAATGGCACTGGACCCACTCCGCTGTTCCTTCCGGAAGTCGGGTGATGAATTGTTCCAGCGCCACCAGATCGATGATTCCCTCGGTGTCGCGGTTGTCGGCTCTCAGCCACCACCGGCAGGCGTCCTGGAGTTGCTGGCCAAATGTGAACAGCCGGCCGACCTCCTCTAGGCACAGGACGCGGAAGCGCTGCAGTTATTGTTCCAGGGTGCGACCCACGCGTTGGAGGACGGCCCTGCGGAGGTCCGCATAGACCAGCCAGCTGTTGGCGGGGAGCTGTAGCGTGGCCAGCTGTGCCTCGCCCGTTAGCAGGGGGAGGAGGCGCGCCACGCACTGTTCCACCGGCCAACCCCACGCCTCTCCTGTCTGCTCAAAAAGAGCGAGGAAGGCTTCGGGGTCGTCATGCGGACCCATCTTTGTTAGGGTGAGGTGGGGAGGGTCCGCGGTGGTGGTGGACCCTGCCGACACGAGCAGGTGCCAGAACACCTGGCAATCTTCCTGTTGTGCCAGCACCAGGGCTTCGAACCATTGTTCCTGCTCCTTCCGGAGGGCGATCAGCGCCTGGTGCTGGCTCTGTTGGGCTGTGGCAAGGGCATGGACCAGGGCCTTGAAGGGGGAGGACTCCATGTGGCCATTCCCTTCTGCACTCGTTCCCAGGTTTCGGCACCACTGTTGTATCTGACCAGGTGGGTGGAGCACAGAAGCACGGCAGGCTAGAACTGAGTTCACAAAAAACTCTTTTAATTCTTAGCTTTTCAGCTTTCCACGCTCTCCCAGCCACACACACACACACACACACACACACACACACACACACACACACACACACACAAGTGTCCTGGTTGGGGAGAGAGCTTCCCTTCTCTGCTTGCTCTCTCTCTCTCCTTTTAAAGGGAACGGTCACTGGGGAAGACACACAAACACAGGTTAATTCCTATCAGGTGCAATGATTCCACCACTTACCTTCCCTGACTCCGCCCTCCATTCACAGACCGATGCTTGGCCACGCCCCTGCTGCCACAGGCATGTTTTGCTTTTTCTTTTTTTTTTGTAATAAGTATTTAGACTCACCATTTGTAACTATGTCCTTTCCTTATTTTGTTATGACCTAGGAGTGGGGTGGTGATAATGGGCAGAAGCTAAGTCCGGCTGGAAAAGGAAATCGGCATCTCCATAAAGGTTGTCAGTAGCTGGAAGCATGATGTGATCTAAAATCTCCTGGTAGACACTGTGTTGACTTTGGACTTGATAAAACCCAGTGGACCAACACCAGCAGATGACATGGCACCCCAAATCATTACAGACTGTGGAAACTTCACACTGGACTTCAAACCCCTTGGATTCTATGCCTCTCTACTCTTCCTCAAGACTCTAGGACCTTGATTTCCAAATGAAATGCAAAATTTACTTTCATCTGAAAAGAGAGCTTTGGGCCACTGAGCGACAGTCCAGTTCTTTCTCTCTTTAGCCCAGGTAAGACACTTCTGACACTGTCTCTGGTTCAGGAGGGGCTTGATATGAGGAATGTGACAGTTGTAACCCCTTTCCTGAATACATCTGTGCATGGTAGCTCTTGATATACTGGCCCCAGCCTCAGTCCACTCCTTATGAAATGCTCCCAAGTTCTTGATGTGACTTTTCTTAACAATCCTCACAAGGCTGATGTTGATGTTATTTATACACTACACAGACATTTCTTTCTTGAAGTTGAAAACTTTCAGAGACTGTTCGTTACCACTCTAAAATTTCCTCCTGTTTTTCCCCATCATGTTGTCTGCACCATAATATTCAGGGTCAGGATATCGACTCACATAGATCTGATGTTCTAATGATCCAGAAATGGGGGGAAATAGCTTTATTTTCTCTTCTGTGAATCCCATGGTTTTGGGAAGGTTGCTGAGTTTCATTAGTAGAAATGAGAGCCTGTTAACGTAGGATCAATTGAGGTCAGGCTTGTTAAAGCACAAAATTTTACTACCTTGTAGGCATGTAGCAATACATCATGCAATGATAAACCATGATACAAATTTTTTGATGATTTGAATCGAGGAGATAAAAAGTGAAAAATGAACTCTTTCCTTCTTCAGTTCAGGGTGATTAAATCATTCATGACAGTCTTTAATCGTCCACCACTAAATTTCTCGAAGGATGTTGGAGAAACTGCCACAGTTCTTCTGAAGACTCTGACTGTCGCACTTCTTCTGTCTCTTCACTAAAACAACACAACTGATTATAGTGTGGGTTGGTTTTGTAAAAAAAAATTGGTCTGGTGTCATAAGTTGCTTTCTTTACTGACATGCAAACATTTTTTTTGTAACATTTAACTTTTTGTCCGAAAAGTAATGTTTGGAAATCTGACTTTTTTTGTACTGATGCAATAAAGCAGAAGGCATACAAATCTGTACAAGAAAATTATGATGCCTAAGATCAGTTTTTTTATTTATTTTTGTAATAATTAATAAAATAAATTAATTGTGCATTAATATTTGCAGGGGATAACAGATTACTGCAAAGGTTGTCTTTACTTATTTTCTGTAACACCCTGAGCACATAGCAGAGGGAGGCACAGAGCTGCTTCTGGTAATAGTGTAGTCCCGTGAGAACTACATTACCCATCATGCATTGTGGTCATTACTGCTTCTGGCTGTACCTGGGACTGAAACACTCAGACCTTGAGTCTTCTGATCAGATGAGAGCAGTGAACAGTCTAACAGTTTCCCAGGCAGCAGAAGTGGAAGCCCCACCCCTTCACCAAATCTCATCTTCCACTTTCTGTCCAGGAAGACAGAGAAAGTTTTGAGTTCAGTAACGTGAAATAAAACCCATTTGTAGTTTTGACTTTGCTAACATTACACAAGTATATATTTAACATCAGTCTATTGTATTTATTAGGGATGACACTCAAACATTTCTGCCTAAAATCATTAAAAATTTTTTCAATTTTTACCAGAAAGAAGAAAAAAGGATTTTAATTTGACCCAAAAAGATTCAATAAACGGGCGGCACGGTGGTGTAGTGGTTAGCGCTGTCACCTCACAGCAAGAAGGTCAGGGTTCGAGCCCCGTGGCCGGCGAGGGCCTTTCTGTGCGGAGTTTGCATGTTCTCCCCGTGTCCGCATGGGTTTCCTCCGGGTGCTCCGGTTTCCCCCACAGTCCAAAGACATGCAGGTTAGGTTAACTGGTGACTCTAAATTGACCGTAGGTGTGAATGTGAGTGTGAATGGTTGTCTGTGTCTATGTGTCAGCCCTGTGATGACCTGGTGACTTGTCCAGGGTGAACCCCACCTTTCGCCCGCAGTCAGCTGGGATAGGATCCAGCTTGCCTGCGACCCTGTAGAACAGGATAAAGCGGCTACAGATAATGAGATGAGAAGATTCAATAAACCTGAAACAAAATGTCAGCATCAGTAATTTATTCATCAAATCATGTGAATGGAGATAATGATGATTAGAAACAGAGCTTCAACAGAGAAAATGTTGTTCAGATGGACATTATACAACCAATTTATAAAAGAATGATATAACGTGGTGTTTTTTTAAAAACAGTTTACTACACATTACTACAGAATCACTTCAAAACCCACCATCCAGCTGAGAGCTCATAATTGTACAGCTGATAACGTTATTATGCCTTCTCTATTCTCCTTAAACCAGATATGGTGAAATGGCTTGTTTTAATGGTTCTGGATGATTAAATGCTTTACTGTAATATTTTAGTCCATTATAAATTTCTTTACTACAGCATTTACACAGTACTACAATATTTATACAGTACTGTACAGTTCTGCATCCACACCATCCCAGGGTCTTGTTCAACTGCTTTCAGTACTGTTCAAAATTATCCGTATGATTTAAAACCTGTCTTGTTTTTTTTGCGCCCTGCGTTTAGAACCAATTACAAACTGACCTGAAACTTAGAGTTGGTCTCATGTATTTCAAGTGATTTTTAATTATTTGCAGGCAGAAACATCCAGCTGTAGATGTTTTGTTTGACTTTTTGGAATACTATTTTTGATGAACTTTTGTTGATTACTTTTAAATTACCACTTCATTGTGTAATTTATTCTGTAAATTATTTAATGTGTGTATGGATGTATGTATTGGCTCTATGTTTTGTTAACTGTGCTGCTGCCTGTCGTGGCCAGGACACGCTTATAAAAGAGATTTTTAATCTCAGTGAGTCTTTCCTGGTTAAATAAAAGTTAAAAACAAAAACGCCTGGATCAGGTTTCAAAGATACTGCTGTTGGCCAGATATTGTACTGTATATTTAATAGACTCACAGAACATCAGAGAATAACAAACGTACACCAGCATGCCCCTTTAGTAAGATCCCAGTACAAGCTCCTGTTCCATCTTCAGGATTGTTCCTACAGGATCATCACTGAGCCATGGAGAGGAAAGCAAGCTAAAGCCTCAACAGAGACAGCAGAGCAGGTGCAATGAGCATTAACACTAACAGGAAGAGACAGAGACCTCCAGTGGTGAAGGTTTATACAACTTTATTGAACAATATAAACTTTTTTTTTAATGAGTTACAGGAAGCAGAATGTAAATAAATGTAGAATGTAGAAGAAAATACAGATAAAAAGATGACAGACTGTGCAAACAATCGATTAACAATTCCTTAATGTAAATGTTAATAATAAATGAACTCCTCTCACCTGGGGGGGGGGGGGGGGGGGGGGGGGGCTGTCAGAAAAAGAGAGAGACCCGTTTTAAAATGTAAGTAAAATATTACACATGAATTCTGAATCCTGAATCATTTCTTGCCTTCAGTCTCTGCATCGACTTCTTGTTGTATTTTTTGGGTCGAGAGCGTGTATCTCTACCTTGTTTTTCACTGAAAAGCAAAATAGTTAAGATTAAAACTTTACATTTCAGGCATTTAGCAGATGCTCTTATCCAGAGTGACCACAACACACACACACACAGCACCCGGGGAGCAGTTGGGGGTTAGGTGCCTTGCTCAAGGGCACTTCAGTAAATGGATTTTCCTGCTGGTCCAGGGAACCGAACCAGCAACGCTTTGGGTCTAAAGCAGCTTCTCTAACCTTTAGGCCATGGCTGCCTCTTTAAATCAGACTTCAAGCCAGAATTTCACCTCCTCTTCAAAAAGTAAAACAAAAAAAACAAAAACCAATTCCTCAACAAACCACTTATTAGTTATTGCTTCAATTCGGCTGTATAGAAAGTTAATTTTTATTGAACATTTTTATGTTTGTGTGTGTGTGTGTGTGTGTGTGTGTGTGTGTGTGTGTGTGTGTAAATACCATGAGATCAGATCTCAAAGAGATTCTCATAAGAATAAAACTGTGCAAGTCTAGCACTGGGTTTAAACTGGTGAGATGTGGAGAAAAAGTGTTCAGAATGCAATATGAATTCAAGTACAAACCTGAGTGTGTGTTCAATATGAAGTCTTCTCACAGGCTTTTGGAATGCCTTTGGCATCGAAACTGCAAGTCCTGACCAATGTCTAATATAAAGCCCACTTTACTGGGGGACTGTAAAGTCATAATTTCAAGAAATAGATGTGTTTCTAAGTGTATGGGCTTTAGGTAGGTGAGTGTAGGTCAGGTTTCATCCTGAAGTCCTCAGTGATGGCAGCGAGATCCCTCAGGTGGTATACAATCAGGACAGTCCTCACTAGGATTGCACTGCACTACTTTTAGTTAAATGACATTATTTTTATTCTCTTATCCCAGCTTGTAAGGATGCAGTGGACCAAGTGCATGGTCAGCCATGATAAGGCATCCCTGGAGCAAATAGGGTTAAAGGTCTTGCTCCCAACAGCCTGGTGGTGTGAAGGTGTGAACTCCTGACCTTCCCATCAGGAAGCTGAACCACTGAGCCACCAAAATCCGATCAACAGGGCAGTGTGTCAGTTAAAGTTTTAGTATGTTCATGATTAGGCAGTGTGATGGAGTGGATCCAGTGGACAGCTGCTTGTTGATAAGGCACTTTGATATGGACTGGAGTGGAGTCAAGTCAATCTTATACAGTGTGACATCACATGAAACAGAAAGACACAGTAAGTACTACACATTTCTGAACAATGACCCTCTGGAACATGGAGTCTACTTGGTCCATAATGAAGTGGGTGGAGCTCAGGGCTTCTTAAAGGTAGACTGCCTTTCAGATTTTTCAGGTTTAGGTTATAAAAAGAATTTTTCCGACACCCAATTATTTTTGTTTAGTGACCGAAAGCTACTAAATTCAAATCACAGGCTTCCAATTTTATTAATTATTTTATTCTAGTAAAACAATTAATGACTTTAGGGCCACGTGACCCTAAATTCTCCGCTATTTTTCCTGTTTCACCATGACCCAATTCAAGATACTATATCATGCATCACGTGGTGGGCTTTCCCCGTTTGCACAAGGCATTGTGGGATACAAATTTGAAACAGGAGAGAAAAATGGAGGATGTGAATGTGCAAATGAAATGTGAAAGACCAACTACAGTAACGGAAAGTGAGAAGAAAAGACGTTATGTTATTGTTGCAGCGGGGGCGTGGTCAAGCACCGGTCTGTGACCGGAGGGCGGAGTCAGGGAAGGTAAGTGGCAGAATCACTACACCTGATGTCAATTAACCTTTTGTGTGTCTTCCCAGTGACCGCACCCTATAAAAAGAGAGAGAGAGAGAGAGCAAAGGAAGTGAGCTCTCTCCCCAGCCAGACGATTTGTGTGCACGCGCGCATGGCTGAGAGAGTGTCGTTTGCATCTGAAAAGAGCAAAAAGAAACCAGTTATTGAACTTTATTCTGGCCTGCCATCTTTCTGTGCTCCTCCCCCTCCTATGAACTGCTACAGTGGTGCCGAAACCTGGGAGCCGAGCACAGGGAAAGAACAGCCCCATGGAGTCCTCCCCCTTCGCAGACCTGGTCCACGCCCTCGCCACGGCCCAGCAGAGCCAGCACCAGGCGCTAGTCACCCTCCGGAAGGAGCAAGAGCACCGGTTCGAGGCCCTGGTGCTGGTGCAGCAGGAAGATTGACAGGCGTTCCGGCACCTCCTCGTGTCAGCAGCGTCCACCATCTCCACCGCCGCGGGCCCTTCTTCCCTCACCCTAACTAAGATGGGCCCACATGACGACCCCGAGGCCTTCCTCATGCTCTTCGAGCAGGCAGCAGAGGCCTCGGGCTGGCCGGTGGAACAGCGCGTGGCGCGCCTCCTCTCCCTGCTAACAGGCGAGGCGCAGCTGGCTGCGCTACAGCTCCCTGCCTGGCCTATGTGGACCTTCGCAGGGCCGTCCACCAGCGGGTGGGGCACACTCCCGAACAACAGTGACAGCGCTTCCGCGCTCTGCATCTGGAGGAAGTCGGCCGGCCATTTGCGTTTGGCCAGCAGCTCCAGGACGCCTGCTGGGGGTGGTTGAGGGC